>NC_137888.1:76025037-76352109 GCF_963455335.1 Martes martes
AATAGTATGTGCTTTCACAGTTCAGAAAAGGCATGCTCTTTGGATACAAACAGCTGTGCCACAGGAGAGTTGCATACTTCTGTGTCCTTTTCCAGTCTGACATGGAGCAAGGACCATTTCTGTGTATGCTGTCTATCTGAATGCCAGTGTATGGCTGTGGGAAAGTTAATAATGTCTCTGTGACTCAGTGTTCTCTTCTCTGAAATGAGAATCATAATCATCATATTTCAGGATTGTAATAAGGATTATATGAAATAGTCCAAAAGACAGTTATCAGAACCTAGGTCTAGGAATGTGCTCAGGACGTGTTAACTTATATCATCCCATCCCTGCTTCTACTGAATTCTATTTTTCCCCTAACCTGAGCATATAATAAATGCATCTGTGATGGAACTTATATGCAATTGGAAATTGTTTAAAAAATACCTTTTTTTTTTAAATCTAGCACTGATAATAAGAGTGTTTTATAAGCTCACATGCTTTTAGTATCCTATTCTTATAATCTCTGGGGTTCTAGTTCTGGGTTTAGACTAACCAGCTGTGTGATCTCTGTCAAGTCACCTGACCTTTCTGGAATTGCCCTGAAGAACCTAGAAAATCTGTCAGGACTCTAATTTTGGTGAGCTGGCTTCTGTGTTTTCCTCAAGCATAGATTTCCCTTAAGGATTTAATATCATTTAAATGTTTGTCTTGTTAAGTCCCTGTATTTCTCTGTGATGACTATGTTCCATCCAACCTCAAAGTATGATTAGGAGTGAATAATTTAATTTGGTTTGAGTGATGGGCATGTGCGTTTGGCTAAATTCCAGAACTTTTCCATGCTTCAGATTCCACACACTTATATAAAGATTAACTGAGATCATATGTACCTGTAACATTGAATGCTTTAGAACATTTCCCCTACTTCTTCTTCAAACAGCCCTGTCTATTCTATGTTTTCTGGTTTTTCTGAAGTGTTGATAAAAGAAGAAATCTTGAGAACTGTCTTGGTAAGTATGTTGCTAAAGTCAGACAGTTTTATGGAATGAATGATTTGCTGTAGGGGAAGTCACACTATTGCTCATGAAACCCTGTGAGACTGTAATGTCTCTTTCCCGATGTTGCTCATATACTATACAGCTGCAAAGAGACCCCAAGTAACCACATCTCCTTCAAGTACAACACAGATTTCTGGCTGGAGTAAGCAGTTACATTGGCTGAGTCAACAGGGAAGGAGCACTTTGCAGGCAGAAGTATATTGAAGAATTTGACAGCAAATGGAGAGGCACTTGTTTCTTTCTTTCTTTCTTTCTTTTTTTTTAATTAAAAAAATTTTTTTAATATCTTTTTCTGTTACTTTGCCCTTCTTTTCTGTTCCCTAGTATCACATGACTTTTAGGTGCTAGATTAGTAGTAGACGGAAAATAATGGCTCGCAAATTTTTAGTGATTCCCCTCCCTGCCCAAATCCTGTCTTTGATAATTTAGGTACCATGTCCAGTTACTACAGTGTGTAGTACGTAGTGGGTGGTAAAAAGATATTTTTTTTATTTCAAAGAGCATAGACGATAAGGGCTCTTAAGAATCTTTCCTTTTTGGGTGCAAATGTTGCAGGATTTTTTAAACGAAGACAAGGAGGTGAAACTCTGCTGTTTTTACTTATCAAAGTTTACGAGGAAGGATGATTAGTTTTCTTTCTTTCTTTCTTTCTTTCTTTCTTTCTTTCTTTCACTTAGTTTTCTAATCTTCATAATAATGATCCTTGGATTCAGTAAACCTTTTCTTTTTTTTCTCTCGAATCAAGCTTCTCATGGAAACATTTCCTGAAGTTTACCTGACAAACACATCTTGATTTTTACATTTCTCTCTTCCCAAGTTACATGTTTTTCCCCCCCGCCCCCTCTTGGCTTCATGTACACCTTACTAAATAATAAGAATTCCAATATAGTTTACCCCGCTGGAAGAGGAGCAGTGTCTAGAAGTGGGTGAGCCACAAGCAGCAGCAAGAGACCACAGAAAGCCCTTAAGGAGGACCCAGAAAAGAGATGTATCCTGATGAGGGGAAGTGGGAGTCAGGGAGGTTCTATGGCTGCGGTGATGCTGGTATTTGTGACAAGTTTGCTAAAGGTCCGATGGGAAAGAAGCATGTGGAAAGGCTGAATGTGGCCAAAGAAGGTGCAGTAATCTGTGGATGATGATGGTATCGATTGATGGAGAGATAGGAAATCTCTCCATCAATCCAGTTTTGGATTTTTTGATTTCAGGATGCTCACATATTCATGTGATATCTGCTAGGTGATTGAAGGTACAGGTCTGGAGCTCAGAGGAGTGCTTCTGGCTGGTGATACACATTTAAGGTCAACAGAGGATCAGTTGTAGAACAAGCGGTGGGAATGGAATGAGATTACCCAGGAGGAACCTATCCAGTAGAGTGAGAATGGGACAGGGCTGATGTTGATGCTTTTAAAGATCATTTTTAGGGAAGGGGGAGTGCCTGAAGGAGGGCCAGAGAGCTGGGCAGTTATTAGAGGAAAGTAATGTCATGTGAATCAAGAAGAAAGTTCAAGAAATGAGAAGCTAGGATTCGTTTTATCCTGCAGGGAAATCAAGTAATACAGGAGAGCAAAGTGCCATTGGATAGGATTCAGTTAACAAAGAGGTCACTGTTCATCTTTGCCAGGGCTGCATGTGTTGTACTGTGCATGTGTGTCGGTTTGGAGGGGGAGGTTGGCGTAGGGCAGAGGCAGAGGCCTGTTGACAGAGGGTTGAGTAATGTTTGTGAGGTGAGGAAGTGAGGGAACAATTTCAAAGAAAGTGTGCCTGTGATGGGAAGGAGAGAAAAGGGTGGGAGGTAGAGTGACAGGCATACGACCAATGGAAGACTCTGTTAAGCTTCCCACTGAATGCCTGGCATTTAAAATATTTCCTTGCCCTTGCCCTTACTCCTAGCCGAGTATGGCAGCAGTGTGCTGGAGTGCTAGCTTTCAAGCCCAGCCCTCTTAGCTTCCAGCTTTCTGACCCTCCATTTCCTCATGTATAGCACGAGTGTGATGTTACGTCCCTCATATGCAAGGTTAAAGGGAGGATGTTTATGAGGCAGCTGGCAGAGCTGCACAGGGTAGGGGCTGTCTTGTTCATTCCTGTTGTGTGTCATAGGGACACATGGGATGCATTTGGGGACTGGTAGGTTGGCCACAAGGGGAGCCGAGTTCTCGCCACCTTGTTCACGCTGATACTGTCATGTGGTTTGTGGTCTTAGCCACCCTGTTAGGAGCCCTTTGACGGATCTCTCAGCTCTCAGAGCTTGCCCTTCCTTACAGTTGTCTCCGAGCCGTCTCTGACGGCTGTGTGTTCTCCAGCTGCAGGGCTCCCCGTGTGGTTGACTCCAGAGCAGCCGTGTGCACTGTGCATGTCCCAGCTCCTGCATGGTGTCCCAGTGAGGATGGCTACAGCGGCAGTAATGGCTTGGTTCCAGGACCTTGTTCATGGGTGGGAATCCTGTTGGGCCACCTACTGCTCCCCTAGCTGAGAGCTGATGAAAGCACTCAGGAATGTGATGTCTGTGGTAGGCCCAAGCCTCACAGCCATTCCTGAGGTTAGATGGTATCGAGGCTTAGAGACCTGTTTTGTTTTGTTTTTCTTTTCTTTCCCTTTCTTCTTTTTTTTTCCTGCCACCCATTGATACCCTCCTTTGCCTATTTTGTTAGCTGTTGTTGGCTGTACGCTGGCTTTTTAAATGTGGGTAGTGGGAACGGACCAAGGTGTTCCGGGTGTCTCCTTTATCTTAGACCTTGGACTAATTGCTAATGTTTCCTACAGTCTTCAGAGCAGTTCTGTGACCCAGGTGCTTTATTCCCTTTTCTCCCCCAGGTGGGAAGATCCAAGGTTCAGACACGTAATTAACTTGCCCTGACTCACATGGCAGGTAATGGGTAGAGTCAGCATTCAGCTCAGATCTGATTGAAACGGAAGCTGCAGTTCTATTAGACTGCCTGGGAATAAAAGTGAGGAATGATTCTGGAGCTTACTTTTGGAGGGTAGGAGATGGGGTGGGGGAGGGGGAGGTTTGTTTTCCCCTGTCCAGCTAGTGAAGGGACTGCCAGTCCTCTAAACTGGAGATCTCATTTTGTTTGACCTGAACAATGTTGAAAACATCAGGAAATTTCACATTAGAACCCGGATTTGGATCATCTCCTGAAAAATGAGATCTGCAAACAGTGAGCATGAGCATTCTAGCGGTATTTGCTGCCTCTTCCCAATGGGAAGTGCACTCCGGTTTACCTGTTCGCAGCATTCTCTGTTGACATACCTGGGCCTCCTCACTCAGGAGCATTACCTGTCTGATCCTTCAGATACCTGATTTTGTAATCTTTGGTCCATTTATCATTTAATCTTATGTGGCTATATTTGAACTATGTGGATCATCAAATGTTCTGTTTAAATTATAAATATATTTTTCTTCTTTTTCCTCTGTTCTCCTCCCTATCGAGTCTTGAATTTTCTTGCTTTAGGGATCGTAGCTTAGCATTCTCTCCAAATGATTTTCCTTTTACCTCTTAGCAACCCAGAAAAATAGTGGTGGGAGAACTTACTTAGCTCACACCTGAGAATTATTGTCACAGTTGATCTTTTCACCATGCTGAGTCCTGGGCTGGGGTCTTTAAGCAAAAACCTTACTACTTATTCTTAAACTGCTTTTGTTGGTGGGAGAATGAGATTCTGGATCCCAAGGAAGGACAGATTATAAATGGTAGAATAGAGACTCGAGCTCAGGTGCGCTGGACGTCCGTCCAGCCCTCTGCTGTCCCCCTTCAAGGGTAATGGGAGCATCAGGGGAAGGGTCTGCATCCAGGAGGGCTGAACTGCTACCTTGGGCACATAGCCGCCGCCTTCAGATTCGCTGTGTTCGACCTCAGCATGCTTGGTGAGCCCCTTGTGCCAGCAGCTGTCCCTGCTAGAACACAGCCAGGCCTTCGCTCTCTCTGGCTGCGCAGGGTCTCCTTATTGCCCTTCCGACCAAGATCTGAAAGGGGAATGCAGTAAGTGCCCGCTCCCTGGTCGCAGCTATTCATCGTTTTGTGGAGTGATTATTTGGTGGCGTCGTCTGTCTCCTATTTGTCTTCCACCTTCCAGTTTGTTCTTCAGAGGCTCATATCCAAAACTGTGAGAATTTCAGATCTTACAGAAAAGAAAACTTTTCTACTATGTTTTCTAGCTAAGCCAGTAGCTCATAATGGGAATAGTGCTGCAGTGTCCTTAAGTATCAGTGGTAAAGATGTAATACTCATAAAAAACATCTAATATGACGTTTCTGATGAAAGGTACAGCTTTTCTTGCCTTTGGAATTGTTTCTAACCCAGGAATCTTTCCCAATTTAAAACTGAGGGAGAGAGAGGGAGGGAGTGAGGGAGTTAACAGCTTTGATGGAGGCCTTGGGAAAGAAACAAGTTATCTCACTGGATACAATTTACTTGTTTTTGTAATAAAATGAGGTCAGTGTCATCATTGGGCACTTCATTAATGCCTGCTTGGAGTCCCATCCCAAAGGTGTTGGAATGCAAAGTACACAGTTGTTCATTCAGGTTTTTCAGGTCCTACTCTAAAGTTCTCTTTCCAGAGTTGCACTTGACATCTATAGCTTAAAATTATGTGTATTTTGGTTCACATCGAGATTTAGCATATTTTTGACCTCTGACCACTTGTTTTACAAGGTTTTATTTGGGAGTGATGTAAAGTGGGTAGTAAACTCCATGAAGGCAAGGCTTGAGTCTAATTCTTCTTCATAACCTTATCCCCAAACCCGGTTATTCCCTTTTTACAGAAGGGGAATCTTATTAGGGAGATTCCACAATCTGCCCAACATCACCCACAGTGAGAGGCAAAGCCAGGAAATGAGCTCCCATTGTTGTGACCCCAGAGCGTCTCTGCTCTGACATTTGGCTCTATTAGTGGAAGCTCAGAAGTAGCCTGGCCAGTGTTTCCAACCTGGGCAGGTATTGAGTTTTTGACTCAGTATTTAAGTCTGTGACCCTGGACAAGACATTTTACCTCTCAGAGCTTGAACTTACACATCTCTGAAACGAGGAAAGCACTGAATGCCTGGTCTAGCTCCCAAAGGTACTTTGAGACGTCATGTGGTAATATATATAAAGTCAATTTTATATTGTAAGCACTACAATAATATAAGGGTGTAATGCAGGGCAAATAGGTTTTTTCCTGCTCAGTAACACAATTTTTATTAGTCATATGGTTAAATTTTACAGTTTACGGAGTTGAAGTGTATATTTTTACTTTCTGTTTTGGCAAAGTTGGATTCTGCATTATTGATATAGAAGAGGCTGGTTAGAGAGGTTACAGGCTGTAGTTTCAATAACCAGAGTAGTGGTTTTAGATGAGTATGTGGAGCCAAATATATTTCAAGTAACTTCCGGTTCCTTAAAAAAAAAAAATTCTCAGAATTTACGATCGCAGATAAAGAGTTTCGTTTGGTTACCATCCTGAAGAAAGGAAGAATGTTTTCCACAAGCTTAATGAGATGCTCTTCCTTGTTTCAGAAAAGTCATTCCATGGCTTAAGCATTATACTTAAGAGTTAACGTTATTTTTCCTGGTGATGGTGGTGGAGGTGATCTTCATCTTTCCAATAAGGTCATCATTATGGTTTTCTAGCTGTGGATAAGGGGTAGGTATTCTCAATAGAATACCTATCAGTAGAATGGGTGTCAGGTTAGCTACCCTAATTCTTCAGATCACAGTTTAATCAAACAAATTAAATTAATAGAAAAGACTGATTCCTAAGAGACAAGTCCTCCTTCAGTTTCCTCCCTTACCTTTATTAGCAATTTAAAAACTCCTTAATGAGGTCTTCAGTACTAGTGGATATTTTACATTTTTATCATCATCAAACCCTCATTGTTTCTTATTTTGTCCTCTTATAAAAAGAAGAAATAAATTGCCCACTCCCCATATATATGTAGTAAAAGGATCTGGCATCACATATAATTAATTTCACATATGTGTGTTTGCAAACACACACACATATGCACACATGCATGCACACACACAACATTTTCTTTAAAGCAATTCCTACTGTCAACCTCACTGGCATTAATTACCTTATTTTTAGAATAGTGATTCTAAAACTAGTGGGAATATTTGAATCAAAATAATTCTGATTTGATGTATAAAGATGATAAGTTGCTCAACTAGGAGAAATAAGTAATCTATCTGTTCGTATTATTATAATATTTTTCACCTATGTTTTCTCTTTCCTCTGCCTGTCATATTTCCTTTCATTATAACCTTCATGAGCTTTCTGTCCTATACAGAACACCTCTCAAGCCACTCTTTAGGTACCCTGCTGACCTGATCTTGTCTACCTGCCCACTTGGCAGCTCCCACACTCCTGCACCAAACCTTCCCTGTCTGTTTCTCCCTTGTCCACTGGGCAGGCTTTTGAGCCTCACTCATCTGCCACCTCTTCTCAAAGACTTCCATGTTTCCCCCTGTACTGTGTCAGCGCTCTTCAGTCCCTAGGTTTTCTAGCTGTTTATGGTTTTTAGCCTGGCTGTTCAGGTCTCTAGGTACTTTGCATTTTTCCTGTTTGCCTGAATGCCTGGACATCTCTGAATCCTTCTATCTCAAGAGTCCAGCAGAGTACTTGACAACACTGTGAGGCTCAGGAGACATTCGCTTTAATGTTAGGCTCTCATGGAATGTGGCCTTCTGTGACCTAATCTGATCTTAATGGATTTCTGCCATTTTTATCTTTATGTGTATCTTCTTTTGCCATCTGAAGTAAAAGAGTACAATCCAGGGAGGGCTGAGAGAATAGGAACTGGCAGCTGATCTCATGAAAGACCTGGCCAGAGACCAGGAGGAAGGCTGGTCAAACACTGGTCCTCTGATGTTTCTGAACAGCTCACTAAGGAAAAAGACTAGAGTGGAGAGTTACAAATTCAAATATAGCCCCGTAGGTCATGTCAGTGAGAAAAAGCGAGCCAGGTCTAAGGTGAAATCATCAACAGTATCAGTAGGCTGGTAAAACACAGCTAACAGCTGGAGCGTCGGGGGAGGTAATCAGCAGGGCTGGGGACTGCATGATCTGTGGGGTGCTGCCCCACTCTTAGGCTCTGGATTGTTGTTACACAAGTGTGTGGGTCAGTTGCTACCAGACTATCTGATTTGTAAGAAAAATGGATTTTTATATAAGATTACATGAATTTTAAATTATGGATTAATTTTGTTAACCCACTGGGCAGACCACATAAAATTTATCTGTGGGTTACAGTTTGTGACATCTAACTTCACTCATGGTGGGGCTATGTCAGGCCTCTCCTTGGCGTTTCTATTCATGCCTTAGGGGGACCCAGAGCCTTGTTATGGGATTCCTGCTCCAAACCTCTTCCTCATTTTTACCAATTTTCCCTTAGTATTTTCCTTTTTAACTGAAATTGATGAGTTTGTAAGACAAGCTGTGGGATGGTTTATAGGATTTCAGAATTGAATTGCAGTGTATTTAATTTGGGATGAATGCTCTTTCAAAGAGTTCCAAAGTTGTTTCTTCCTTATTGCTGATGTATTAGGTTGAACCACATGGACATATTATTTTTATAGGTCAAAATGGCATTTTCACATAGTTCAACCTAATATGCCCACCACTTGAGAAATTTCAGTTCTTAGAATATATTACTACAGCATGAAATTAGAATGTTTCAGGGAAAGGGGAATATTGGGGTTGAATACATACAATGGAAATGTCTCTTCAACAGTGATCATAATACGCTGCTGCCTGCATATAGTAGTCATGTTTTTGATGGCATCTACTGGTCTTTCATTTATTCATTTTGCTGCATATGGTGTGAGTACTACATAGGCACTTCAACACAATGCAAGACTTTATCTTGTTTGAATTTCGGTTGTGTAGACCTTTAAAAGTTTGGTTGAAACAACTAAAAAATAATTGTAGCTCTGATAAGTTAAGTCTTGTATGTTGTTCTGGGTCCTGAGTAGCCACATGGGACCTAATCATGATGTGAAGGACTATCTTTGTAAGGGCATCCAGTAAACAATTAATTTTGTAGCTGTTCAAGTTTTTCTTTTAGCCAGTTTATCTAAATTGGTTTGAGAAGCCCACTGATAATTTCTTTTCAGTTTCCTTTATAACCTTTGTGTCTGGTAGGTAGAAGGAGGAAGAGGCTTGAGCACGGAAGTCGTCCATCCCTAATGGAGTGTGGCAGGCCCTGTGGTGCCTGCAGTATCAAGGCAGCTCAGGTCCGTGTGTTCCTTTCTTGCACCTCTTCTGCCAGCTCCCTGCCTGAAGCCACGCTGCTGAGTGCTGACAGCCCAAGTGTTCTGTTACCACTTTTCTTCAACTAGACCAGAAGCATCTTTAGTGCAGGGACCTTCCATGATTTTATTTCAGCTGCCCTCCCTTATACTGGCTTCTGCAGAGTTTGACCCTACTCTCTGTCCTCTGGAGAGTTGCTCTGGTGGCTGAAGACCAGCATCTCTGACCTGAGAGTATGTTCAGGCTACTGGCTAATGCTCCTCTGGTAACAGAGAAGAAGTCTGTGTTTGTGTTTCTATCTTGTGAGGCACAACATCAATATTAGTAAGAATGAGGGTTTGGCAAATGCTGGCTAATACTGTTTTGTAGGTAGGATGGTTCTGAATTATTTAGATACATTTTAATTTAGTAAAAGACAGTGGATTCAAGTTGGAGATCTTTCATTTACTAGGGTGCGTTACCTATGCCTCAGTTTTCTCTAATGTAAAACATTCATCATTGGATTGATATGATGATTGAATGGGGTATTACCACAATATTACCTCATTGATCCTTATAGATTATTTTATTGGTGCTTGGCTTATAGTCAGAACTATTTCATTGCGTCCTGGGTATTCGTAAGAGTAGTACCCTCCTCTCCCCATCCCCCCACCCACCATTTTTCAAATAAACTGAGTCTTAGAGAGGTTCCTTCAGCAGACAGCTGAGTGCGAGAGCCCAGATTAACACACCTAGTGAGACACAGAGTCTGGATTTGAACACAAGTCAGTCTGAGCATTGTGTTCGTAACTGCCCCGTTGTTGCTGCTTCTACACAAATTGAGGGTTCATGTGCTGATTATAATGTGATGCCTCCTTTGGAAAAACTAGGAAGTAAAGTAGCTCCATAGTGGGGGGCTATCATGTACCCAAGATGGTCATTTAGTTCCTATAGTCAAGTAGTACAAGAAGTAAATCACTAGTCTATATAATTTTGCTTACAAACTATGCATCAGAAAGAGGTCACTAATAGCCAACAGCACATTGACTCCGAACTTGCACAGTTTGCCTGGCTGACTGATGATAGACATGATTCAGGGGCGCAGCTCTGCTGCTTACTTGGGTACGTTTTCAACTCCAGTTTGCTCAGCTGTAAAATGGAGGTAATGGCAGTATAGACCTTACATATGAGTGAAGCTTTTTCTTCATTTAAAATACACAGTGCTCTTGGACATATATTAAGCTATCACTGTGTGTTATGATTTTTTTTTAAGATTTCATTTATTTATTTGAGAGAGAGAGATGAGAGGGGAGAAGGTCAGAGGGAGAAGCAGACTCCCCGCTGAGCTGGGAGCCCGATGCGGGACTCGATCCGGGGACTCTGGGATCACGACCCGAGCTGAAGGCAGTGGCGCAACCAACTGAGCCACCCAGGTGCGCCCTATGATTGTTGTTTTAGTATTAAGGCTAGAAGGGCAGTGTGTGTCATGAGTTTTATCTAATACATTAGAGAAAGTCGTTTAAGGAATTACCTTCTCTTTCCAAAATGATAGAAATTGCTTTCAGAAATTGCATTATTTAAGAGTCACTGATTCAAATGACTTAATGTGATGTCTTATAACAAGTGAAACAGTGCTCTTCTTCAAATGCGTTTTAGTGTAAATTTTTTCATCTTCAGTTAATAAGAATGTTAATAGAAGATGAAATATGCTACTTAGGTACAAGGTGGAGAAAAAACTCTATTTTGCCCATTTTTGCTAGGTAAGGAGGAAGAATATTTACAAATTGTCACCAGAGGGGCGCCTGGATGGCTCAGTTGGTTAAGCATCTGCCTTGGGCTCAGGTCATGATCCTGGAGTCCCCGGATCGAGTCCCACATCAGGCTTACTTCTCAGCAGGGAGTCTGCTTCTCCCTCTGACCTCTCCCCTCTAATGCTCTCTCTCTCTCTCAAATAAATAGATAAAATCTTTAAAAAAAATCATATCTTTAAAACAGAAACAAAAACAAAACAAAACAAAAATAAATTGTCGCCAGGTTGGGGCACCTGGGTGGTTCAATTGGTTAAGTATCTGACTCTGGGTCTCGGCTCAGGTCTTGATTTTCAGGGTCAGAGTTTGGGTCCTCTGTTGGACTCCATGCCCAATGTGGAGCCTCCTTAAAGAGGAAAAAAAAAATTGTCACCTGGTCAGGAAGGAGTTTGGCTTTGACCTTTGGTCTGAAGCAGAATGTTTGAGTCTTGTTTCTTTTTCACCCTGATGTTTTCCAAATGGTTCACCTCAACTACATTTTTTAAAAATGTTTTTATTTTCTTTAATTGGAAACTAATTTGTTTTTTTTTAAATTTTTATTTAAATTCTAGTTAACACATAGTGCAATATTGGTTTCAGGAGTAGAATTCAACGATTCATCACTTACATACAACCCCCAGTGCTCATCATAACAAGTGCCCTCCTTTATGCCCACCCCCCATCTAGCCCCTCCCGCCACCCACCTCCCTCCATCAACCCTCAGTTGGTTCTGTTAAAACTTTATTGTTATGGTTTGTTTTCCCTTTCCTCCCTCAACCCCTCCCCCCCGCATCTCATCTACTTTTTAATCACAAGATCATGGTTGCCTCTGCTCTCCCCTCTCTTTTGATGGTCACAACTGTAAGAACTGCAGGTGACCCTGGTGTTTGTATTAGTGCACATCTTTCTATCTGAGGAAGTGGAACAAACTGTATTCATCTCCATCTTGGAGAGGGAAAATCTGGAACCTAAAGAGGTTGGGATTTGATTAGCATTATGTAGTTGCCTGGGACAGAATCGGAAAGGATCAGTTCTCCTTATCATGTTTGGCTCCACCCAGTGTCCCCTCCAAGTATTCCTTTGTTTGAGCCAAGTCTTGGTTCTTGGTAACCAAGTCTAGTACCTCAGCATACTTACCTATAACTTAATCTACCCTAAACAGAATGGAATGGAGAACCATTAAAATTGTAGTTATGTCTCTGTTTAGGAACAAGTAATAGAAGAAAAATAATTCTGATATTCAACTATTAGTATTTAAATTAAATACATATTTGTTTTTCTGTAATAACACAGGAAGAAAACCAATTAGTGTATGTGTGTATTTGTATGTATACATATAATATATATGTATATTATGTGGGACTGGAGAGGTGCAAGGGCCCTCTAATGACCATCTGATCTGATCCCCACATTTTACTGTGAACGGATGTCACTGAGCTCTTGGAGAAGAGGCTTGCCCAGCTCACTCTGATAACTTTTGGCACAGTCTTCAAACCCTTCACATTTTGCGGTGGGTCCTGGATTTTCTGCCCTAAATCAAACTACTGTCCCTTGCCTGTGCATAGAACATCTGTCCTGGAGACTGTAGACTACTCCCAGGTGATTTTACCTAGATTTTGCCTCACTCTGTCTTGCCCTCACTAGGACAGGCTTTGAGGGGGTTTTATGTGTTTTCCTAGTTTTCCTTTAGAGGCATACAAAAACCAAATGACTATTCTTGTCTCCTCTGTGTTAAATTTCTGTGGCGTTTTCTGAGTACAAGGCAAAGCATGAAATATTTTTTGTTCTTGAA
The DNA here is from genome assembly GCF_963455335.1 of Martes martes. Classification (NCBI taxonomy): domain Eukaryota; kingdom Metazoa; phylum Chordata; class Mammalia; order Carnivora; family Mustelidae; genus Martes; species Martes martes. The sequence continues at coordinate 76,037,862 of NC_137888.1, forward strand.
GTAAGCAAAACCCTGAGATATCAAGGAAGGAAGAAGAGCAGGCATGCACAGAGAAGAGAGGGCATGCACACTGGTAACCTAAAGAAAAACATCAATTCTCATTTGGTCTCCCTTCACCCACCCCCTCCCTGAGTGCAGTAATCCCTCTCAGCACACTGTCTCTGGCTGGGAAATTTCCCTTTAGCTTCTTCATGAAAGTTATGATTTTCTGCTAATTACTCCCCTCTCCTCCACTCCTGACCTACATCCTTAAATATGGTATTCAGGAATCCAACTATCCCTCCAGCCACTCTGCCTTCACCCACGTATACCAAAAACACTCTTCAAGTAGGTGTTGGAAATGATAGTCTTAGCAAAGGGTATTGCTGAAGGACTAAGAGAAACTCCTTGATTCCTAATTTCAAGAAGGAAAGATTTTTGTTAACTTCAGAATGGCAGGAATAATAATGATATACAATATGATCAGTGCCTGGCCCTCCCTGCCCCATACAGTTTTAGTAATACAGAGTTCCTTAGTAGGTAAATGTTAACCTAGTGAATCAAAAGTCACCCTACTTGCAGCTCACCTATCTTTTCATGTCTTTGTTATAAACTCAGCAAGTTCAAATCTCCATGCTTGTTTTTTGTTTTTCTCAGTAAAGCAAAAGCTACCTTACAGTTTGAATGTGAGGCCGAACTAAGGTTTTGGAGCCCTTTGTTGGTAGCCGGGCGGTTTTCTCAGTGCCTTTCCGGACATGTTTTAACATGATCTCTGAAGGAATTGGAATGAGGATTACCCTGTTCGTTGTGGTACGATGAAAAGATTGAGATGTTTTTATCAAAATGAAGCAATTTGGACAGAAAATCATCTTTTTTCTTTTGGTTTCTGCTTTTTAAAAAAAACGTGAATGAAACATTATGAAACAAATGTACATTTTGGGTCTTGAGAAACAATTACAAGATGCTATGAATTTTACTCATTGAATACAGTAAATGTGATAAAAAATATTTAACTTAAACTTAAATGATTTCCAAGTCATCGTTTCCATGTTTAGAGGCACAATACACAATTTACATTTTCTACCCGCCCCAGCTGGAAATAGTGAAACTTCATGAAGAACATATGGCCCCTGTTTTGGAATGTGGTGCCTCCCAGAGAGGGAAGACTTAAATTATCTTATGCAGTTAGTATTCTCATTTCTATGTTTTCTTCAGACCTCAGGTTTAAGCAGAAGGATAATTACAGTCTAGTGATGTGTCCTATCAGCCACAGCTTTTAAGAAAATTAAAAAAATTTTTTTTAATTTACCTTTCATTGCGGTGTCTGGGTGTCCATTCACCTGATACGGTGTCTTCAAGTTGAAACAGGCTCCTGAACTCTAATTAAGAATAAGCCTTGAAACTATGGTTGACAGAGAAGTGGGTTTTCTCGCACAGCATGAGAAATAAGCATTTTTCTCCCCTGTCGGAGAAAGTGGGTTCTCCCCTGGGCCCCTTGAGGGTGTCCTTTGAGATTGTCCTGCTCCGAACAGCTTGAGCAACTTGCTCTCTTGCTAATGTAAGTGACTCACATCTGAGAGTAGGTGAGATTTGTAGAACGGGGAAGAGCATTTCCTGAACTTGCAGGAATCTGACGGTGATTCACCTGAAGGGGAACACAGAGGGCTGGAGCTCAGAATGCCAGAGGACTGTTTAAGGAGGAGGAGATGAAGTGTCAGGTTGGGGCTGGCCCCTGCTAAATCAGCCCCAGTGTTTAGGTCATTTCTGTCTGTCTTTTCCCTTCTTTCTGTCCTTTTTTTTCTTTCCTTTCTTTTTCTTCTTTCCTTTCTTTTTTTTCTTTCTCATGTGGGTGGAGGAGCTTCCCGTTGCTAATTAGAAAATACGCATGCAACCTTCCTGCTTATTAAAGTTGGATTAAAAGGAAGCAGAATATATTTCATGAAAGACAAATCCTTTAAGATATTATTCTACTTACTGTTTAAAAACTAAAATTGAAATGTGCTCATACTTGTGATTGATAACATTGGAAACCTGTTGTCCTACTCAAGAATCTGATGAGATCTGTAGACCTATTTTTACATATACACAAATGTCAGTATTCAAAATATTTTAAATAAATTTATTGTGGGGATGAGTTCTCAGCCAATCCCTTAAATTCCATTTTTAAAAATAAAGTAGTGGGTACCTGGGTGGCTCAGTTGGTTGAACATCTGCCTTCAGGTCAGGTCATGGTCCCAGGGTTCTGGGATGGAGCCCTGTGTTGGGCTCCTTGGTCAGCGGGGAGTTTGCTTCTCCCTCCCTCTTGCTGCTGCTCCTCCCCCTGCTTGTGCTCTCTCTCTCTCTCTCTCTCTCAAATAAATAAAATCTTAAAAAAAAAAAGGACAAAACCACTTTATTTTTCAAAAAATCTTCCTGTAATGATAAATTTATATAATCAAATCACTTTTTAAAAAATCACTTTTTCTTATTTGTAATTACTTTTAGAACTTTCAGATAAAAATCTCCAAAAGATTTGCAAGATTTTGCAACATACAAACAGGTAAATAAAAATTTCACCAAGTAGAATCAAAACCTTTTACTATCATGGGTGAAAATAAATGAAAATAATAAATGTAGACTCTTTTTTGAAGTTGTAGATCAATAATAAGAATACTTAGTGTTTACTTGTGCCTTAAGGAAATTATATATATACATACAAACACACACATACACTAATTGGTTTTCTTTCTGTGTTATTACAGAAAAACAAATATGTATTTAAATACTGGGAGTTGAATATCAGAATTATTTTTCTTCTATTACTTGTTCCTAAACAGAAACACAACTACAATTTTAATGGTTCTCCATTCCATTCTGTTTAGGGTAGATTAAGTTATAGGTAAGTAGACAGCCCTAGGAAAAGTCTCTGGACAAAAATTAAGCGACTTAATAGTGGCTCAATCTTATAAGAATTTGCCAGATTTACAAACAGTTATTTAGATTCGACTCTGCTTTGTACCATTTTATACTTCTTCCCCATGGGTTTTGATTTTAACATTTGAAGCCAGTTTATTGCATCCTGAGGAGGAAGGCTGTGCCTTGCAGACCTTAGTTTGAAATTTGTTCTTTTTTGCCATTTTTCACTGTGATCCATAAGCAGTAAATGATGTGAAATCAACCTGTCAAAATAACCAACTGCCAAGTCTTAAAAGTGTCAGTTCAAAGAGAGAACCTTCCTTGTAGCCTTCTTAAAAGTGTGTGGACAAAGGCTTTCCCTGCAACTTCCGAGGGTTGTCATCCCAAATTTCCAGTTATCTGTGTGAAATCATATTAGGGACCTTATTTGGACAAATACTTCACAAGCTTCTGTTGAAGGAATAAAGGCAGTTCTGTTACATATCTTAAATTTTAAAACATTTTTTTTTTTAACCTGGGTTGCCTTTGTCCTGTTAGGGTCAACTAACAAAATGAATTTTTTATGGTAAAAAAAATAACTGTCCTGTGTAAGGACCAAGTTCTTCCTGTACAGCAAAGCACCTTGACATTGTACCTATTGGTGTTTTCGAAAGATCTCACAGAGGAGGGAAGGAGCTGCCGTCTGCTTGTCCATGCAGTGTAGTAGGCAGCTCTCTCTCTTCCTGGAGGTGGGCTGGGGTTGGAATAGTTTTTTCCCTTTCTGCTGAACGTAATAGTCAGATTGTCGTATTTAAAAGCTTTGGCCAGTGATGCAAATTAAGTCTGGGAATGAAAAAGTTTACATGAGGCAGCTTTTATGCATTTGTCTCGAAGCATATCATGCCAGTCTCAAGTTGGGACTTGTTCAAGCTGGTCTTACTGAACATTCAAAAAGGGAAGTAGTACACGTTTAGTCACGAAAATAGTGTAATGCTTTGATGAAAAGAGCAGCTGAAAAACAGCCCATAACTTTATCATTCAAATCACCGAAAGGTTAACCTGCTTATTTTTTTTTTTTTTTTTTGCTGGTTTTTATAGCAAGTCTCACATTTCATAAAAGCCACAGGAGACTTTATAACAATAATTATCTTGCTGCTTCATTGGAAGATCCTATTAAATGAAGGGAAGCTCTTTTAATAACATTGTTTTAGCCATTACAAACCCCAAATTTATTTTGCGTACAAGACAACGTCCTGGGATATGTGTTTGTGGTTCTCGACCACCACAATGTTTAAAAAAAATTTTTTTTTTCATTTTTTAATTGAAGGTGACTTTTTTTCTTCTAATGTTATTTTTAAAGGTGTCAAGTCCACAAGTCCACAGGCAAATTGAAATAATAGTGCAACTAAATTTCATCTCAGCTTACACACTATTAATATTTTTTACATACTCTATCCCCCCCCACAGTATTTTGGGGGGACCTGTTTGAAGTTGCAGTCCTTGTGACAGATGCCTTGCCCTTAGCTTCTTCAGCATGTGCTTTCTAAAAACAAGGATATTCTCTTACCTAATCACAATATTATTATCAGTCAAGATTAATGTTGAAGCAGTAACATTTTAAAATATTCTGTCTGTATTAAAATTTTGCAATTTCCCAATAATATCCTTTTAATTTTTTTGATGTGGCATTCAATCACTGGTTACACATGGCATTTGGTTTAGCTCTCATTTTAGGCTTTTAATCTTTAGAACAATCTCTCCTTTTACTTTTTTAAAAACGTCCCCTTGGCTTTTGAAAATTGGTTTGCTCTGTATTTGGTAGGATCTATTCTGTAGGACATGTAGTAGGGGGTGCCTCAGAATGTTTCTGAGGCACTTTGGTTGTATTAGCCTGAAATTTATATTAGAGTTTGGGATTTTGAGGTCAAATGGGAATATCTATAATCTTGTTCAAAAAAGATCTGGTTCATGGATCACGGATCACAAAGTCAGTAGATACAAACTCTCATTTTCTTTGGGATTACTAGATAACTTACTCAAATTTTCTTGGTTTTATTGTTCTATAAAAGGAGGATTCTGATTTAATTACAGAATTTTAGATGAGAAATCCCATAACCTTACTGATTTTTCAGAATATAGTATTAGAAGAGACCAAAGCACTCAAGGAGAGAATGTGTTTCTAAGATCTTGGAATAAAAGTTTGGTATCATTATTGATAAGTCTTCCCAAAACCTTGAAAGAACCCTTTACCCTATTCCTACCCTCCCACCTTTTTAGTGTGAGACATTGGCAAATGCATTACCAAAGCTTGTCTTGGTCTTCTAGTCCTTTCTCTCTTGCATATGATTTTCCTTTGCATAGAGGGCTTGCTAATGTTTTTTTCTTTTTTTGGTAAAGGTTTTATTTATTTGTGAGAGAGAGAGTGAGAGTGAGCACAAGCCAGGGGGAAAGACAGAAGGAGAGGCAGACTGCCCACTGAGTGGGAAGCCCCATGTGGGGCTCAATCCCAGGACTCTGGGATTAAGACCTGAGCTGAAGGCAGACACTTCACAGACTGAGGCACCGGGGCGCCCCTGCACTAGTCTTTTGTAATACACTAACTCACTAGGAAACAAAGACAAGCAGAGATCTCATAGCTCAAGTCGATCTGTCTTGAGTGCCCATGCCTATTGCATGGAGGCAGAACATGCAACAAGGACTGTAGTAAAATCTTCATCACATCTTACTGTCCAATCTCTCTGTACACAAAAGTCACTGTAATTGTGGCTCACATCCAGTGGCTGCGAATTTGTGCTGAGTATAATTACTACAAACCCTTTAATGTTCCCTTGCTGAGATTGATATCTTTAGGTCCCTATGCTTGAATTACTGTGTTTAATCTGTCATTTGAAATGATTTGTATCTATTAGGTCTGCTTTAAATAAAGCACTTACCTTTTTCTGGTATGAGAACATCATGTGTAATGGTTGATTAGAAGGAAGGGATGGTTTGGAGATTGAGCCTGGAGATATGCCTGCATACGACTCCTGACCTCCTATTGATTCCCTGCCTTGTGCTGTGCTACTTACTCTGTGTCCTCACTTGGGAAATTTTGCTTCAGGCATTGTCGGGCCATGATAAGAGCCTAGTAACTCTGGGGTCAGACAGACTCCAACTTGGATTTCAGCCCCTCCAATTCATAGTTGTTCTCCCCCCCCCCCCCACTTTGGAAAATCATTAATATAGCTGGGTCTGTTCTTCTGGAAAATAAGCTTGGGGATAGTTACCTTATAATATTGTGAAGATTAAATGAGATAATATATGGGACAATTCCTTCAGTGCTTTAAAACGGGGTTGATACTTAGGGAACAGTAGCTTCTCTGTCTTCCCTTCCTCTCCACCCCCCACCCCCCACCAAAGGCAAAGTGACTAAGGGAATGAGTGGGGGTGTCTGAATGTGAATTTGGAGTGATTAATAATTGAAAACTTTCCTCAACTTAGAAGCCAGAGTAAGTCCATAATATTTTAGTTGCCCTTAGAAAACTCTTGGTTTTCCTTCAGTGATGAACTGATGATTACTTGAAATGCTTTTTATGTTCTCTCTTGACAGCTTTCCCTTCTGAAAAGGAGGAAATTAGAATGGCTTATTCTAGTCTATCTGACATGGTGGGGAAGTGTAAACCTGAGAGCAGGATCTGTAGAAGGAGGGGAGAGTTGGTCTCGGCAGGCTCACCGCATTCAGGTTAATGCTTCATTTACTTGTAGTTCAGGCATTTTTGATTGTAGGAAATTTCAGTTAAACAGAGTTAAATAGAGTAAAAAGGAAAAAAACAGTGTTGAGTGATATGATATGTATATATGATAAAATCTAATGCACAGAGCCAATGTTCCTAAAAAGCTATATAAGTATTCAGATAGACATTATTTACCAGATAGGTAAAATTGTTCAAGATGGACACCACCAAGTACAGTCGTGTACAAGCATCTGGTATTTAAGCTGTTTTTTAAAATAAAGGTAGACATTTTTATTACCATGCCTTGAGATGTTACATTTGTCAATTTGAGTTTTATTATAGAAGTGGCAAGAATTCACATGCTGAGTGAGATGTGGAATTTTTTCTAAAAAAGTTGCTCAGTTGATTGAGCATCCAGGTCTTGGTTTCAGCTCAGGTTATGATCTCATGGTCTTTGGGTCCTGGGAACGAGCCCTGCATCGAGTGTGCCCCCAGCCCAAGTTGCTCACACACATACTCTCTCTAAAATAAATTCCAATTTTCGTTCTCTTCTCTATTCCTTTTTTCTCTTTTATTACTTTTCCCTATGTTCTCAACTCCTATCCCTACCACTTGGTGTCTATCTCCGTGCCACCCCTGCTTTCCCTACAAATACTTTATACTGAGTTGGGGGCGGGGGGTTGGACTAGGTATCAGAAACCCGGTAATATTAATGCCTGAAATGTTGGCATACCCATTTTTCTGGCTGAAGCTGGATTTTCATGGTCACATGGTTATACCTGCCGTGTGTTTGCACTTCTGCTCTGTTTGCTGTTTCACGTGGAGCCCTTTCGCTCTGCACGGCATAGGAAGGAACCACTCTGTCTGTTCTTAGAAACCCTTGGAAAAAGCTGAGGTAATGTACCAGCAGTTGTTCTTTCTCCTTGGAACTCTTGTAAGCTGACTTGTCTTTTGTGGCAAGATGAGAGTTACTCATAGTCTCTCACTTCCTCTTACATATGGGGCTCTACCCCACCTTCTCAGTGTTACTACTAACCTCATATTTGTAGATTCATCACATTTGACCTTTCTAGAATGTTTGATTTTGTTGATTATTACTTCTTCCTTAGTTTCCAGTATACCAGATCTCCTGCTCCTCCTTTTAAGTCAGCCCCCACCTTCCACCCTCTAAACTCCGCATTCTAGACGTCTCTTCTGTCTGTTCTGTACAGGACACTTGCATGACATGGACTCTGGGATGCTCAGCTCATTTCTTCTTACTGTCTCAGAAAAAATGTTCCCCTAGCCATCTGATCTAGCACTGTCTTCAGAGCCCTGGATCCATATTTTGTCTCCACTGGCTAGATTTATTGACCCAGATTTCTGAGACTTTAATCATACCCAGAATCTGCTTCTAATGGTCTAATACATCACTCAATCTAATGGTCTTCAGAGCAATGAATCTCATTTGTAAGGAGGGTAGGGTGGGGATTATGGACCCCATTGAAAATACATTTTGCCTATTAATTACATACATTTTACATATAACCTCCTACTCTCCGGTGGTCTTGGACTCAAAACCTGTCTCTGAAAATGTCCATAAGGTTCTATTTCAGTTTTCCTCCTTGGCTCTTGCCTGCATCTATGGAAGACTTCTTTAATCGATCTGCAGTCCTCAGTGGCTCTTCCTTCAATCCGTAATCATACTTGCCCTATTGGTTGCAAATTGATTTTCCTAAAGCACAAGCAAAGAGCATGTAGTTCTTCACTTCAGAAACTTTCCATAGTTCATCGAGAAGTCTATACAATCCAAACAGAAGACCTCTAGCATTCTGCTGCAGGCTCCCATGCTGCATTCCCAGGCTCATCTTCTGTGTCCACATGCTACAGCCCCCGGCCCCCATAGCCCCTTGTGCTCTGGCCATAGCACTTTCCCCACCCCTAGCTGAGCCTTCCTCCAGACCGCTCATGGCCTGGCAGCGTTCCCTTTTGCATGCTCTGTCTCCTTCCTCAGGGTCCAGCTCTCGCTGTCATCTCCTGCAAGCCCTTCCTCATAGTCTCCATTTGGAGTGAGCTACCTTTTCCTTTCAGTTGTTAATGGTGAGTGAATTATGTCTTTCATACTGCTTCCACAATTGGATCCGTTGTGGGATGTGTGCCTGACCACTGTGTGCTTCCAGAGAGGCAAAGGGCCCTGCACTGAAGGCATGACTGACTCAGTGAATCCGTGAACCCACTCTTTGGAATTTTACATCTCTCAAGACCTCTCAAGTGCTGGAGGTACTCGTAGGGCTGAACCGCTCAAGCTCTGAGGTTTCGGACCTCATTTGTACTGAGACCTCTCCCTTCCTCTTCAGGAGCCGCCTCCTTAACATCCTCGCAGCTGGGGTGTAATGTCAAGCCTTGAGGAACTTGTACCAGTGGTGTAGCAGAGCCATCGAGGCATTGGGCCTAGGGCCACCTGCCTGGATTTTAGCCCCAGCTCTGCCTCTGCCTGCTGGCAGGCCTGACCGTGGGCTGGGTATCTTTTTGCTTTGTGTCACTGTTTTCTTTTTATGTTGCCCTCCAACAGGAAGCCCTGTGATATCTCTCTCATAAGGTTGAAGTGAGAAACAGAGAGGGTGACTATCCTTGTAGAGCACACAGCATGGTGCCTGGCACATAATAAGCCCCCAGAAGGACTGCAGGCTGCGTGCGTTGAGGCCTGGGGAAGCTCTTGCTTGCTTCTAGGTCAGAGCCAATTACCTGGCAGCACCTGGGCTAGTCAGAGCCCACACATGAACGTACTGTTTCTGTGGGGTCAAGGAGTGTGGAGGTGGCTACGGAAGTTTTGAAAGGAGCCGGAAATACGGGAGACAGGATTTATGATTTCTCTTGAGAACATTAGAATATCTGAGGTGGTGAATATAGTGGGTACGAGTACGGGCTGTGAAGCCAGAATTACAGTCCTAGTTCTGCTTTGTCTATGCTGTGAGGTCCCCATGCAAGTTGCTTAGCTTCTCTGTTTCTCAACTTCTTTGTCTCTGAGCACTTCCTCGGATTATTCACTGGGACAGTCTGTTGAAAGCTCTTGGTAGACTTGCCTCATACATAGTGAAGAGTAAGTAGTGTGTGCTGCGTTTATTGTCACCCGGTCAGTTCTTCTGCTCTTGCTGCTAGCCAGCAACCCTGGGCTCCCAAATCCCTCCAGTGCCAACCGTTGGCCCAGAGTAGTAGAAACCCCTGTAGGCTGGGCATGAACTTTTCAGGTAGCCAAGTCCTCACCGCTGCCTGTCACCTTACATCTGCCATGTTCTCTTAATAACAGCTTTGTCTGTCTCCTGCCAACAGATTCCACTCCTGTGCACTCTTGTCCAAGACGGCTGAGCTCTGAATCTCAAGGAACAGTATGCACAGTTCTCAGTATGAACCTCAAGGAGCAGTTAGCACAGTAGTTCTTAACATGTGGTCCAGAACAGTAGCATCAGTCACCTCTGCAAATTTAGTGCAAACTCAGGCCTCACCTCACCTCAGAGTTTCTGCAAAATCAGAAACTCTGGGGGTGGGCTTAGCAGTCTGTGTTCTGCTCCCCGTGGCTGGTTCTGCTCCCCATGGCACTTTGCGAACTACCAATTTAACGCGTGTTCTATATTCATATTGCTTACATCCAGTAAAAACAATTATATTTAACTTTTTACAAAAGCCCTTATTTGTGTTCGGAGCTCACAGATTATATTAAAGCTAACTATTGTCTCCCCCCCTTTTGTTTTCTTGTTTCAGTCATTAATGACTATGGTATAGCATCTCATTCTATAAGCATTGTAGAATTTAGTATTTGTGATCGCTAGTTTGGAAAGTTCTCTTCAAATGTTTGCTTTGCATTCTGTGAGCGTGATTTTAAGGTGGCTCTAATATACCCATCCCCTAAGTTCTTCATAGATTATTTCACTCTGCAAATCAGGTACTCAGCTTTTCACTATCATGTTACTATAATAGAATTAAATATTTGTATTTAGGGTGGGCATAATTTTAGAACTCTATCTTTAAATATCTTTTCAAAAATTTTATTTGTTGGAGAAAGGGAGAGAGAAAGCAAGCATGAGCAGGGGGAGGGACAGAAGGAGAGGGAGATGCGGACTTCCCACTGAGGAGGGAGGCTGATGGTGGGCTTGATCCCAGGACTGAGATCATGACCTGAGCCGAAGGTAGACCCTTAATGACTGAGCCACCGATAAAAGATAAAGATCTTTATAAAAAAAATTCTGTATATTATCAAGATGCAGTTATTTATAATATACTATTAGAGTCTACATGTGATTGTTTAATGTAACTTTAATGTACTTAAAGGCAGTGTGGATTTAGTGGCATCTCTAGCAGTTACCACAATTTTAATTCTTTTATTTCAGAGAATGAAGATAAGACATTAAGAGTATTTTCTAGAAGAGTTTTGGAGATTGTAATATGCTACAGTTACAGATTTTACTTAACCAAAACCAACAGCACGTTGTTAAAGCATTTTGTCTGTAGTTTTAAAACTGAAATGTTGACAGACATTAGCCCCAAAGCTATACATGTCCTGTTTAGTAATCCTGCTTTCTTCATGTTCATTTACTAGCAAACCCAGGAACACTCCCAATTCCCAGGGCCCTGGGTACATGCTATAAGAAGGCAACTATAAAGAGCTTGCATTTTCAATGAATTTATATCACCTTTTGAAAATAACAGCATCAGTGAGAATTGGCTTCCTCTTTGCTCTTCTAGAATGTGAAAATAAAACCACCTTGGATTATTTTATCAAATATTTATTGATTTCACAATGAGACACAATCTCTGCTCTCAAAAATATACATAGATTATTAAAAGAGTAGATATGTGTGTGGGCAAGTAATTACAAAGCAGTGTGATAAGTACAATAATTGAAGTGTGACAACAGTCCAGTGAGGGGGTGATTGGGTTTGAGATAGTGGTGGTAGGTTGACCGGATGAGATTTCATGGGCCAAGTGATGGCATCTTATGCTTTCATGATTGGGTCAAAGGGAGATTTACCTGTGCAGTGAGTGGCCCAGGGACGAAAAGGAGCAAGGCATGTTTTGACAGTTACAAACATACATAAGAGTGTAATGTTCCAGGGATGGAAGAGCAGTTAGGAGATAAGGCCAGAAAGGTGGGGAAGTTCCAGGGCCTTCAGGGCCTTGGAGAACATGGGAAGAGGCCTGGGTTTCAGCTATGGTGATTGTGTTGGAGCCAGAGGCACATTTACAGAGCATGACTACTCCTTTGTGCATTTTCTCTAGAGATATAAATCCGTGTCCACAATTCTAGATAACCACATTTTAGTTTTTTTTGAAGCACACAGGGATTCAAGAAGAAACGTAGAGGTAAATAAGTACCAACAGGTAGCCTCCTTTGCTGAATTTCCCCAGTATGGATGCTAGTGATTGTGGGTCAGCATTCCCTCCATAAATGTACCCAGAATGACACAACAATGACATACTGTATTTCCAACAGTTGTAATTCATGGTCTGTGGGGAATATTGTGGGAGGTACCTAGAAAACATGACATGGTTTCGGTCTTTAAAATATATTGTCTTTCTTAAAGAATCCTAGCCATCTTTCAGGGATACAGTTAGGGATATCGCTAACTAGTGAAGGGAAATCTGCCACAGGGGCCCTAACACATGCCCAAACAGTGGGAGGAGTAGTTAGTTTCCACCAGAGGCATGAGCAGCTGAGTAGTGGTTGTGACCTAGGCAGGCTTTGTTCAGTAGCTCACATATTCAACTGCCCTTAGAGTATTTGCCGGGCAGAGGGAGAATTCCAGAGAATATCAGTCCTGTGTTCTTGCCCTTAAATTGTATACACTGAAGACATATGCAAAGTACTACAGTATGATATTGTATGTGGCTTAATAATCATCTGTGCCTCCTATGGAGTACTGAAATGTCAGTACTCTTGATACTGGAAGAGGCTCTTTATAAGGAGAAATTCCTTCATCCAGGCTTTCTCAGGGTTTTCTGACCCTATTTCAACTCCCCAGATGCTCCATATTCAGCTTCCCTTTCAACCACTAGCTTCAGCTTTCATCCAAGGATTTTCAAGTTTGTTTGTTTTGTTTTTTTGTTTTTTTAAATCAGCAAGTATCAGCAGTTTAGGGCATGAAAGCAGTAGTGTTGTTTGACTTACGTATGTCAAAGAATGTGAGAAAGTGTTTCAGAAGGGACTTTCTTAGTAATTTACATTTATCCATCATGTTTTCTAAAATGCAAGTGAATGCTTTCAAAAAGATGACCTCTAGTGGCCACTTTGTTTTCAGTTGTTTTCTCTGAATGATACTTCATTCTGCTCATCAATCGGTCTATGTGGAATTAAAATTTGTATAATCCTTTCTTTAAACCAGGGTAATAACATGTAAGAAAGCATTTGTCCTGTCTGTTTTTCTTTCATTGCTTAAATTTGATTCCCAAATCAATTATCTTTTGAAGTCTTAATCAATTAAATAGAAAGTAGTCATGATAAAGTTATCAGCTTAGAGTTATATTATCTGTCTGAGTGGTTTGATTTTCTTGAGTTGATCCTGTGGTCTTTTTCCCTCTCATACACGGTAGGCGTTCTGTGAATTTTTTACATAGGAATATGTATATTAAGGGATCCATACAAATGTTAGTTGCTGCCAAAAAGAGAGTTGTTTCTTTAGCTATAAATAATTGATTTTGCAACCTGCAGTCAGTCTTGCTGTTGGTTTGACTGTGAGTGTATGGAACTCGGGCAAAATGAAATGGAGCAAAACACACAAAGAATACAGCCACGACAACAAATACTTTACCTTCCAGCTTTGTGTTGTGTTTGCGGTCCTTACTTCCGGACTTTCGATAGGAGTTGTATACTTTTTTTGCAATCACCACATAAAACAGAAGCATTAGGACAAAAACAGTCCAGAAAATGAACTGGCATACGTTGTTCACCCCTTGATGCCATTTCAGCCCCAGAGGACCCTTCAAGGAGGCACACTTTTTCACGGATGACGGCGTTGCTTCCTTGTTGCTCAAGATTATATTTGGCAGAGAGATGAGGAACAAAAGGAGCCAGATGACGATCGAGACCAGTTTTGCAAAATCAGGTTTTTGGACGAAGAATTTTCCAAAAGGCCTGATGATCTTGAGGAATCTGTCAAAGGCTATAAAGCCTAGCAGTATGATCCCCACATACATGGTCTCATAAAAGATGACAGCGGAGAAACGACACACAAAGGCCCGGAGTTGCCAGGGTCCAAGGTGTGCGTCTGAGAGGATTTTGAATGGAAGTGTGAGCGTCATTATCAAGTCGGCCACCAGAGTATTTTTGAGGTAGACAATGAAGGTGGAGGAGCTGGGGATGTGAAGGAACACCCACAGCGCCAGAGTGTTCAGCAGGATGCCAAGGACGAACACGACCGTGTAGATGGCTGGGAACACCAACTGCGCTACCCGTGTGTCTCTGGGGCACCGCTCAGACCCATTGAAGCTCTTGATTGCTGTGGTGTTCATGGTTGCCAGCGTCCGCTATCACAGATAACCACACACACAAAGGGAAACAAGCATTTCATAATTTTGGAGTGCTATGTTTAAAAGCAGACTTTTAAACGTAGGTGCATAGCTTATTAACACCTTACATTTACTCATCACATCCAGTATGGGAGTTGAAAAGGCACACATTGTTTCTAGCTAGGGTTTTTTAAACATGTACTACATTTTTTGGATCTGCAATAGTACCATTACTTTTACACCCTTATGAAACCCAAATAACAGGTTCTACCTCCTTTGTAAGTGCTCCTTTTAACATGCAGTAAAACAAGACATTTAAGAAGTCATAATTCATGTCAGATTGCTGCACATTATATATTTCCTTACGCTCATAATCTATGGTTTCTAGAATGTCTACCTTAAAGCGTTTCCCCTCCTCACCCCTCAAACATTTTCTTTCTCTTATAAGCAAGCCCACTCATAATAAAAGTTGAAATTCACCTTTGTTTGGGAGAATCCTGAGCTGTTTCTTCTGATTGAGGCAGTGTTTGGTTTGGCCCATGGAGAGCATGTGAGGCAAGTGTTGTTCTGCTTTCTTATACCGGGTTTCCTTCCTCATTTTCACGTGTGTAACGTGATCAATTAGAATGTCTTCATATTCAAACCTTTGCAGATTTTCTAATAAGCCTCTTTTATATGAAGCTTAGGTGCTGTTAATCTACTGTGACTTGAATATCTTTATATTTTCTCATCTAATACCTTTTGGCAATTTATCTTTTCTATCTACACAGTCAATGGAATTTTTGAGTGCCTCTTGTATCTAATAATAGGTGGGAGAAAAAGAAATAAGTTAGTCCCAAACTACAGCCATGGAGGAGAGAGCAAGTGCTGATTCTAAAATCAGAATCATCATCTGCACTCTTGGAGACTGCTTTGTCCAGAAATCTGTGTTCAGTAGGATGATCTCTTATTTTTACATTTATCTCAGTCTTTTGGTTTTTTGTCTCAGAGAGATTGACATATTTTCCAAAAGTTCAGGGCTATTAGACATAGATTTGGGGGGTTAGAATCCAAGATCCAGCAATTATTGGGTGCTAGATCATAGACAAATGATTTAAGAGCTTTCTGCCTCAGTTTCTTCATCTATATACTGGATGTAATGATAGTATATACCTCATGGTGTTAATGAGAAGACAAAATGAGTGTCAGTTGTCTAGAATTGTGGCGGGTATGTAGGAAACGCTAAGAAACATTCACCGCTTCCTGCAGTGGTGAGTGAACTGCAGATTTCAGTGGAGATAATTTCACTCATTAGAAACCATTTTTGGAAATTTCTCTATATCTAATGCTGTATGTGAACTGCTGAAGACTCAGGAATTTCATCAGCCAGCTTTGGGCCAAAGTCTATAAAATGTATCCTTCAAATCTCTTCAAGTTTGAAAGGGTGTAATTGCTGCTTTATGTAGAGACACTTGTCCATGAATCGAAATGTTTCCCTGCCAGGTAGATAAAGGGAAGAGGAAAATTAAGGGAACTTATGAGGGGAATGTGGAGTTCTCCATGGAGTTTCACATCATAGTTTTTATTGCACGTTTCACCACAGGGTTGGACCAGACTGGGGTTGTGTTGGTGGAGAATTTTGGGATCGCCTGGTTTGGGATTCTGAGAAGAAAAATTTCATGTCCCACTGGATGTTTAAAATATGAGGCAATAGGATGCCTGATAATTTTGTGGGAACTACCAAATGTGGCACAGTTTAAAAAATGTATGTTTGGCTCAAATAAATTGTTTCTTGGAAATACAGATTCTGGATTTCATTAATGTGATGAAACATAATTTAAACATGCATCTTCTTGCCTGCTTCAGTGGAGGAGAAATAAACTATTTTTACTTTCTAAGTAGAAGTATTTGACCTACATAATTAAGTATAAATTTCCCTAAATCTCCAAAATCATTATCTAGATGGAGGTTTGGAATAGTTTCAGTTTAAATAAGGAAATGCTGTACAAGAAAATTTCATAATATGAAAACTGGAAATCACATTTTGGTCAACTTTCAAAATGTCCATGTGTGGGAAACTTTCAAAAGAGGAACTGACTTGGGGCACCTGGGTGGCTCAGTGGGTTAAGCCTCTGCCTTCGGCTCAGGTCATGATCTCAGGGTCCTGGGATCAAGCCCCGCATCAGGCTCTCTTCTTGGCAAGGAGCCTGCTTCCTCTTCTTTCTCTCTCTGCCTGCCTCTCTACCTACTTGTGATCTCTCTGTGTCAAATAAATAAATAAAATCTTTAAAAAAAATAAAAAAGATGAACTGACTTAACGGCGCCCATTTCTAAAGTTAGGGAATATGTTCTTTCAAATGGGGCAAGTTTCAAAATGTTTGACCATACTAAATATCCAGTAGATCACACATTCCTATATGTCCATGTGCTTAACATGCCCAGCAGAGAAGTTAGGAGCACTGTCTCAGGAGTTGGAGTGCTTGGGTTCAATTTCTTTCTTTTTTTTTTTTTTTTTAAAGATTTTATTTATTTATTTGACAGACAGAGATGACAAGCAGTCAGAGAGGCAGGCAGAGAGAGAGGGGGGAAGCAGGCTCCCCGCCGAGCAGAGAGCCCGATGCGGGGCTCAATCCCAGGACCCTGGGACCATGACCTGAGCCGAAAGCAGAGGCTTCAACCCACTGAGCCACCCAGGCGCCCCATTGGGTTCAATTTCTTATTGCAGCTCTTATTTTCTTGTGACCTTGGGCAAATTATTTATGTTTTCTATGAAACAGTTGCCTTCTCCTTACAATGAAAATAAATAATAGTATTTACTTTGTTGGGTTGTTCAGGAAATGAAATGAGTGAAAATTCACCAAGTGCACGGACTAATGTATGTCATGTGGTAGATGTTAGTATGTTTCTTATTGAATGAAGTTAATAGTGGGATTCCGTGTATACCTTTGGGGATAGATCACAAATGACGGGTGGGGAAAAATCAAAGATGAAATGAAAGATCCCAGAAATTAGAAATTTGCCAAATGGGAAGAAACCAAATTTTAAGTCCTATATGTAGTCAAAACCAATAAAATTCATATAGCTAGTAGTTATACTGCTCTAAATGATAATATGATCTTATTTACTTTTCAACAAAAATCCTCAGGTATTGGTCTCATTTTACAGAGAAGAAAATTGAGGCAAACAGTTAAGCAGTTTGAACATAATGATGCATTCAAGCCAACTTCAGACCCCCACAGTCTGGTTCAGAGGCCATGCTCAGAGCCTGCCTCACACTCCCAACTCTCAGAAACCACAGATAGTGTGAACTGTAATTGTTTACTAGATTCTAGACTTTCTGAGCTTTGTATTACTTATTGATGGGTGAAGAGTAACAGTCAATTTAAAGTTTAATGAATTTCTGAAACTTTTTCCCTTATGGTGAATTACATGGTTGAAAATATAAAATGGTTCCAAGTGGTGTGATCTGGAGAGAATTAAAGAAGATATATTGAAAGCTCATAGAAATTAGAAGCCTCCCAAATGGCAATAAATTATTTTTTTCATTTGTAGTCTCTTTTGGGATTTTCCTTTGGATCAGAGTTAATAGTCTAAAGATTCCTGTTGATGTGGTTAACTCGTACCATCTAAATAATATCTGTAAAGATGAGGAAGTATTTTTTTTGATTTGGAATGAAAGTCATAGTGGGAACTCCTACAAAAAGCGCCTTTTACTTCCCATCAGATCATAGCACGGTACTTTCTCAGATGATATAGAATTGTTTAAAAAATTCCACACTGGATTAACTTCAAGTGGAAATAATAATAAGCTAAAATAAGTTATGTAGTTTAACATTAACTGTAGAAGTGTCTATAAGTAAAATCAGTATTAGAAAACCTCTACAAGTAAGTAGAAACAATGAAGTCATAGTATTACCTTAAACATATTAATATCTGTTTTCTATTATTATAAAAGAAAAGCAAGTTTGAGGAATTCAAATGTAAGCATGTGTATAGTAGAAACTGAAAGTTAATCTCCCCTTGCATATGTATACCCATGTGTGTACAAATATATATATTTACCTTTATTGACATATCAGATCTTTACTTCCTTTTCATGTTAGTCCATAAAGATTTACCTGTTTTTTTTTTTTTTTAAAGTTATACTATAGAAAGTTACCATAGTTTGGTTGAGCCATTACCGATTGACATTTTGTCTTTTTTCTTTTTTCCAAAATTTTCTCTCTTAAAAACAGTACTGTAGATCACATGTATGTCCATATATTTTTGTTTTTGTTGTTTCAACATATTTGTAGAAAATTTCCTGGAAGTGGGATTGTTGGACAAAAGCTGTGCAGCAAAATGTTGAATGGTATTTTCAGATAGCTTTCCAGAAAGATTGTACCAACTTACATTCTCACTGAGTGGGATTTTTCCTTTCAACACTGTTGTAAAAATCTTTTAAAACAATTCTAAACTTATAGGTGAAAAAAAAATCCATGCAATTTAAATGTAAATATACTTGCTTATTAGTGAGAGTATATTTTTTTTTTTGTATTTTTAGTGTCCATTTGTATTTCTCTTGGAATTCGATTTTTTATGTCCTTTTCCCATTTAAAAAAATCAGGCTGTTTCTCTTTATTTACTGACTTGTATGTGCATTTCTACATATTTAGTTCCAACTGACATCACTGTAATCTCACTTTGTGTATTTCCAATCAACAGTGATCACCCAGATCAGGCACCGGAATCTATAGTTTTTAATGCAAAGCTGCTGAAACACTTAGATGCCTGAATAGTGGGTTCTTGTGATTGTTCTCTCCCTGTTTTTAGAGTTCTGGTCCAGGGTTTGTCAATTGTCTTTTCTAAAGAACCATCTAGTAAATATTTCGGTTTTACAGCCATGCAGTCTTCACCATAACCCAGCTACTCAACCCTGTTGTTGGAGCCTGTAACCAACCATGGATAAAATCTGAGTGCGGTGGCCATGTTCTCATACACCTTACTATGGCCCCTGACACTGGAATTTCATATAAGTTTAATACAGCATGAAATTTTAATTGTAGTATTTTCTCTGTTGATATTTGAAAATGTAAAAACCATTCTTAGGTCACAGGTGATCCAAAAAGCGGGGGTGGACTAGGTTTGGCTTGCAGGCTATACTTTGCCACACCTGGTTTAGACTGTTTCTATAAAAACCACTGTGATATCTAACTGCCCCTAACCAGCATTCTTCAGACTTGTTAGCTCCTAAGGCTATTAGCAAGACTACATTTTGTTTGTCTCATCTGACTTTTTCAACTTCTGGATCTGAGTCTACAAAATTTGGCTTCCTTTTTTTTTTTAAGTTATTATGAAATCTGGGATTTATTATGTATATTAAAATTCTTACACCTGGAAATAGTGACCTATTCTGTGTATCCTGAGTACTCTGTAAATACTGATCCCTCGGTCCATCTTGAGTAGATTCAGTTTGATTTTTGATATAGGAGTGTATGCTGTGTCATGTCATTGAATAAGGAATTCCCAACAAAGTGTGATTTAGAGTTTATTGTAAATTTTTTCATTTTATGTATAAAAACATAGGTAATTCTGAACACTTTATAGTTCTTTTATAAGAATACTGTAATACCATTGGCATTTCTGTTTTTCTGTTTTTTCTTTCTGTTAGGGAAATTGTCCTCAGTGAGTTAATTTCATACAAAGGGAAAGATTATTTGGGAAAGTCTTTGCCCACTCTGCAGTCTCTCAGCAGTTCATGTGGTCATGGCACCGTGGTGTCAGTTTTAACCCACTCTGTACCCCCTGACTCGGATGAGTTGAGGGGTGGATCTGCCCTTCATTTTTGTCATATGCAAAGTAAGAAGATAGATGAGTTGGCCTCTGGTTTTCTTCCGTTTTAACTATCCTGCTGTTCTTACAGAATGTGCACACTTACACATGTGATGTTAAAGTGAATTGTGTTAGTGTACGTGGCTAGAATATAGACTAGCAATATGTAGAACATGCCTCTTTTTTGATGCATTTCTCTTTGTGCTTCACCACTAACACGCAGTGCTTGCATGTAGAAGTGCCGGGAAAGTAAATGCAACCACTTGAGAATAGATCTCATTTAGAAAGTTGAGTGAGTTCAACTTTGCACTGATATTTAGCTCAGCAGAATTTGTGGAGGATTTAGATAAAAATTGATTAATACTGAAATTCAGTGAACTTCCATATACTGCAACTCACCCTCTGTCGTCGTCCCCCCCCCCCCCCCACCTCATCATATTTTGATACTGGTATCCATGCCTTATATTTGAGAATCACCTCTGGGGTCATAAATAATTGAAATAAATAATGTAAGCTTCCAAGTCTGTTATATATTTTGTTTGTACTAAAAATAGTGACTGTGGCTTGTGTAGAATCATATTTCATGATCATTTACTTATGAACTAATTGATGTGTTATGGCACCTTCACTAGAGACTTTGCCCAGTGATGTGTCATAAAAGTTTTTGCAGTTATCCTTTATTACAAGGGTTTGATGTTTGATGTAGGAGTACCTAAGAGGTGAGCTGTGGTAACTAATGTCTTTGAACAAAGAAATTCCAACAAAGTGTGGTTTAGAGTTTAATATACTTTTTTTTTTTTTTTTTTTGGTATTTCACACAAGTGACAAACCAGTAATTAGAAACATTTTATCCACTTTTCCGCTAATAGTTATGCTTTTGCAACCCACATATTCACATTTGTTTTTCTCACTGAAGCAATATTCATTAACCCAAATAGCAGGTAGTTTCTGAAAGCTAGTTAATAAAGGTAAGTGGCAATGATGGTATTTTACCATTAGTAAAACTGGTTTCTCTAGGATTAAGGAAATACTCAAAAGAGTTTTTTGGTATTATAAGGTCATAGAAATAACTTTTAATGATTTTGCAATTTCTGTTCTTTTTATTGGACAAGTATTTTTAAACCTATCTTTTTAATGAAAATTTAAAAAGTTCAGTCCAGTTACCATTTCAATTAGTTTAAATTTCTTCGGCTTTTGCTAATAGTTAGAAGTTAGTAGTTTTAACAGTCTTTGTTAAGTGTCCCACTTAAAATATTATAATGAGTATCACAATAGATCAGCATTTGGCTAGGGACTTCAGTGTATACACATCTCAGTATAATTTTCAGTCAGGTTTTTATCAGCTTTATCATTTTTCCTTAGTTGATTATAACTTGATAATAACACCGTTCAATAACGTATTTAAAAAATGACAACAGATATCCTACGGTCACCCACATTGCTAACACTTTACAAATCACGAGTTCTATGTAGTTTGGCTTATAACCACAATGATTAGATACAGTTCATTTTGCTAAACATCTACATGTTAGGTTTCTTTTTTTACATTTTAAGACAGCTTTTAATACTGGATAAGTAAATGAAAATGACTTCCTTTGTTTTCTACTACTTGTTTAGAGAGTCATTGTTACTAACTCAGCTTACTATTAGTCGGTATTTTTACACAGTGCTTTCCTTTTGGATGTTCCAAATGCTAATAGATTGGAATATTACCTCAGGTGTTCTACATTGGAGTCTCTTCACTTGGGTCACCACCGTCCTGTTCTTTTTTCCTGTTTTGTTGGGATGGAGACGTTGCAGAGTTGCGGCACTTCAGCATACTCATTAAGGAATTTTTGAAGGACTTGCAGAGGAAAAAGTAGATGAATGGATCCAGGCATGCATTTAAGGAAGTCAACCAAAGTGTGCTTTCTTTAACATAAAACAGAGTATTCTCAGCAGAGCAGTCAAAGACATCCCGGGTTTGGCTCAGCGTGTAGGGAATGCGGGCAAAATGGAAAGGAACAAAACAAATAAAAAATACAGCAATGATAATGAAAACTTTGATGTTTACCTTTTTCTTGGGGACTTTGCCTACGCCCCTTGTTCTCACATATGACCTGTACAGTTCTTTTGTAATGAGTGTATAACATACAATGACAATTAAAAAATTAATCCAGAAAATGACTTGACAGATGTAATTGACTATTTCATGCCAGACGAGACCAAACTCTGATTTGAGGAAAGAGCATTTCTTCACATTCTTGTCTTTCGGCCTCCTGTTGGTCAGAATCATGTTGGGCAAAGAGAGTAAGAACATGAATGCCCAAATTACGACAGAGAGAATTTTAGCCCCCAAAAGATTGCTGGGGTTGGACATCTTAAATGGCCTGGTGGTTTTCTGGTAGCGATCAATAGTTATCAGTCCAAGGAATGAAATACTGATGTACATTGTGAAATAAAATATGACAGAGGTCACTTGGCACACAAAGGTTCTCAGTGGTCCTGTTCCCAGTTTGGCATCACTGAGAATTTTGAATGGAAAAGTCAGAATCATGAGAAGATCAGAAATTACTGTGTTCTTAAGAAAAATGATAAAGTTAGATTTATTGCGGATTTGAAAGAAAATCCTCATAGCCAGACTGTTTGTGATGAGTCCAACAAAAAACAGGACAGTGTAAAGGAGCGGAAAGAGGACCTGGGTGATCTTGTAATCTCTGGCGCATAAGCTGCCATTCCCAGCCACAGAGGTGAGGTTGTCCATGGCTTGTGTTTCTTCTTCACTACCTAGGGCAGGAGAGTAGGGATGGTTATTTTCAATCCCAGACTGTCGACTTTGGTCTTATCTCTGTGTAACTTTTTTAAAAATGTATTTTATTTATTTATTTGGGAGAGAGCGAGCGAGAGAGCGCACAAGAGCATAACAACAGGAGGGAGGGGCAGAGGGAGAAGAAGAAGCAGGCTTACCGCTGAGCAGGAAGTCCAAACTGGGGTTCCATGTGGGCTCAATCCCAGGATCCTGGGATCATGACCTGAGCCAAAGGCAGATGTTTAACTGACTGACCCACCCAGGCGCCCTCTGGACAGCTTTTTCTAAAAACGGAGGTTTCCGATCCTTATTGTGACAGTAAGAATACAGAAGATTGAATCTCAGAATACTTAATTGTGGCAAATACCAAATGAAATGGCCTGAAGTACGTTATGTGAAGGTAGAGATACTTTGTATTTCTCAATTGTGAAATGTTTGCCTCTTAAAGGACGTTTTTGTTAGGCACATGCAGACAGTGTATAGAAATGGGAAGGGAAACATGGACTGTGCTTTATTCCTTTCCAGCTTCATTTCCATGCCATTTAGCTTTTTTATTTCTATTCACAGTCACTTGTTCTGCATTCTCATTATTCCTGGGCTTCATTTACTCTGATAACCATCAAAGGGTTCCAAGGAGAAGTGACTGATAATTGGCTATTAGAATTTAAAAGTAGAAAGGGGCAAGAAATTTGTATAAAATCACTTGAAGGGAATTTATTGTTAAATCAGATATAAAACTTTACTTTATAATTGGAAGATATTTCTGCCTGTATATTGCTCAGTCACCCATTCAGAAATCAGCCTTAGACTAATTCTTTAGCTCCAAATATTTTAACCCACATATATCTTTTTTCTTACTTTGCACAGTATATTTGAAATTTTTACATACATTCTCTTGAATATCCTTCATTGAAAAAACAAAAAACAAAAAACCAGCACACAAAAAGAAATGGTCATCAAATGCTGTTCTTCAAAACAGCCAGGGCATACTTTCCAGTTTATAGAGTATATAGTGATAGCTAAAATAAAGTATTAAAGCCATGTCCTTGTCTGTTTCCTAGGTTATTATACCACAACGGGGGGCTATAAAAGAAAACTAACACTTGACTAGAATACATTATCAGGCGTCTAATTAACATTTTTATTTCATCAAAGGCAAATGGAATTGATTCTATATCAATGTTATTCCAAAGTATAAGACATGGTGTTGTTCAAAGCATACATATCCAAATTAAAACAAACAAACAAAAAAAAGATTCCATGTGAAAAACTTAAGTATAACAAATAGAGAAAATACTAAATTCCCACAAATGTAGTATTTCATTGTCTAATTATTGAATAAAAGATTCATGTCATGAAAAAAAGATTCGTGTCACAATTAGGGCTTAATTTTCAACACCTCCTTCCTAGTTTAACATGAAGAAAATACTAAACAACATTCAGTATTAAATTGAGGTAAGATGGTAGATTTTAAGCTTCCTTGCTACTGCTATTTACTCTAATTTGTGCATTCTCTGTCAAAAATTATCTGCTGGGAATGCTCATTTTGCATAGAATGTCACCTTATTTAATGAGTAGTCTTGATAACAGGATATCACCTCCATTTATCTATATTTAAGTCTCACTTTCTACTCAAGGTAAAATAAGACCATTTGTGTTTTATTTCCATAATAAAAAAGAAAAACAGTTGTATCCTTTGTGTGTATGTGTGTGTGTATGTATTTAATGAAGAAGTTAGTGGTTGTCTCTAACAGCATTAATACAGCTTGGATTTGAAATTTTATTCCAAATAAGTACCTGAATCGATATCAATTATTGTTGAAGGTTTCCAGTTTTAAGAAAACTTGACAAACATGTACACACCCATCATCTTGTAAACACATACATTTGTCCAATACTTTATATATAAAGTTACCTGGTTACTCTGTTGATTCAGGAGGATTTAAATGTATCCATTAAGTGGCATTTAGTACATCCTGCAGAATGGCATCTGGTATTTTCCTTTCAGTGTCTTAGTTTAGTTGTTATTATTCTTTATGATCAAGTATCTGCTGAGCTTTCATCAGTAAATCTTGAGTGTTCTAGAGAGAAATGAAGAGAGAAAGGGAGGACTTCACAGTCAGAAATTACCTTCCAACACCCTGGACTCAAAGCTGTGCAGACACTGTGTTTCCGTCTGGCCCCTTTTAGGACTTCTGCTTTTATTTCCCTGGGAAATGTGGGGCAGGGTGGGTAAGAATTCATCTTTTAAGAAGCAATTTTAAAATCTTGCTGCTTTTTGCTGAAACCTGCCACAGAGTTTGATGCTTTATGAGTTCTTTTGATTATTTTCCATGCACATGATAAATCCATGTTGAGATCAAGCTTTTTGAAGTCGGCTTCCTGGAGAAGGTTGCAGGCTTGCTTTCTCAGATAATTATTTACCTGAAAACATACTGTGCTCAAGTTGGGTGATATATTGCCTTTTAACAAGTAATTACATTAACTCAAAATGTGTGCTTGTTATGGATGTTAAGTCTCTTGTTCCTTGTTTTTTTCCTGGTTAATAATGTCATTATTTTAAATCTGTGTTTGATCAAGTCTTTGTTCGTGAAACAGTTTCCTCTCATTATAAATTTTAAGATTCCAAAATTACATTAAAAAAGAAAAACAGTTGTATCCTTTGCCAGACTTATTATATAAAGTGTCTTTCATGCTTTTCTTAAATAGGATTTAAATATAAGCAATTTTTTTGTAACCTTGCCTTTTGTTTGGGGGGAATATATCATTAAATTAAGAGAGCCCTGTTTCACTAATACCTTTATATAAATACCGTTTTTGCTCACACACAGACACATGAAGTATTTCAAACTATTATGTTCTTCTTTTTCCCAGTAGATCCCCTTGGGTAGGTGCCTTTGCTATGAACACATGTTTTGGTTACTTGTTTCTTCTGAGTTTTGAGTGTGTCCATCGCTGCATGTTAAATCATCTTTGATCCCCATTTTCAAAGTTCAGAATGGCAGCTCAGCATCGCCTAGGAAGTTGTGACAAATATGCATTCTTGGGCATGAACCTAACCAGTGAATCAGAAACTCTGGGTAGGTTGCTGCCTACCCGAGTAGGTTGCTCAATTGAGTGAGCCACCCGGGTGCCCTGGAAAAGTGGGTACTCTTCAGTTATTTTTGTTTTGGAATTTATTGAAGTTAACACATTTTAATACTTAATTGGAGACATATTAGACTCCACAAGTAAGGAGTTTTGGATTTGGGGTATTTAGCAAAAGAGAATGCTATGTTGATCTAATTATTTGTTATCCCTGGCTTGATTGTTTTGCTTTTGAAAGCAGAGAACTTGTATGTGTGTTTTACATATAAGTCAACCCCACTGACACTCATTGCATTGTGTTCCCATGATGCATTGAGCCTGTTGGATAAAGCTGTCATTTCAGCCATACCATGGGCTATAAGCTATTGTAGAACAAACATTTCCTACATAAATCTAATGAAAGGAATCTCCTATTTTCTGGATTTAAAGAAGTTACTCCATTTCAGGTAGAGTAATGAATGAGAAGAAGATGCTCATTTCTTGTACCCTCGACCTGACCCTCCCCATGCATGTCACTCCCTTTTGACACACCTGACTGAGGCTTATCACTCATGTAACATATATTTGAAGTTAACTTATTCTAAAGAGAATAAAGTGGCATTTTGAAAAACTCCACTAAAAGAAATAATTTGAAGGCCTTTTTTAACAGCATTTTTCATTTTAATAGATTAACGTACAATTTTATTGTAAATAGCTCCATGGTTTTTAAAAAGTATTTTTTTAAAGATCTGTTTATTTATTTAAGAGAGAGAACCTGCACATCCTGAGGGTGAGGAGGGGTAGAGGGAGAGGGGGAAGGAGTTTAAGCAGACTCTGTGTTGAGCGTGGAGCCAGACATGGGGCTCCATCTCATGACCTTGAGACTATGACCTGAACTGAAAACCAAGAATTCGATGCTTAATGGACTGCACCTCCCAGGGACGTCTTAAAATGTGTTTTTTTTTAAATTACTTTTCCAGGAGTTGGGGTAGGGTGCTCTGTGCAATTTATTTCGTGATGTGTGCTAGGTTTGCATTGAATATTGAAACATATGCAATGACAGAGTGTTGGGAAAGCATGAAATGCAGTATTTTGTTTTATTAGAAGGACTATTGAATTTACTTCACCTACTTTTTCTTAGTGTTTGGAAGAAAAGCATATCTAGAGTGGGATTCTTTTTTATCTCTTTTTGAAAAGAACATTAATTTATTAATTTTAATAATACAATTATTCTACAATTATTGGGGCACTATAGAAATACCAGGAAGTACTAAAGAAGTAAAAGGAGAATATACATCTCTGATCATTTCACCTCTGTTATCACATCTTAGGAACATACACATGTTTTGGCAACATTTCTAATCACTTATGATTTGATGATGACTTAGAGGAGATTTCATTTCATTCATTTAACTCTAGTTCTTCCTTCTTAAGGGTATTTGGTTCAAGATATTTATTTTAATTTCTGTAGTCCTACAAACCTTCTAGAGCTTTTGAACACATATCTTCCTAGTTTCTTGAGCACTTAAGTCTTTGTAAATATCAGATATTATCTGGAGAAAAAGAGAAATTGATCCTGAGCTTGAGATTTTCAGGAATTAGTTTATAGGTGAGATGACCTGTCCAACCTAAGCACAACAGTTGGCTGGCATGAGAGGGGTTGCTAGACTTCTCGACTCTTCAGTTGACTTTTTTTCCCCTAACCAACAAGTGTGTCCTTCAGGGTATAAATAGAGTAATTCATTGGTACCGATTTCTAGTCATTGATATTCCTTACAACTATGCAACTTGAGGGTTTTTAATACCTAGTTGGAAGAGCAGAACTCATTGATACCTTTCAAAATATTTGGTCCATTTTCCAAGTTTGACCTTGTTCTCGTATAGTATGAATTGCTATTTGAAGACATATTTTTGACAAGTACAAAAAGTTGATATGAATAAATATTGTAGGCTAATGAAAAACCGTTGCTTTTAAACTATCTCTGCATTTCCTCTTTGAAGACCTGTAACAGCTATCATGATTTACCTAAAAGATATTAATTATCAGACACAAATCTGGTCTTGAGGCCCCATGCAAAGGCTGATGGGTGGTTCTTTTACAGCTAAAGGCCATGTTGCTCTTGCTTTTTAATTTCATCCCTTCACTCTCAACTCTTCACTTTCCTTCTGGCCCAACTCCCTGAGCAAATCAGACCCAATGAACTGATACAAGATTCTTCCAGTTCCTAATTTTTTAATCTCCAAATTTCCCTGTAGTATTTTCACAGCTCCCCCCCCCCCAACCCGTTTAAGTAGAAAGTTGTCCCTGTCTTTCCTTCCAAGTCCCCACCCCCACCCCCATCTGGATGTCCTTCACAGAGACTCATTTATTTGAAACATATCTTTGGCACAGGAGTTTGCCTTTGGTTGTCCTAATATAGTTCTCCTCCCTTAATTTTCAAGCTTCATGCCCAACTACCAGTAAGTCCCTCACTTACCATTTCACCATCTACTCTTACTACAACCCTGTTTCCGGTTTTCTGCTCCACTACTCTAGAGAAACTTCTCTTTTGAGGTTTGTAAGTAGTTTTTTTAAAATACGTAAGTCAGAGAGGCAACATCTGTTGTGATTTCTTATTGCATTTGATGCTGTCGATGGTCCGTGTTGTTACACGTCTCCTTTCTGACTTCAGTGTCCTTCACTCGTCCATTCATCTTATTAATTATAGAGACTGTGTGTGTATCATTCAATGGCTTGTTTATCTCCTTTATATCTCTGCTCTGTTGGTTCGCCCCTCCCTCCCAAGGAGAACATATTGCTCTTCTCCCTAACAGCGTATATTAAGTACCTAATTAGTGGCATCTAAGAAGAGTGTAACTGTGAATATGATAGACCTGTGGGTTCTCCCTCACAAAACTGTCTAGCAGGGACAACAGACGTTAAACAAATAGCTCAAAAATGAGTTGATTGCACTGTGGCAAGTGCTCCAAAGGCTCTCCTCCCCTCCCTACTGCTCCTGTGCTGTGGGCTTTCACCAACTGAGGTGACAATGAGGGACCTGATGTTGTAATTGTGTACAGCACTTACATGAGTGAGGGGCAGCCTGTTGAAAGTATTTTAGGTGGCAGGAGGAGCAACAGCAAAGGAAGGAAGTACCCTAGCGTCTTGAGGAAATGTTGAGTAATGCAGTACAGTGTGAATCCGAGGTGCATGAAAGTGAGAAGTGGAACTGTAGAAATCTGAATGGACAGCAGTGGGTTCTGTGTCTGACATGCTGCAAAACATTTTACGTGCTTCATGTATTCTCATTCTCATCTATTCTTCTCAGTTATTCTTAAAAAAAAAATCCCAAAAGGAAGCTGGTATTAGCCCATTTTCTCAGGGGAAGAATCTGAGGTCCAGAAAGGCTCATTAGGACAGAAAGACTCAAAGGACCATGTGAGTCAGCAGATGGCACAACCTGAATTCATTCACAGAGCTCTCTTATCCTGAGCTTGGGTTGTTACTGGTACGGGGGAGCCATAGTATCTATGCGTTTGTGACGAGCTCTGCAAATACTTTTATGATCCTGAATATGTGTTCCTTGAGGACAGGGAACATTCATCCTTGCATTGTCTCAAGATTCCTAGCATCTTGTCTTCCCACAAGTAGATACTCTAAAAGCAGATGTTCAGTAACTTTGCTGACCCCTTTCTATCACTTGTCACACAGAAGTTTACATTAAAACTATTGATAGGTACCTTAGCTGAAAATAATTGCCAGGGCACATGACTGGCACTGCCTGAGGTTTGTTTTCGTTTTAGATCTTATTTATTTATCTAGGGGCATGGAGAGAGGGAAAACCCTAGCGGGAGGAAGGGCAGAGGCATAGGGTGAGAGGAAGCAGGCACCCCACTGAGCAGGGAGCCAGATATGAGGCTGGATCCGTGGACCCTGAGATCCTGACTTGAGCTGAAGGCAGACGCTTAACGAACTGAGCCACCCAGGCGCCCCCTGCCTGAGTTTTGTACAGTTTTCTCAGTGTCCTCCTGTTCCCTTCCAGGGTTCATATGTACACATCCCACCAGACAAAAAAAGAAATATATCAATAATGCTCTGGATGGCAACAAAAACTGGAGATTAATAATCAGTTTAGACCATTCGGGTGTGCAACAAAATGTAGGGATCACTGCCTGTGCTGATATTCAGAATGCAAAGAATACAAGATAACAACAACTTCTAGAAGAGACCTGCTCCTAGCTTTTTTTTTTTTTAAGAGGCAAACTTAAGCACTTGAAACATTACTAATTATTTAGCAAAATGGATCACAAATGGGTATACAAATGTATATTTCTGGGAGAGTTTAATAAAAAGGAATCCATGCAAAGAAAAGCGATGATCTGAGTGCAAGTGTGTGTGAGAAAGACCAAATGATGGGAAGTGACAGAAGCTGAGAGAAAAAACAAGCTCTTATTTCAAGAGGGCAGAAACAAAATGCAGCTTTGTGCAGAGGGCAGACTTTGTGCAGAGTCTTTGGTTTGTTTTTTAAAGAAGTCAAATTAAGCATTGGAATTCTCCAAGTCTCAAGGCTTTTTTCTTTTTTGCAGCCACGAAGAACACAGTGCAGTTAGTCTTCTGTGGGAGAGTCTTTGCTCATGCAAGCTCCTCAGAATTAGATATTGTTAGGAAGTGCCTGACACGGGCAAGCATGTACAAAAAGCTAAGAGAAGTCGATGGACTGAGGCAGAGAGCTTGGAATCTTACCAAGAAAATGCAAGAGTATAGATGTGTTTAGTGGTATGTGTGTGTATTTCTTGTGCTGTCACTAAGTACTTTCTTTTCCCTTGTGCTAGAAACAGTGCCTGAATTTACTGTGTCTGTGAAACAGGGGCAGAGGTGGTCCAGCAGAGGTGTAGAACATGTTTGCGTTTCTAGCTACTTGCCTCACACCTAATGAGACCTGCCCTCTTTATTGTTTTGTCATGTGGAAATAAATATACATACACCTCAGACAGTCATGTTGGAAGCCAATGGAACATTTTTCTCCTCAAAGTACTTGAGGATCCTAGCACGTTCATTTTTAAAAAAAATTTAAAATATTTAATGATGCCATCTATAGAAAACCAAGCTTGCTAAGAAATAACATTTTCCTTAAGGAAGAATTATGACTAGATAATATGTAATATGTGAAATTATTACCATGTCAAATTTTAAGCAATGAAAAAATTTTCAAGAGTCAAAACTTACTCTGTAGGGTACGCCCACATCAAATGCTTCTATTAAGACTTCAGGTCAGTTGACACTTTTTTTTTTTTTTTTTAACTTTAGCAAGTTCCAAACTGGAAAAACAAGGGTGTTGCCAGTGGAGGTTGAGGTGAATTGAAAGGTGGGCGGGCTGCCACCATCGCAAGCCAGCATGGAGATGCTGCGGTTAGTGCATTTCATGGATGTGAAATGCAACCCACCCCTGCAAACAAGGGTTTCAAAATGTATTTTCTGTTTTTCAGGATGAATCTTCAAGTCATGAATGTAACCAGCGCACAATCCTTCTTTATGGAGTGGGCAAGGAGCGTGACGAAGCGAGGCATCAGTTGAAGAAGATTACCAAAGACATTTTGAAAATCCTAAATAAGAAGAGCACCACAGAGACAGGGGGTAAAGAGCCTTAATGCATTTGTTCGCATCGTGCCGTCTTTTGCCTTTCCTCTTAGCATGGTCTTTATCAAAGTCATCCAGGGCACTGTCACCAGAGTGCTTCCTCTCCTGGGTGACTCTCATATTGAAATATGAATAAGCACGTTGAAATTTGAAGGCCTTGGTTCCATTTATAGTAATCCTTATATTAAAATACCATGCTCTATAGATACATATAGGTAATTTTAATTTTCTACTTCCTTTTTTTTTTTATTCTTCTCAAATTTTCTACAGTAGACATAAATGAAGTACTGAAGAAGGAATTGGAAAACCCTTAGTCTGGAAAGTTCCATTTCTTCAATTCTTTACCATCCCTTTTCTTTAAGCTTGTAATTTGTTCTTTCCACTCACATTTGCACGATAATTGAAACTCAGGAGTGTATAGTTGCTGATCTTGTCTTCCATTATTCAGAAGAAGAATTGTAATAGGTAATGGTGGCTACCTGTAACACCTAATGATTTCAACTACAAAAAGGAAAATTGGGTCTTTGCTCTATAATGCCTTCTTTATTTGGAATAGTGTTTTCCCATGCTCTTGACATAGATTTTTTACAGTGAAGCTATGCCTTTATATTATGTCACCACATTGCATAATTGCAATTCTGTAATTATCCACTTCACATTTGCCTAATTACTCTTTTCTAAGGATTGTTTATTTTATCGGGCCGTCATAAGATGTAAAATATGATATCATTATATATATTTCACTCTCATTACTGATGTTTATTTATTTGTTATATAAATAATCAAAGAAAAAAAGTTTGGATTTCCTCTATGCTAACCGTGTTCTTCCTACACATGGCATAAACCACTCGAGGAAACCTGCTTTGTTGGCCAGTACAAAATACATACATTTTTATGAACCTTTTCACAGGGCCTCTAGTCTTTAGTTTTTAACTAGGTGATTTACTTAGAACTTTCCCACACTAGATCTTTCCTAGAGAAAAGTATAGCGAGAACTAATACAAATGGCTCTGTGTCCTCTCCCCCAGTAGGGGAGCACATGCAGAAACAAGGTACCAGGGCAGCATGCTTCTGAGGGTGAATGTGGTGTTGCAGGTGTCTGATGTCTGAGGCGATCATCCTTAGAACGTACTGGAAGAATTACTTCAGATGATTTACAGCAGTTCCCTGACTCCCCTCCCTTCCATGGCCACTGAAGGACCTTGTACCACGCTGGCCCTTTGAGGGAACAACCAAGCGTTGTGGATGGGAAATGAAACCTTGTTGTTGTTGCCCTGTCATTCTTGAGCTTGGTTTAAAAAAACACAAAACAAAACAAACAAAAACCCAGAAACAAAGAACCTGCTCTGAGAAAAACTGTTGATCTGTTGTTTTGCTGTTTCTCTCTGTAAGAGAAAAGAGGAAATGGATTGCATGTAGAAGGTTGAATTTAGAAGACCTATAACTAGCTAGCAAAGAGATTTGAAACTTCTTTTTGTGTACTTGGTATTTGAGTGGCCACTGTTTTCTTTAGAAGGGTCAGTAATACATGTCTCATCGAAATTAAATTTTAGAGAGTCTTTCCCAATCTTATGGAATTTTTGGGTTTGGAAGGCTTCTAGGGATGGGAAGGGGAAGGAAACAATGTGGTGTCCTTTTTGGTTGAGCCTACTTCCTTCCTTCGCAATGAGTGTTTAATGCCAGATTACATGCAGTCTATCCTATCTTTGTACAGTCTCTTAAATAGGCAGTTCTCGCTTAAGAGCTCCACAAAGAGAACATCATCGTTGTTCCATGCTGCTTTTTGAGATGTCAACAGTGAAACCATCACTGTGGAGAGATATTTGCAATGGGAATTTTTGTCTTTACCTCATTTTATTTTATTTTTTAAAGATTTATTTGTTTTTCGGAATGAGAATGTGCGTAAGTGGGGGGAGGGACAGAAGGAGAGAAAGTCAACCTGTCTCTACCCTGAGCAGGAATCCCACCCAGGGGCTCGATCCCACAACCCGAAGATCATGACCTGAGCCAAAACCAAGAGTCCAATGTTCAGCCGACTGAGTCACTCAGGCGCCCCTGTCTTTCCCTCATTTTGGATACAATTCCTCAATCAGAAACTTTTAAATTTTGGCTGTAGTTAGCTTTCTTCTGATAAATAGTCAGAGTTTAAATCACTACTTAAGACAGTATGCTCGCTAGAAGCTAACTAGCTGTACTTCTGATTAATGGTAATTTGCTCATTGTTTCAGCAAAGAGGAGAACTGGTAAGTTAGGAAAACAGCTTGTGTTAATGTGTCTTTGATTTCTAGCTACATATAAAAGTATGGTTTTGAGGAACTTATTATAACTGTTCTCACATCAGCCAGGCCTTATGTCAGAGTTCAAGTAACAGTTCCATTTCATGGTCAATCTTCATTTTCTGTTTACATTGGGCAGTCATCTTTGGTTGTCAGTGGTTTCTTTTGTCTTTTTCTTTTTTTAAACATTGATGAAGTTTACCATGACAAGAAAGGCCAAAATTTCCAGGATTTAAAGTTTTTTTTTTTTTTTTTAAAGGAAAACCAAAATTAAGCAAGAGTAATAAAATGTATTATGGAAGCAAATTAACATAAAACAGATGAGGAAAATCCATGGATTACAACTACATTGTTATTTATGTAAATATCATTAAAATAAATTAGTCCATTGAGAACCACCACTAATTTCTTAATGCTTCTTTTAAAAAAGTGAATGTAAATCGCCAAGAATCAATTGTATGAGGTTTTAATAAGTTAGCTACATGTAAGTAAAATAGAGCCTATTTAGCATAAACCAAAAAAGGTGCATTTGTGAATTCTCATGCTGGCTGTACTTCTTCAAGTGTGTTATTTTTGCTTGTTTATTTGTTTTGGTCCCAGGAAGAACTGATTAAATATGTTAACTTCGCTTTTCCAGCATATTATACCCAAGACCATTGATGTGAGTTTTCAGCCTTGGATCAATGATTTTAGCTCATGAGAAATTAAAAACTTGGATATTTTAAGCATGCTTATTACATGTGAGCAGCTATATAGAAGGCAAATGACCACACTTAATTTGAGAATAGATATTAAAAATCAAGTAGGTTTAATGAACTTCTTAGTTCTTAATTCTTTGCGTTAGATTTGGTGGTGTTTAACAGAAGTGGCATTCTTGGACCTTCTGTTGCTCGTCCCCTTTTAATTCTGTGTACTCTGGATCAGGGTTGGTTTGCTTTAGGAAAGAAAACACCCTGGTGTATGCAAGCCTGCGCCTTCACCTATAGACAACACTTGCTTGTATTTGAAAGACAATCTCTTCTAATGTTCTTTTCTAAAACCATTATGTTTGCCTTCAGCAAAATCTTTTTGCATTCAGTGAAATATTTGTGTCTTTAATAAAAAAAAAAAAAATCTGTAAGGTGACCTTTGTTCTCTCAAAGTAAACTTTCCCAAATAAGAAGATGTGATGAAGCTCCCATCTCAGTAGCCTTAGACTACTTAGAATCATAGTGTTAGAAATGACCTTACAGATCACATAATCCAACCTTTCTGTTTTTTGTTTGTTTGTTTGTTTGTTTTAGATTTGTCTTTATAAATGCATATGTTTAAAGATATTTAAGACAGGATCTGATTCTTTTAAGATCTTATCTTTAGAACTGTTGAGAACAGGATTCCCCCTGGGATAAGTAGTGTTTATATATATATATATTTTTTTTTTTCCGGAATTTTCTTTGAACTTCTTTATGCTAAATTGATAAATGTGGCACTTTCCCATTATGTGGAGAGTTTTAATTCCTTGCTACCCCTAAAAATGTTTAAAATTGGGTAAATTTCTTTTTTAACATATAAATTGGGGAAAATATCGTGGTGAATGTCTTCTAACAAGATGCCTGTGAAATTTCTGTTCTGTCAGTGTGATCTCGGTGAATTTTTTTCTCCTTTCATTGTTGTCATTGTATATTAAGAGTTAGTGAGAAATGTTTATAGAGGTACTTTCCCTTAATATCCCAAATCTGGAAACTACTTGCTAGAAAGAAATAAATGGCGGTATATGACACATTAGTATACTATCCATGAGTGGAAATTACTAATTTTTAGAACAAGTTAAAATTGCCTCAATAATGTGGATCAATTCTCAGAATCACATTGTTGGGTGAAAGCTGCTGGATGTAGAAATTATTTCTCCTGTGGTTCCAAAGTGGACACTCCTTATCCAAGCCTTTAGAGGTCAGGATCTTGATCTCCTTGGGCAGAGAGGTGACTAGAAGGAGCCTGAGGGGGTATCCAAGTTTCTGGTATGTGATTTTGTGATTTGAGTCTCATTACCTGAGTTTATTTACTTTGTAGAAATTCATAGTTTGTGCACTTCCCCATATATGTTATACTTTAATAGAAAGTATCGACTGAGAAAATCAAGAGCTTCTGTTAAATGGAAAGTAATGTATCCACTGTATGTTTAGCTGGAGATGAAGGACCAAAAGCCAGGAAGAACAAACAGGAAGCATTTCCGACCCTGGAGACTGTGTTCACAAAACTTCAGCTCCTTTCATATTTTGATCAGCATCAAGTGACGTCTCAGGTACCTGTTTAAAACTGTGTGTTATGCATTGGGGATATTCATATTTACTTCAAAATTTCTTTCATGCAGTATATGTTTTTGGCCTTACTTGGTTGTAGAGATATGTTTTTAAAACATATTTGGAATCATCTCAAATTATTGAGTAGTTCAGTTTTAAGTGTCAGGTTGCCTTCTTCAGAGAAATTAATTTTTATCACGAATACTTTTGCCTTATGATAATAGTCAACACTGTATCAAATATTCCCTAATCCAATACTTATGTTACCACATTTTGGTTCTACATTGCTATGGTGAGGAAGAAATTTGTTGATGACTAAAATAAAATACTATCTAAATGGGCAAAAACCAGATCTGTGTTGTTTTATGAATCCACTGATACTCAGATAGATGTTATCTGGAAGTTAATTAGCATTTGTAGTTGTTTTACCATTAAGATAGGTTAAGATCTTAATGAGCACTTGGCTTATTTCTTCAAGTTAGAGTTGTAATAAGGAAGCTATTGGATTTGTACATAGTTTTGGTTTCTGTGGGAATATGTTTTAACTTTCTTCTAAGTAGATTATATAAATTCAAGTTTCTTGCTTAAAAATTAAAATAATTTGAATATTGATCTTACAGGTATTTTTAATTTTTTTTGTTTTTGGTTGCCCAGATCTCTAACAATGTGCTGGAACAAATCACAAGCTTTGCTTCAGGAACATCCTATCATCTTCCTTTGGCACACCATATTCAGCTTATCTTTGATCTTATGGAGCCAGCGCTGAACATCAATGGACTGATTGACTTCGCAATACAGGTGTCAGAGAGACCCTGTTTCTCTCATTTTTAGGAAAGCCAACCTGCTAGGCATCATATAACAAAATGAGCAACCCAGTGCATTTTTGAATAATAGAGACATTCTGAATCAATAGTATTCAACTAGTATTTTTATTGTAGCTGTGTTCATAGTTTTCAATCAAATAATTACAACCGGCACTAAAATATATAAAAGTCATTTAAAAATGTGAGGGTCTTGAGGATTTATTTTTTTCCTTTGTTGGTTTGCTTAAGGACAGGTGAAAATGTTTTATTATTTATTGCAGAATATATTTTAGGTTAAGAGCAAAAAAAAAAATCTTTAAATTTGTCTCATTAAATTTCTTATATACATACTTGAGTTCATTTATTATCTTGCTTTTAGTGAATTGAAATAAAACTCATTTTCTATTTCTTACTGGAGGTGTTTTATTAATAACAAGAAAGTAATGATAAATAACTTCTGTTTTCTTGAAAAGAAGGGAAAAGAGAGGAAGAAGTGAGAGGTGGGGATGTTTTCTGAAACCATCTGGTCTAGAACTTTGGGCTGCCATCAAATTTTGGTAGCTGTTTCAGCACTGGATACTTTCTGATTGTATGTACCATGATGTCTAGACAGAGGAAAAACTATAGAATTTGGTAAAGGGTTAAAAAGAAAAACCAGCTTAATTCACTGGGGCTTGTTTTCTCACACTGTAGTTGTGTGTGCATATAGTTCTGCAACAGGATAATGGGTGTGATAAGATGGTATTGGAATGACTTGGTGTGTCTGCGGCTTGTGAAAAGAAACGTTTTCCTAGTTTGTTTTGGCAGCTACATTTTCATTTGGTCTTTTCTCCCATTGTAGCTGCTAAACGAACTGAGTGTTGTGGAAGCCGAACTGCTCCTGAAATCCTCCAGCCTGGCAGGAAGTTACACAACGGGACTGTGCGTGTGCATCGTGGCTGTTCTCAGGCGGTACCACAGTTGTCTCATCCTGAATCCTGATCAGACAGCCCAGGTGTTTGAAGGGTTGGTATACAGAACATCATGATGTTTTTTCACATTCTTGTTTTCTATGTATAATTTGTGACGGAATATTGTAGTGGTTTTAGGAGGAAAAAGAGTACAGGTGTTTCTTTCAATTTAAAAGATAGCGGTAAAGACCACTTTTGCCAGAAAACATTGATCAGAGAAGGAGATGTAAGCATGAAAAGTATGTTCTCTTAATAGACAGGCCTTCCTTTCCTGCCCCTAGCTTCTATCAGTATAAGCCAGTCATTTACAACACTGTCATTTGCTATCCTGAACCATGGCTTATTATGAACGATGAATATGTGACAGTTGCTTTGTTGATGTAATTTCAGTTTATATTCAAGACCAAATGAGCTTTGCACGCATTGTGATTGATATTTGCTTCTTCAATTTCATTTCTTTTAGAAACTAAATCCATCTTGACAAAAGTTAATCTAGAACAAATGACTTTCTTAGTCTGTTTCTAGTTTGTTTGAACTATAGGGTGAAGTTTTCTCTACTGTCACTCGTGCTGTCGGACCAAGTCCTAATATCATCCCCGTTAGAGGTTGAGGTGACAGGAACAAGAGAAATATAGTGACAAAACACCTCTTTGGAGCTCCTTTTTGTCTACTGCAGACTTCTTTCTCTCTCTCTATTTTATATATATATTATATATATTAAATATATGTATTAATACATTTTGTATTATATATAATATATATTTTATATATTTATATTTATATATATTAAAACAAAAACAAAAAACCCTCTTTTTCTTTTTCTGACATTTTTCTTCCTGGATTTAAAAGAAGCATGGGGTTCTTTGGTTCTACAGTACTTTTTTTTTTTTTCAAATAATCTAGCACATGCAATCAATTTATAATCTATTCTAGAGTGCCATCCATTTAACAGAAGCTTTTTTGGAAAAATGAGATGCTATCACGTTAATAGTACATGTAGACTGTTAAGTGAAATCTCAAACATTCCAGATATTTTTTAAAAGTTTGAAAATAAATATTTTAGAATTCAGAAAACATAGGACTATCTAATAGCCCTGAACTACCCTGTAAAATTGCATAATTAATACCATTCACAAATTAAGAAACTGAGATGCAGGACTTTTAAATGAAGTGTTTGGTGAAGTGATACACTTAACGTTGCATAGCTCATAGATCTCCCAGATTGCTAAGTCAGAGCACATTCGTGCTCCTTGATTTATACTGTGCTTTCTAAACTGTGTTTGGAAACCCATTAGTCATGAAATGAGTATTATTATAGGTTTTGACAAGTTTTATTTTTGTTATTTTGAAATTTAGTTCAGTATCACTTATTTTGACATTTTAAATGTATTATCTAGTAAATATTCATAAAATCGTATTTGATATTATATTTTTATTTTGTCATTCATACTAAAGGTAAATGTTTTCCTCAAAGCTTATTTTGTGCTGATATGCATATACTGGATCTCAGTGTAAAACATTTTTCTTACCTCTAACAAGTGAAAAAAAATTCAGGAAAATCCTGGCTACTCTGATATGGATATCTACCAAAATCTCAGTAAATGTTTGTTTACTTTAAGCACAACATAATTCCTGCTTTTTAGAGTATGTCTGGAATTATTGTTAGTATATTTAACAGACTGAGTTCTCTGCTTCTTAATTTTAGGATACCTTGGCTGTAATTGATAGCTTTTATCAGTGGTCCGGTGGCTCTGTCCGCTTATATCACTTCACCGGGCTTGGGATGCAACACTGTCATTTCTTTATTGTCTTGTCATTTCCACCTCTGGGATTTGTGACTGTAGTGTCTTTCTTGGCCTTGACCGTCTAGGCTCACTCTGGCTCCCCCCAGCCCCTGGAGAGAGCTGAGGAGTGGGAGTCTGGAGACCTCAGCTCTCCTCTTAGATGAGCTGTGAACTAACTTTTTGCCTGTGGGCAAGTTATTTCACCTGTCTGAGCCTCAGCTCCCTCTTTATAAAATGAGGAAGCTGAATCACAGGATTTTGAAAGCCCTTTTCAGCTTTAATAATCTGAGTCATCGATGACACTACTGTGATATTACTGAACCCTATAACAGAATACAAAATGGTAATAGTGGAATCAGACTTACAAAGAGGTGGATCGACCACCAGTGTTTACTTGTGTGTTATATGAAGCTTTGTGTTGAATGAATTGTGGCCAAAGGGACCATCCTTCTGGTATGGGGAAAAGGGCACAGAAAAGGAATAGTAACAGTACTTCTTTGTCAAAAGACTTCTAGAGAATGTCACTAAAAAGGGGGAGGGTTTAATTTATTACATAAGGTAAAGTAAAATTGTGTGTAGTTTGGATAAATGAGGAGAATGTGACCTCATATCATGAATTCATCAAGTTTTTGCCAGAACCAGCTCATGGTACTGAAAATGAATTTCCCCAGATTTACTGATTTAGAGACTTGCTCTTTTCCAAAGGAGTGGACTTAAGAATCTTAGCAAATGACCTGAATTTATTAATCTTTTTAGTGAAGAAGATTCTCTATTAACAACTTTTGTCTAGTGTTCTAGTCATAGCATATTTGATGAATTCCTCCATACATACTTTCTGTATGGAGGAATTTCTTTCATTTCTTGGTGTTAGTGATATTTCCCAAATTTTCAAAAAAATCATCTAGTATTTCAGTATCTTAATAGAAAAGTGATATTTTATGCAATTGTGGACTTTTGCTATTAGTATTAGTATCAGAAACCTAATACTTCTTTTCTTATATTCTCACTCTAAAGAATTCAAACAATAAGACATATGTTAGCAAAATATGTGTCTCATTTCACCATATATTCTTCCCCTCAGGTTATGTGGTGTGGTAAAGCATGTTGTGAACCCCTCAGAATGTTCCTCCCCCGAGAGATGCATCTTAGCCTACCTCTATGATCTCTATGTGTCATGTAGCCACCTCAGAAGTAAATTTGGAGACCTCTTCAGGTGGGTAGAAGAAAATCAACAGGAATAGGATTATGCCTGTATTTGGTAGTGACCCAACTGATACTGTAGTACTTTTTAATAATGAAAATCAATAATAATTGTATCTGCCAGAATTCATGTTGAATTATCTTTCATTGTCACTTTCACCTCCTATTACCAATTTCTATGCATGTTTAGCTATGATTGCAATTCTGAGGTAAACTTGAGAGGAAATATTCTGTATTTTGCACTTGCTAGTACCTCACTTGGAATGTTGTTTGCCTGCTGTTTGCATGCTTACTTTCTCAGCACCTTTGCTTCTCTGCTTTCTCCTCTGTACTATTTCAGATGGTGTCCCTGAGTGAGTGTCATTCTTTGCCATCTTAGCACTTGCTCCTAGCCCCACAAGTAGACAGGTGCTAGAAAATACTTAATGTTATTTTGAGGAAGTTTTGATTATTAATTGTAGGCGGGGGTACAAAGGGGATGATAATAGTGGCAAAGTAAATTTGTCATCTAGAAGAAAGTAAGGAAAGAACTATCAATTACAGTTCTTTGTAAATTCTGTGAGATTTGTGTTCCAGGTTTGTGTAGAATGTGACTGCTCATCTTTGCTTTGTTACCCCCACCATCTCTTGGTTGGACTACTGCAGAGTCCTAACTCGTTTCTCAGCTCGCACCCTGACTCTCTTTAGCATACTGTCTG
This sequence comes from Martes martes, assembly GCF_963455335.1. Classification (NCBI taxonomy): domain Eukaryota; kingdom Metazoa; phylum Chordata; class Mammalia; order Carnivora; family Mustelidae; genus Martes; species Martes martes. The sequence continues at coordinate 76,079,158 of NC_137888.1, forward strand.
CATACCTATTGAAGTCATCCTTTTAAAACAAGATTAGCTCGAAGTTTTCTAGTGGCTTCTTATCTACACAGAATAAAATTCAAAGTCCTAACCTAGCCTTCAGGATCCACCGAATCCAGTCTACTCTTCTCCCTCTTCCCCACTGTGTACTCCATGCTAACCATGCAGACCCCCTTCCTGGTCTTCACAGACACTCTAAGCACACTCCCGTCTTGGGGCTTTGGCACTTGCTGCTCCCATTTGTGTGATCCTTCTCCTCTCTTACATGTTCCTGCCCAAAGTACATTCACGGCTCTACCTCCCTGACCATCCTGTTTTAAATAGCAGCCTCTTCCCCCTACTCTCTGTCATCCTCTGAACCTTAGCACTTGCTACCACTGGGTGAATTATACATGTATTTATGGTGTGGCTTCCTCCTAGAATGTAAGCTTCGTGAAAAGAGGAACTCTTATTTTCTTCCCTGCCGTATCCTGGTACCTTGAAGAGTGTTTGCCTCCTAACAGGCACTGCAAAAAACATGCTGAATGAAAACTCCACCCCCCTATGATATTTTTAATGGTATTGATAGGGGAAAAATGGGAGAGTATGTCATCCTGAAATGAGCTGGGTTTCCAAACAATTCCTTGTAGAACATTCGTGTGGGTCTTAGGAAACATCTTTCCTCAGAAATGATGTAATAAGAAAAATACCGTACACTCTTACTTTACACACCACTTTCATTTTCAGTTTATGGTTTTCGGAGAGCTTTCTCATACAGGATTTGGTTCTTGAAACCAAATAGTGAACTTCCCAAGAAAGCCCCAATAGCCTGTTTGACCCCTAGTGCTCCCGCTGGGTAGTGCAAGTGTGTTCAGGAAATGAATCCAAGTGTCGCACCCTGGGTTTGTGGAGGTTTAGGAGACCAGCAATGAGCTGAGGGTCAGTGTGGTGTCACTTCACAGGGAGAGGCCCTGGCTCACATTTTCCTGATTAAATACCTGGAAGACCAGCACAGCTCTCAGGAAACGTTGAAGTCAGGCATTTTTGTCAATCAGGATTAAGAATAATGGTCAAACCAAAGCTAGTGACTCAGAGAGATTTCTACTAAGATGCTAATAAGGTAGTTTTAATGATTAGATCAGAAGGAGCATCTCTAAATCTGTGTGAGTAGACTGTTGGGGGGCATATGTCTTGCCCTGAGTGTGCTGTGCTGTGTGCCAGGCACTGTGCTGGGTTCTTTAATCGTCTTCATACTCCCAGGAAGTGGAAATGACTGTTCCTATCAGCTTATGATGATTATTCCTCATCATAAGCTAATAAATGATGAAGCCTAGATTTGCACAGAAGTCATTTTGGCCTCAAAGCCTATATTGGTTTTATTACTCTGTCAGGTTTTTCAGGAACATGCAATTTCAGAAAGAAAATGTCTCTCTGTTATTTCCTTAATTCCATATATGTCTGTAACAGAGAGTGGTAAGAATTTGACCTGGAAAGCAGCTAATGTTTTATTAAAGCATGGATGCTCATCTGGAAAGAGTGTAGTAGATGGAACAGGAAGCTTATAAATGAAGAGTAAGGAGACTTCACCACGAGTCACAGATATCAGAAAAATTATGCAATCAGGCTGGAGGTAGCCGAGAGTGAACTCCAGAGAAGTCTCTAGACTAAAAGAAAAGTGGGGGCTGAATCTTATAAAAATTAAGAGCGTAAAGCAGAATTCTTTTGATTTCTAAGACAGGTATGAATTGATTGGTAGAATGAAGTCATAAAAGAGGTAATGCTGTACTATTTGCTGAAGTCCATTTCAGCGTTTGGAGAGGTGGAGGGAACCCGCAAAGAACCAAGTTTTTGTTTCATTTTTAGTGGGAAAGTGAAACAAATGAAGACTATTACTAAGTGAGAATGAATGAAAAGTTGAGTAGAAAGGATGGTAAAGGTTAAGGCAGGGAAAAGGGAGATGTTTAAAAGTCCTGGGGAGTGAAATAAATGTTCATCCTTTTGAACAGATCATGCTCCAGATTGCAAGCTTGTATCCTTCAGGGATAGCTGACACTTTTTATGTAAGTTGTCTGCCCAAAAAGAGAGCTGAGAAGACTATAATTACCGTCATTTAGTGGGTGGCTTTAGTCCTGTCTGCTAGACCAGTATTTCCTAGACTGTTAGGAAGTTGGAATGAAAACCTCCTGATGTGATTCTGCTCTAGGAATATGTTATAATTGCTGCCATTCAATCTATCCTCGAATAGCTTTCTAGTTATTCTAGGTTTTTTTTTGGTTGTGTGGGTTTTTTTGTTTTGTTTTTTTTTTACACTTTTCTCCTTGTAACCCCAGTAGTGCCTGTTCAAAAGTTAAACAAACCATATATAATAATGTGATGCCTGCGAATTCTAACTTGCGATGGGATCCGGACTTCATGATGGATTTTATTGAGAATCCTTCAGCTCGTAGCATCAATTACTCAATGCTGGGCAAGATCCTTAGTGACAATGCGGCCAATCGCTACAGCTTCGTCTGTAACACGCTTATGAATGTATGTATGGGCCATCAGGATGCAGGAAGGTGAGCTGGGTTACCCTGGAATTCACATCTCACAACATAGTCATTGCCTTGGTGTTACTTTTAAACTAACTTCATTAGTAATTGCCTGGGGTGACATTTGGATGTTGTTTGCTTTTTGTTTCCCCCACTTATTCCTTAATTTATCTCTGCATTATACTCTGATTTCCTTAGACTGACAGGCTATTCTGGCTGAATGCTCTGGCATGAGATGCTTTGGATATAAATTATAAGTTAACTATCCATTTAAAAAAGCATATAATAAAAATGCAAATGAAAAAGACCTATGTCAGGGGCACCTGGGTGGCTCATTGGGTTTGGCCTCTGACTCTTGATTTCCACTCAAGTCATCTCAGGGTTGTGGGATCGACCCCCACATCAGGTCCCTGCTCAGTGTGGAGCCTGTTTGAGAATCTTTCTCTTCCCCTCTTTCTGCCCCTCCTCCTGCTCCTGCTTACTCTCTCTTGAAAGGAAGGAAGAAAGGGAGGGAGGAAGGAAGTATCCTAAAAATACTTCTGTTGTATTTTGACCTACCTACCTATTTAAAACACTGTGTCATGTCTTTAATTTTTTTGATGCCCCTAAAAATATAAATTTGTAAGTCTGATTTGTTCTAAGAACAAAAATATGTTAATTGGCATCTGTACTGATTTTAGTCAACAACATTAAATATTAGAAAACATTTGAAGCCAATTGCTTTTATTTTGGGTTCCAGGTTCTACCAGGTTATTTAACAAGTGGGTATTTAATAAATCTTTGCATCTTAGAAATGAATGACTTTGATGGTAGTGACGTATGTGTTCATTAAGCATATCACATGTGCCTGTTTCTCTCTTACTTTCTACGTGTTCTATTTCCTCTTCCCAGGATTAATGACATTGCCAATTTCTCCTCCGAGCTGACTGCTTGCTGCACTGTTCTTAGTTCAGAATGGCTGGGAGTTCTGAAGGCTCTTTGTTGTTCTTCAAATCATGTGTGGGGGTTTAATGATGTACTTTGCACTGTAGATGTAAGTTTTCTTTTTCATTTAAAAACTCATCTGTGCAATTAAATATTTAGTTAGTAATTCTTTTTAATTGATTTTACCCTTACCTAAAACAAAAAATATTTTTTCTCTCTCTGCCGAAAAGCACTAAAGGAGAATGCAGTTGCCAACGATTATATAAATTTAAAAAAAGTAATAAAAAATCAAAATAAATACAATACTTAATCTACAGCAGAGATGCCAAGAGTTTCCCTCTTTGTTAGCTGAGATTTCTTATATAGTCTGTTCTCTCCAGAGTCATTGGTTCATATTTTTACCAAGTTCCTTGGGCTCCTCATGGTACAAGACGTAATCTACCTAAAGCAGTTTACATTTTGAAGAGAACCGGTTTGTTTTGTAATGATCAAGGTGTATTCTAGGAATATGGCTTTCACTGTGTTGCCTAAGAATGTTCAGGCCCAGATTCACTGGTGTGTTCAGTCTTTCTTAGTGATTGTGTCTGGAAGTTGATGAAGAGATACCCAGTATATATCACTGGTTTCCTTTGCATGTCCTGTTGCATCTATGATGTGTAATTTTTTTTTTTTTTTAATCTGTCATGAGTCTCTGTTTTTCCTATCACTTCTTGAAGGGATCTTGTTATATGTGGGTGTGTCTTCTGTGTAGAAGACATTTATGTATTTTACAAACCACCTTCCACTTTCCAGTTAGAGGTTTACTTTCTAGTTCTGGTATCTCAGGACTAGGTAGATAATTCTACTCCATTCTGTTAGTTACCTAAAGATAGACAGATAGGTAGATAAACTCATATCTGTTAACCTGCTTTTCCAGACAGAAGAGATCCCAATTTTTATCTTTAACATAATTCCTTAATCTCTTGGTTGTTTTCTGTTATATGTTATCTCTGCTTTTTTCCTTCATCTGCAGAATCGGGATTAATAATAGTTCTGAGCCCCATGGTGGTGTGCTATTAAATGAGCTGATTTTTGTAAATCACTAACCATAGTTATTGGTACAAGTTAATATGAAGGCTGCTATTATGTTTGTTTTTGTTATTGTTCTCTTCCAAAGTTTTAAGGTCTGTATAGGTAGAGGTTTTGTTCTGAATGCGTTAATTTTCCTTCTCTCCCTTTTTTCACAGTCAGTCTTTCTCCTCCTCTCTCTTTCACTCTTTCAACTTTAGGAGTTAGATGGAAATTTTGTTTTCCAAACTAATTATGTTATAGAATCATTCGTAGTTATCCTTGAAAAGAACTCTAAAACCTTAATAGGGCTTATTTTTCAATTAGAGGAACTTGTTTTTCCCTTGCTCCCTAATGATCTTATCCTTAAATGACAGATGATGTGACATTCTGCTAAAAATTTTTTATTTATGCTATATCTTTTAGGAATTTCTTGATTTTGTTTTTGTTTTGTTCAGTCACATGTACTCTAGATAAAACTCAGTATCCCCTGATAGCATTGGGATATAGGGAAACCTCATTCTTTGTCTTATAAAGTAGAAATAGTCCTTAGAGGATAATAAAACTGCTATGTTATCATTTCACTCTATTGGGTCATTTTGGGACTTGAGATCTTACTGGTATTGCCTGCATTCTCTTAGATATGAATCTTAGATAATACCTGAAAGGGTGTTAGGTATTAAAACATGTCAATGTTTTTCTTGAAGGTGAGTGACCTTTCATTCCATGATTCATTAGCTACTTTCATTGCTATTCTGATAGCACGACAGTGTTTCTCCCTGGAGGACGTCGTGCAGCACGTGGCGCTTCCCTCTCTCCTAGCAGCAGGTACGGCACATCCAGAGTGGCCCTGATTATTTGATAGCTGTCTTGGGGTGGTTTCTGGATGGTAGAACTACTTTAGAAGGGTCCGTGCATCGGGTGGTGTTGTGGCATTGAGGTAAAGATTGTAGAACTGGCCATGTTGTTCAATACAAAGTCAGGTGGATCCCTATGTAAAGGTGTTTTTTAAGGAGGTCCTCTGGTTTCCTGAAAAAGCATAGCTTACTGCCTTCCTTCTTACTGTAAGGAGCATTTATATTAAAATTATTCTGGGAAAGTTAGCTTAATAGAAAAGCTGAAGACATGTCCTTGAGTACATGAGAAAACATGCTTTTAAAATCTCTCCTAGCTTGTGGAGATGCAGATGCTGAGCCTGGGGCAAGGATGACGTGCCGACTCCTGCTTCATCTCTTCCGAGCTCCCCAGGCCTGCTTATTACCTCAAGCAACCGGTGAGCTGGCAGCTGAAAAACCCCTGACGACGTTTTCCTTTGGAGGTAGTGATGCTAAAATGAGCAAGTAGGCTGTCCATTCTGTCATTCCCTTTCTTATTTTGGTGAGCTTGCTGTGCAGGTGAGGAAGGAGTGCAGTAATGCCACTGAGTGGGCTGTCGGCACCTTCTATTTACGCAATATCAGGATGTATTGAGAAACTCAAATCAGGAGTTAATAAACAATAAAAATATTTTTGCTCTTAGGCCAAGCCATGCTGGTGGGCAGCTTGATCCTCTCACACATACTATGTATGTTGGTTATGAACCACATCATAGCAGCTTAGGGCAACGATGATTCATTTATTCTTTACTAAGATAAAAGGAATAAGGAAGAATTCTGAGGGTGTTACTGAAGTGTGTTTCTAAAGATCATTTCCATACGGTATGTGTGTGTGTGAGAATCAGCATATGTAGATGAAGGTTCTTATTTTTTTGATACATTTCTCTAAGAAGCAAAGACATTGTTTTAATAATTAGAATGAAAAGGTTAGGAAAGGAATACTGACAGTATTTCTTAGTGGATCCACAAAGCTTCGATTAAAGCTATCTGATGGCAGTTAAGGACCCCTAGTCTAACAGTGAAAGGCTCTGCCAGTTGTAAATGGTTAGAAGAGATTTTTAATGATGGCGATGAGACCATTAAAGGTCTGCTGTTTTTCTCATAGGCAAACCTTTCCCTGGAATAAGATCATCTTGCGATAGACACCTCTTAGCTGCTGCTCACAACAGCATTGAAGTGGGAGCTGTGTTTGCTGTCTTAAAGGCAATTATGATGCTTGGTAAGATTATCCTGGCACTAAATTTGGTTAATAACCAGAAATAGAGGAAAATAATTTGTATTCAGGTTCAACTCTAATTCATATTACTGGTAAAACATGGTTTAGTTTGGTTTTATCCTGGCAAAATTAGTTGGCTTTCTTCAAGTCCAAGATCAGTTGGACTTGAGATGTCTGCTCCTTACCTACAATTCTGGGGGAATTTAAATATAGTACTTTTTTTTTTTTTCCCCAATGGCATTTTAACTACAGGATGTTTCATTTTATTACAATATAGATTCTCAGACCTACAGGGTGGTTTTGTTTTTATTTGTTGGCATAAAGCACACTTTGTGATGGACACAGATGACATAGTGATCTAACCAAAGGTTTAAAGTTCATATTATATATTAACAGCACAGCACCAGAAAACTTGGGTTTTAATCTTAGTGTTTTTGTTTCTGTTGTGACCCTGAGCAGATATATAAACTTCTGCCTTCTGTTTTTCATGAATTAGGTAATAATTGCAATGATGTTGATATTATTGATAAATCAATATTAGTTATCGGAATCTTTAAAAATTTAATCCATAATGTCCAAGATATCCTTTATACTCCTGTTAGCATATATATTCCTGGAGTAGTAGTACTGCATTTTCTGTTCATTGACAATATAATCCTTTAAGACATTTTTATTCTATAAATTGTTCAGGATTTGAATGAGTAGGAAGTCTTGAGTCCAAACTGCCTAATTCTCGCTATGGGTAACCTCTTTTGGCCTTGACTATATAAAAGTTCTGTCTTATGTTCTGAAGGAGCTCTCTTTGATTAGAATAGAAACTACTGAGAAGGTAGGAAATGTTTTAGAGGAATCTTCAAGAACGTTGTACTTCATACTCCTGTTTGAATGTTATTTGTTGACAATGAAGGATAATAAGATTTTCATTAAAAAAATTACTAAAAGTTCACCTTAAGAAAAGAGTTATATATACACACATACATATTTACATATAGTTTCTAGTTTTTGCAGTAGTGTAAGGGAAAAGGTTGGAGAAAATGTATGTATACATTCATTATATATAGAAATGCCCATGAATTGACAGTAAAAAGCAAAGGTAGAACCACATGGATGGTCATAGCCTCTGTTCTGAGCTTAGGAGCTTGTATTATTATATAACCAACATTAAATGCTCATTTCAGTAACTAAAATTTCTCTTTTCTGATGATGTTTGAAAAGAAAATGGTTGGTCAATCTACTTAATAAATAGGTGTAGGGACCATGAAGTCCAGGACTTGCTTTTTTTTTTTTTTTTTTAAACTGTGGTATCGCTAATGCCCATCGGATAAACTAGACAGTAGATTTTGAAATAGTAGCTTTTCAACAAACAAATGTTGGAAGTGTGACTACAGAAGGGGATACAGACATTGAATGGCAGAAAACAAAATGAGTGCCATCTAGGCACTTAACCCTTCATTTGGAGGATTGGTCCAGTTCCAATTAAAATTTACCAGGCTCTTTAAAGAGTCACAGAATTATATTTTAATATCCATGTGTAATAACCAGTTCATTTATCTTTGGTTGGCTTTCCATGGCCTTTTTAATTCACCTCAGTTCTTGGTAGATAGAGAAGTCTTCAAGTCTGAGAAGTCAGAATCAGGTCATTTGGATGTCAGCAGAGCCTTGGACTAGGTAGTTGCTGAACACTCTTTTCTATTTGTTCTATTATTTGTGCAGTTCCAGAAGGATTTCGCACGGTCTCCTTTACCTTCTCTGTCGTCCTACCATCTAAACTAAATGAGAACCTGAATGAGAATTTCTTAGGCGGAGGTGTTTATTTCTCTGATTTTGTTTTTATACAAGTTTTGATTTCTCTGTCTCACCCTGTCCTTACCAATATTTTCTCAAGTCCTGTCTACCAGGATCTATTTTGAATTTGGGTGACAAAATTGTTCTATAGAAATTGGTTTTTAATTTATGTAGTAGTTTTAACTTAAGGAGTAGAAATAGTTGTTTATATCCCCAGAGGTGGGGAGAAAGTATGCTAAATTTTGGTACATATCTTTCAGCCCCCAAGGAGCTCTGTTGAATTAAATAAACTCTTATGGGTGAAGTGAAATTGTTACTTTTTTCTCTTGAGTATTTTAATGATGAGTATATGATAATATATAATAAGATACTGATGACCTGAAAAGTATTGTTTATTCCTCCCCTCCTCTTACTATTTTATGAATAAATATTCACTAAGCCATTCTGACTTTTCAAGTTTTCCAGCGGAGTCAAAACTTTTTCTTGATTGACCTGTGGGTTTTAAAAGGCTTTTGCACTGATCTAGGCTTGGTTTTACTCATAGTGGGCAGTAAGGGGCCTCATTTAAACTCATTTGCTGGTTCCAAGAAACTTTCTTGTTCAAGGCTTATAATCCTGTGGGTGAACAGGCAAAAGTTTAGAGGCTCTGTTGTCATTTGGCAGTCTTTATTATCAAATTATATTCTCTCACTTTTAAAATATGATAGTGATTTGTCTTTCACAGCTGGAGAGGATTTCTTATTTCCAGCTATTCAGACACTCTGCTCCCAAGAACTTGATTGTGAGGGAAATCCTTTCCTTAGTTTCATTTGACTGAGTATATTAGAGGTTGATCTGGTGAGGTTTTCTAATTTGGATGTTTACAGAGAGGAAAGTGAGAGACTTGGGTTATTCAATGAATGCCCTATGTTTTAGGGCTTCCTTAGTATGCATTGCCCTTTTCCATTCCCAGGGAAATAAATCTCTCTTGTCAAGAAGTTGATAGTAAGGTGGGCTAAGGCAAAAGTTTTCTCTTGACCTATGGATAGAAAATAAGTCATTGTAAGAGAAGAAATGGAAAAGGGACATCTAGAAGGGTGAGTAACCCATTTTTTCCTTGTCTATAAGTGAAATGAATTTGAATATTGAATACATTTGTGCTTGAAATATTGGTGAAATCAATGTTCTCTGATTATTAAGTATGATTTGTAATGACCTTTCCAAGTTCAGTGAATACATAGTTAATTCTGTAAACAAAATAAGGAATAAGTCTTGAATATGTTTTTTTCCCCCACGTCCAGTGAAACTTCTTTGGGTTCTTGCAATTATCCTCTTGATCCATTCTCTCTCTTGCTGAACAACAGGCTATGCCATAATGATGCCATTCACATATTTTAACTCCTTGAAGTCTTGCTTCATTTACTTTTCAAGGCTTTACTTCATTTACGGCAATATTTTGAACTTCCGTGATTTTGCTTTTGTGGTTCTATTATTTAGGAGATGCCAAAATTGGCAATAACAATGTCAGCTCTTTAAAGAATGATGACTTCACCATGAGGGGTTTACGACGTGATGGGAATGCTGATGATATCTGGACTGCCTCACAAAATTCAAAATCCTGTGGGAAAAGCATTTCCATAGAAACTGCCAATTTAAGAGAATATGCCAGATATGTACTGAGGACTATCTGTCAACAGGTATTTTTCAGATTTAATTTGCCTTTAACTTTGACTATATAATTGTTCTTATGAGAGAAATGCTCTCTGTTGTAGGAAACTTGCACATTGGGGTTCCTTTTCTTCCTGCTAACTTTATTTGGAAATGGAATTTGTTGAAAAGTTGCAATAATAAGAACTCTAGTGTATATGCCCTTTATGCAGATTCACCAATTTTTTACATTTTGCCACATTGCTTTATGATTTTATTTGTGTGTGAATATGGATGCATATACTTTTTAATTTTTTGCTGAAGTTTTTGAGAGTAGATGGTATACATTATGAATTTTTACTTTTTAATACCTTAGTGTTACTTATTAACATAACCAAATGCAGTTATCAAAAAATCGAGAAATTTAGCCTTGATACACTAATTTTTTTCTCACCTGCAGCCACATTCAGTTTTTTCAGTTGTCCCAATAATGTTGGTTTTGTCTGAGATGTCCAATAGATTAGCTTCAGGCTATCTATCTTAGCCAAGATGCTACAGAAGTAATATTATGTTCTTCTAGGGTAGTCACACCTGAAGTCACATGTCCATTCTCACCTCACTGGCGGTGATCATTTTGATGAAAGTGTATGGTTTCTGGGTTTTGCTGCTATATCATTATCATTTTTTTCCCCTTGTAATCAGTAAACAGTCTTTGGAGAGACATTTTGAGACAATGCAGATATCCTGCTCCTCATCAAATGTCACCACCCATAGAGCATTCATTTTGATTCTTGTCCAAACTAGTCTTTGTATGAGAGTTGCAAAATGATGATTGTTTCTTGCCCCTAACTCCTCTACAGTTAGTAATTTGAATTGCATTCTCAGGAGAGCCTATTCCTATTAATATTTTTTGCCTTATTCTTATTTGTTTATTATCCATGTGGATTATAATATACTATCCTTAGTTATTTTCATGTTCAGATTGTCCCAGATTTGTCCAGTGTGAACCTTTTTTTTTTAAGAATTTTTTTTCAAATTTTTTTATTTTAATAAACATATAATGTATTTTTATCCCCAGGGGTACAGGTCTGTGAATCGCCAGGTTTACACATTTCACAGCACTCATCATAGCCCATACCCTCCCCAATGTCCATTTCCCCACCACCCTCTCCCGTCCCCCCTCCCCCCCGCAACCCTCAGTCTGTTTCTTGAGATTGAGTCTTTTATGGTTTGTCTCCCTCCCAATCCCATCTTTTCACTTTTTCTTTTCCTACCTCCCCCCAACCCCCCCGCCTTACATCTCCACTTCCTCATATCAAAGAGATCATATGATAGTTGTCTTTCTCCGATTGACTTATTTCGCTAAGCATGATACCCTCTAGTTCCATCCACGTCGTCACAAATGGCAAGATTTCATGTCTTTTGATGGCTGCATAGTATTCCATTGTGTATATATACCACCTCTTCTTTATCCATTCATCTGTTGATGGACATCTAGGCTCTTTCCACAGTTTGGCTATTGTGGACATTGCTGCTATAAACATTCTGGTGCACGTGCCCCTTCGGAGCACCACGTTTGTATCCTTAGGATATATACCCAGTAGTGCAATTGCTGGGTCATAGGGTAGCTCTATTTTCAGTTTTTTGAGGAACCTCCACCAGTGTGAACCTTTTCATCATAGCTTTTAAGTTATTTTGACATGTCTCCATCCTTTTTTTTTTTTTTTTCACCACAAGTATTTTTAATTCCTGGCCCACCTTGTGCTTTCCCTATTCCAAACCTGGAATTACTCATTCCTCCAAGGAACTCTGGTTCTAGTTAGTAGAGGATGGTATTTAGAAACCAAGATATGGGCACTGTGGTGCTCATTACTGTGGGCGATGGGGATTCGTTGCCTCTAAGCCTTTTCAGCATATAGAGGTAGTTAAAAAATTACATCCATATACGTAAATGTGTGTGTATATTCATGAGTTCATACTGATTCATCCACTTCTATTAACACCACTGAGTTCTTCTTTGCATTCCCCTATTTCATATTAATATTGTCTTCCATAGCAAGAACCCTGGCTCCCAGTAACGTCAGCCATTTATTCATTTATTTAATTCTGTACTACACCTGAAATAGTTTTCAGAATTGCTGTACCTATACCATTAGGGGAAAAATGGAAAAGAGTTGAAGATTTGTTTATAATTTTTTTTTCCCTAAAGGCTTACTGTATTAAATAATCTTTTTGAACTTTCTCCTTCAGTATGGATGTTATTGATTTGAAATAGAATTGATCTTGTTGGTTTTTGTTTGCATTCAGTTGAGATTCCCTTTTTCTTACTCCCCACTGCTTCAGATTAGCATGCTTCTACAAGTCAGCTGCACAAACAGGTGTACTGAGAGATGTGTTATCTGTCCCTTGTCTCTTTCATCCTGTGTTTTTTCCTGCCCTTGGTGATCAATTTCATTATTTTTTGATTTATCTTCCTTTTTTTCCTTTTAATTTCTCTTATAAAAAAAGAAAACATGGCATACCATATGTACAGTTTTCTATTTTGATGGAGACATTATGTTAACAGGGACATGTTTTTATTGGAGCATGTTGTAACTAGGGTAGAAGTTCATTAAATGGTCATATAGATAATGAGAGGCAGTTGTGTATTATTTCCCAACCAGAAGCACCAAGGGTCAAACAGTTTTAATCTCTGAAAAATATTACTGGTATCTGGGTCCCACCATCAGATGTGTATTTGGTGGGCCCTGAGCACTGGTATTTTAGCAAGCTCCCCAGGTGCCTTTAATAGTTACTCAGCATTGGGCTCCTGGTGTAGTTAAGAAACAGGCTACATCTGAAACTGATCTGGATTCGAATTGGTCTCTGTTGATGATTTTTTCTATAGTATAAGAGTTTGCAATGATAAAAGGCAAAAGGGATTTAAACTGCTAAAAACTCTCTGGAGGTCAGTTGACCATATGTATCAATAGTCTTAAATTTGGTATACTTCTTGACCCAACAGTTGTGCTTTTATGAAATTATCCTAAGAAAATAATTGTTTAGAAAGTAGATGTGCACAAATATTTATAATAGTATCGTGTATAATATAAAAAATGACAGTTTTCTAAATGTTTTACTCTGTTCTTTCTATTCAGTATAGTAAGCATTACATAAAAATGAAGACATGTACTAATACAGAATCATTACCATTATACGCAAATATTTTCTTTAGTTTCTTTAGCTTTTTCTTCTTTCCTTTTTGCATATTCTTTTTCAAACTTTTTTTAACTAAGGTCCCACTTTGTATTTTTAGGAAGTCAAAATGCCAGGAATTTTGTTTTCAAAAATTTTCCCACCTACTTTTTTCATGCAATTTTTATTTAATTGAAAGATTTCTGTCTGCTTTGTATTCCATTGTTCACCATGATTTAGTGCATATTACATTCATGTGTAGAAAGCCTCTGCCTGTCAATCTAACAGCTGATTTTTTTTTTTTTAAAGGAATGGGTAGGAGAACATTGCTTAAAAGAACCTGAAAGGTTATGCACAGATAAAGAGCTTATTTTGGACCCTGTGCTTTCAAATATGCAAGCACAGAAATTACTGCAGCTTATCTGTTATCCTCATGGTATTAAAGAATGTACCGAGGGCGACAACTTGCAAAGACAGCACATTAAGCGTATTCTTCAGGTGAGTGATTAGAGTCTAACGATTGTGTTTCTGTCATGTAACACTTTCTCTTTTTCTTTTTTTTTTTCTTGCTCAGTGCTAATTCTTGACTTCAGATCTGATTTTTATTCTCCTAATTTTCTCATCTGTGAAATTGTTGCACCTCATTGCTAGGTAAATATAGATGGAGATGCTATACAATCATAGTATAAACACTGATATTTTATATCAGTACTATATCATAGTATAAACATTGATATTTTAAGTCTGCTGTATTTAGATGAGACATAAGCTTTCTGGAGGAATAGCCTTAAATATATTAGTCAAAAAGTATTGAAATTATTTTGGAATGGATTACTTAGGTAAATAGATATTGAGAGAAGAAATCCTTATTTTATTTCCAGTGCCTGGCTGAATGTGCATTATTTTTATTTCACTTCATTTCATTTCATTTATTTTAAAGATTTTATTTATTTGAGAGAGATAAGAGTGTATGCGTGAGCAAGAGAGAGCACACAAGGCGGGCGGGGGGGGGGGGCAAAAGGAGGAGAAACAGAACTCCGCACTAAGCAGGGAGCCCAGTGTGGGGCTTGGTCCTGGCACTTGATGATCATGACCTGAGCCCAAAGCAGATGCTTAACTGACTGAGCCACGCACTCGCCACAGGTGTCCATTATTTTAAAAAAATTTTTTTTTAAATTTGTGTCTACAGTGAATGTATATCATGGAGCCTTTTGATCCCTACAGATTCCTTTATTCTGTATGATTATTCTGTTCTTTCTTGAGAGAGGGAATACTGCAAGGAATTATTATATTTTAAGACACATTTCAATATCCTTAATGCATTAATTCTTTCCATTTTCCCCAGAATCTTGAGCAGTGGACGCTAAGGCAGTCCTGGCTAGAACTTCAGTTAATGATCAAACAGTGCTTGAAGGACCCTGTGAGTATATATTGGAAGCATGTGTTATAGATACAAAAATTAAGAACCCCAAGAGTACGTTGATGTTGGAGGATGGAGTAAAACATATGCATGCTAGTTTTCTTGTGTGTAACTTCAGGGCTCTGGTTCAGTGGCTGAAATGAACAACTTACTGGACAATATTGCAAAGGCAACAATAGAGGTATTCCAGCAGTCTGCTGATTTGAACAATAATTCTTCTAATTCTGGCATGGGCCTCTTCAACCCAAATGGAATTGGAAATACTGATACAAGTAGCACGAGGCAGAATGGAATAAAGACGTTTCTGAGGTATTTTTTTCTGCAGTTCGATTGGGCTGTGATTACTTTTTCACATGTAATGGTATATTTTTATTTGCATGATGCAGTTATTTTCATAAAGCTGCAGGAATGTGAAATTATTTGTGTCATTTATCATTATTTAATAATTTTTTAAGGGGCATAATGATGAATCCTGTCTCAGTGTTTAACACGTCCAGACTCCTTGGAACTACATATGACGTGCAGAAGGGATTAATTCCTTTATTCTCTCCTTAAGGCTACTCTGTTCCATAGAATTCATTATATAGGAAATACTCTTTCTGCCATCTTTATTAATTGGCAGAGTTCCACAAATGATAATTGTGATAAGCAGGTTGATTTGTATTTCATCATTTGGGTTTAAAGTGTAACTAATGAATTTTAAAACCTTAAAAATTTGTTATTAATATGCTTAAACATCATCAGAATATTTCATATCTTAACCATGACAGTAAAGTGTGTTGTTTATTGTGTGAAAGGACTGTGGCTAATCAGAGAGCTGGAATCGTAGAAGACTTGCACAGATTTAAAAAGCTTAGTGACAGTATTCTCCCAGAACCCCATGTTTTATTGCTTTCCATAGTGAGAGTGGAAAAGTATGTTCAAGTATCTGATATTTGGCAAGAAAAAAGATAGTACAGAGATAAAAGGGAAGCTTTTTGGTAATTGGTGTTTCTTATTCATCAAAGTTTTGCCTTGGAATTTCTGTTACAACCGTGAGAGCAGAGGAAAGGAACACCTCCTTGGGTATAACACCTATTTCTGATTTTAGTTCCTCTGAACGCAGGGGTGTGTGGCTGGTGGCCCCCCTAATTGCCAGACTGCCGACCTCTGTGCAAGGAAGGGTACTAAAAGCTGCTGGAGAGGAGCTGGAGAAGGGACAGCACTTGGGCTCCTCTTCAAAAAAGGAAAGAGACAGACAAAAACAGAAAAGGTATGGCTGCAAGGGGTGTCTCTGTGTGAGGGCTTAAGGAATGACTGAGAACTAACATTTTGCAGATATACGTGGTCACTATACCCAGAGTGCACTGAAATTGTTTTTAAATGGAAATGGCAATACTCTGTTAGGTAACGCTCTGATCCTAGAAAGTTCCAGGTTAAAGACAATTAGTACACCAGTTCGTTCTGCCCGTGTACCCAAATTACTGCTGAGCCATTAAGGACACCACCTTCTTAGCCTCACTTCAGACCTGTTGAATCAAATCTGGATATCCACTTAGACTCTCTATTCTCCATTTAATTACTTTTTATTCTTTTAATTATCTATGTTTAAAATACATAGAATTATATCATTTTGTCCTGTTGGACACTAAGATAATAATATTTGTAACATTTAGAGCTCTTGTTCTAGAGTAAATACTAAAATTTACCAACCATTAAATTTAATCTTTTCTTCATTTATTTTAGGCCCTAGAAAAGGTTCCAAATAATTAAATTTGCAAACTGACTCTGGTTCTGAGAAAGAATATACCTGCTGTCTAGAATGTGAAAATATGAATTTAGCACCTCAGGAGTAAAGGGAAATAATGAAGATTTCTTCCATTAAAAAAAAACTCCAAAAAACAAAAAAACTCTGAACATGTATAGTTCATATCCCCTAGTGAATAATATTTTAGTGGCTACCATTTATTGAGCCCTTATGAAATGCCATTATATAAAACTCAATGCATACATAACTGAACTTTTAAATTCTCACAGCAGTCATGTGTTGTGGGTGCTGTCGTTATACCTTCCTTAAGTTGAAGGAAGGGAAGCACCAAAAAGTTAATTTTGCAGGGACACATGGCTAAGGAGTTGTAAATCCAGGTCGTCTGGTTCCCGAGACCGTGCTCTTTAACTGAAGTGCGTCTTGGTAGAGACCTAGATTTACATGTATTTTGTTTGTTACCTGGTTGTTTGGCATCACCTTTGCAAAGGTCAGTCAACCCACCAGATGACTCAATTTTAATTCTGGAATCTAATTTCTAATGCATGGTTGCGTGTACATTGCATGTACATTATCCCCACGGCAGTACAGATGGTATTGCAAAGTTTGTGGATGATTCGTCCCAAGTCAGTTTCTCCCAGCTCTGCTGGTAGAGGGATGAAGCACGTTGAAATAATTGGGTCTCAATCTCCTTCTAAGAATTTTTTTTTCAACATAGCATTTAGTTTGTCAATATGATTTGTACTCCAATAATTGAAGAGATATTAATAAAATGAAATCTTAAAATACATTTTTAAAAAAAAATTTAGATGCCTTAACACCTTTTAAGATGAGGCTTTGGGATATGGTGGGTCACTAACAAGCTTACGGCCTTTGGATCCTCAGGACCTAGGTGCTGATCTTACTTCTCTCGGTACCTACCCTGTTTGGTCTTAAGAAACGTGCTAAAAAGTAACACAAGCACA
This sequence comes from Martes martes, assembly GCF_963455335.1. Classification (NCBI taxonomy): domain Eukaryota; kingdom Metazoa; phylum Chordata; class Mammalia; order Carnivora; family Mustelidae; genus Martes; species Martes martes. The sequence continues at coordinate 76,096,443 of NC_137888.1, forward strand.
ACAGTCATATAGGCCTGTTTCCTTGGCTCTACGACAATAGCTTGGTGTGACAAATTTAAAAATTTTTCATTTTGTTCTGTGTATAAAGTGATATTCCTGCTGATGTGCGTCTTTCAAATTCAGCTTAGTGATATAAAATAGAAACGCTCTTCTCACTGCACTCCCCCAACATGCTCCTGCAGTATGAATTTATGCTAGTTAAGAGAGCATATTCAATTATTTAGAAGCATCACAGTGGCTTTTAATCTTATTAGTAGAGCTATGATTTGACTTTTCAGGTAGGCTTTGGCTATTTACTACTCCTTTCCCTTTGCTAATAGTAAAATAAATAAGGGCCAATAACCGAAGGGCAGGAGATCTACGTTGCACAGAAAGTAATCCATCCTTTCTAACTAGATCTGCTGTTACTACTTCCTTTGTAGTATGTCTCTTTTGAGTCAACAACCTTTCCTTTCACTGGTCCTTACCTGCCTTAAGGGACAAGATGAACAACGGGAAGGCCTCCTAACATCTCTTCAGAACCAAGTTAATCAGGTAAAGTATACTAGACTATTAAGGCAGGCAAGTATTTTTCTAATGGCATTCTTTTTTTTTTTCCTTTCAAATAACGAGATTAAATTAGTAAGATGACCGCATAGTTTGGTTAGATGCAGGGAGACACAATCCATTCCCTGTTCTCCTACCTGGTGTTCTAGGCATCACAAGATTCACAGTTTTGTAACAGTAATTATGCATTGAATAAATGTCTGTGTCCTATAAAAACAATATTTTGTACATTGCATGCAACTTTGACATATCTGCTCCTCTCCTGACCCTGTGTTGTGGGAGAGGTCCTGGAGCAATGTGTGTTGCACGCATGGTGTTAAGACAGAGGAACCTCTCTCCAGCTTCTCCAGCTCAGCCCCCACCTATCTGGAGGGTCTCAGCTTGAGTGCTAATTTCAAAATCAGAAGTCATATTGGTTTGTGTGCAAAGAATTTAAATTTTGGCTTTCTACCAACCACAGTTCTCTTGGTCACTCTTTGGGGGATTTGCATTCTGTGTACTCCAAGGAAGCGGGGTGATGAAACTAGAAATTGAAAAGTGTGGAATTGAGCAAAGTAGGTAGATTGGTCATGTAGAATGTTTTATCCTGCTACAGAGCCAAATGGAACCCTCATGTGGCCCTCTGTTTCTATGACATCATGTCTTTCTTGTAGATGATACTAGATGAATGCAAACAAAGATACTTAACTCATTTGGGCCTCTCATCATCTCTCGCCTTTAAGATCTAAGAGATCTATCCTTTGCATAGCAGCCAAAGTGATCTTTCTGAAATGTAAATCAGCTGTTACTCTGGTGCCCAAGATACTCCAGTGTTTCTTACTATGTCTAGAATAAAAATTCAAAGTCTGGGCTTATTGAGGCCTGCATGATTTTGCCCTGGCTCCCACTTCTGCCTTGTTTCCTATCAGTCATATCTTGCTCACTCCACTTTTCACACTGACCCCATTGCTATTTTTTTAAAATCAATTTATTTTAGAGAACAAGCAAGCGTGACTGGGGGGAAGGGCAGAGGGATAGAAAGAGGGAGGGAAGCGGATTCCTCATTGAGCATGGAGCCGAAGGTGGGCCTCTACCCCATGACCCTGAGATCATGACCTGAGCTGAGATCAAGAGCTAGACACTTAACTGACTGAGCCACCAGGCTCCCTGCTATCCTTTGAACTTGGCAAGCAGATTCTCGTTGCAGCACCTTTATATCTCTTTTTCCTTTTACATGGAACGCTTTCTTCCTAGATAATAGGAGGATTGCTTCCTCATTTCATCAACTCTGGGCTCAGGTGTCACCTCCTCATGGAGGCCCTCCCTGATTACTTTCCAAAAATTGGACCATGGTCATTCGGTATCCCCTTGCTCTGGTTCATGCAACTTGTTATTTTTATTTTTCCTGTTGATAGAATGAAAGCTGTGATACAGATTTGTGTTTACTGTCTTGGACCCTCACGGCCGACTTGGGAGAGGACTCCATATTGATGAGATTGGAGAAATGCTCTCCTCTCATCATGCCCTATATACTTACACCTCATCTGCTGGGCAGGGTTACTTCCACATGTGACTTATTTTAACTCAAAAGATGATTCTCAATAGTTACCATATTTCAGAGCATGGCAGAGGGGGAGGGACTTTGCCCTCGTCATCTGATTCTAGGGTGTTGTCCACTTGTGGTTTGCTTTTCCTAAGCAGACCTTCCCTTTTCTAACATTAGTCTGAATCAGTGAAAGCACTCACTTTGTAGAACAATACACCACTTGACTGATGTCAAAGTTGTCATATTTTTCAAAATAATACACAATTCTTTTATCAATGAAGACAGACATGGAAGACAGCAAGCCCCCCCTTCAATAAAACATCAAAATAATACATTTGCTAGGGTTCATAGGAGGTCCCTAGAAATGTAACACAGAACTGATATAAGATGTAATTCTGTCTGTTCAGTATTTATCTTAATAAGACCAGTGAAATAACATATTGAAAAAATTATCTTTTTTGTTTGTTAATCTTAACTTCATCTTCCTTTAAAGCATTTTCTTTAAGACTTACTTAACAGGATTGTAAATAGATGAGAATTTTCTTCTTCCACCTAGAAAGGCAACGAGCCAGAAATAGCCAGATTTCTGTCTGCATGGAAGGAAGGAAGAAAGCTAAAATTTTATTTTGCTTTGTTATTCGTTAAAGGAAGAAGTTATTTTTGACTGTCAGTAGGAAGCTCAGTATAACTTTAAATATAAGAAAAACAATCCATTTTAATAGGGAAAATAAGTTTTGGGTTCTCCCATTTATTTTCTGGTTTAGATTTTGAGTAATTGGAGAGAAGAACGATACCAGGACGACATAAAAGCACGGCAGATGATGCATGAAGCATTGCAACTTCGCCTAAATTTGGTAAGGGGCATTTCTAGTGCTTTCCCTCCATTACACTTAACCTTAATGTGAAAATACCTCTAGCTCTCCACTTCTTCTCTGGTCATCCCCTTCGTTACAAGGTGTGAGGCCTTCCACTGTTTGCTTTGACAACTCCCCTGTCTCTCACGTGTCTGTCCTCCCTGGTGCTGACCTTCCTGTCTGGTCTGAGTTCTAGAGGGTGTAGGTTTTTTTGGGCATTGGTATGCTTTTCCAGCCCCAGGAAACCTCTCGTTCTTTTCAGTTTGTGCTAAGAGTAGGTCTGAGAAGGTTACTGTTTTGAGATGAATTAGCTTTTATTATACTCATTTAAAAACCCTATGTATAAAAATGTGCAATAAGTAGAACTTTTGTCAGACTCTCCATCAGATTGGTCATTAAAATAAATTCGACAGGGAGGCTATTAAAAATTTCTCACACATTGCACATTTCTTTGAATTTTTCTTTTCCCATTGAAAAAGTCTCAGTGAAGTCTATTCTGGAGGAGGAGGACTTGCCTGTTATTTGGCAGTTATCATTAACTTAATTCCCGCACATGAGTGAGTAGACCTGGGGCCAGGCCTCCTGCTCCTCAATATTCTGTGTTACTGGATATTTCCAAGTGTTAGTGTGATAACAGGCTTAGATGCAGTAGTAATTGAATAACACAAAGTCATAGATAATCAACTCACCTGGTTTTGATCTCTTCAGATTGGACTAAAGTTATATGGTAAAACTGGGTGTTATGAAAGATTAGGAACAAAAGAAAGTTAATTTTCCTATTATTTAATTCATATTGATGTTGTGCCCACACTCAGGTCCCTCTTCTCCTCCTACCCCACCCCCTTTTTTTGAAGGACCAAATACCTGTGCTGAAGGAACCAAAAAACAGTGACAAATAGGTAGCTAGGTAAGAGAGAAGGTATGATAACCCATAAATTAGAGTCTTGTTATTGTTGTCTGTCTGTCTGTTTGTTTTTTAACAAATCAAAATTGGCTACATAAAGTGATGGGGATGGTATTTTCATTGGAATAGAGTTTTATTGTAATTTTTCTCGTGCCAGGTGGGCGGAATGTTTGACACTGTGCAGAGGAGCACCCAATGGACGACAGATTGGGCCCTCCTCCTCCTCCAGATCATTACTTCTGGAACTGTTGACATGCACACTAACAAGTATGTTCTTACTTCACATTTAGCATGCCGCACACGTGCCTAGTAGAAGCTTTGATAGGCTGACTACAAATCACCTCTTACTCTCTTAGTTACCATCAAAAGTTCTGTGCCTTAAATAAAAATGCTTTTAGTTAAGGGTATGTTGGTTTTGCTCTAAGGTGAAAATAAATTATTTTTTTCCCCCCTCTTAGTGAATTATTCACAACAGTTCTTGACATGCTGGGTGTTTTAATCAATGGAACTTTAGCCTCAGACCTATCAAATGCATCCCCAGGAGGATCTGAAGAGAACAAACGTGCATACATGAATTTAGTAAAGAAACTGAAAGTAAGTTTGTGGCCTGCTTATATATTATGATCTCAGGTAGTTTATGCATTAGTTTTTTACTGCATTTTACCTTAATTTACTGTGTTAAGTTAGATGTTATGTGGTTATTTTGCTATTTGCTTTACCTCAGCTTACTAGTACTCAAAAGTTATAAGCATATAGCTTGAAGATATTTCTTTAAAAAATGATATTCACAAAATATTTAACTTTTAAGGAACTCTAGAAATCTACTATCAAATGTATAACAAAGATGCCCACATTGGATTTAGGATTAATCCATGCTTGGACTGGCCCGTGTAATTGAAAAGTAACAATTTACATTGATATTTCTAAACCCAGTTCATTTGAAAAATCAATAATGCAATCTTTGAAGTAAACTGTAAACAAATGGTGCAGAAAAGAAAAAAGATCAATATATCTGACGACCATAGCAATAAAATAACCAATGATTACCTTGCGGTCTGACCCTGGATTTGAGAACGTGTTCTGTGCTGCAGCTTCTGCCTTCTGCTGGCAAATACTACACAGGATTTTTGTCATTTCAGCACTGCGATACTTGTTGTGTAACCAGGGTCCCACTGTATGTGTTCTATTTTCTACTTAAATAGAAGAAATGAAACATACTCACTACTCTAATTGAAAGCAGCATCATAGACCATGTTCAAGGTTAAAGAACATTCTGGCTACAAAAAAGGAAATGTTTCATAGAGAAACTTCCTTCTCACCAACTTTTGCCTTCGTTGTAATTTCTGTCCCACTTCTCTATCTCTTTTGTTTTGTTTGTTTGTTTGTTTGTTTGTTTTTTTAGAAAGAGCTAGGAGACAAGAGATCAGAAAGTATTGACAAAGTTCGACAGTTGCTACCTTTGCCAAAACAGACATGTGATGTCATCACTTGCGAACCTATGGGTTCCTTGATTGACACAAAGGGAAACAAAATTGCTGGATTCGACTCTATAGATAAAAAACAGGCAAGAGTAAATGTTTGTTTCTTGTATATATTTTCTTGTCTTCCTATAGGGTATATGAAATGCCTCAATTTTACAGTTTCTTGATTTATTTTTTTTTAAGCATGGTCTTGTCATTTAAATGCTTTGGTCATTGGCATTGTATAGATATTCATTTAATGCTCTACATGAATTTAAGTGAATTTGTGAAACCTGCTGAAGGAAAACTAAGTAAAAATGTATTGTTAAGAGGCACCTGGGTGGCCCAGTTGGTTAAGCATCTGCCTTCAGCTCAATCGGGATCCCGGGGTCCTGAGGGTCCTGGGATCGAGCCCAGACCCTAACTCTCTGCTCAGCAGAGTGCTCTCTCTCTCAAATAAATAATTTTTTTTAATGTACTGTAAAAATAAAAGAAGGCTAAGACCAGATTTGATTTTACTTCAGAGTTGACAGCAACATGTTTAGATGAGAAAATTTTGATTGATAAATTCTTCATGTAGTAAGCTATTTTGAGTAAAAAATATTTTTAGGGTGATGGTACTTAATTTTCTCCTCAGTTAAACGATATTTCATTGAACACCTGTTTTATATAGGTTATTAAACAAGGTTCCCTTAAATATGAGAAGAGTGGTTATTCTTTCAGTGAACATGGAGCAACCACAGAGATGAAAGACAGAGCTCTTACCCTTAAGCAGAAGTAGACAATCACAGTGTGGTGAGATTTGTGTATCATGGTACAGAGTGTTAGGGGTCCCTGAGAAATTGCTGTCACCCACCCTCAGATAAAGAGTAGATAGTCAGAATAGGTCCCCCCCCAAAACTGACACTAGAATTATTTTGAAGGATTAAGAGTTAGCTGGGAAGTAGGGAAGAGTATTATACAGGCCCATGGAAGAGTTTTCGCAAAGGTAAGAAAGAATGAGGTTCTTAGGAGAAATGCAGTGCTGTGTTAATTCAGAGTAACCCAAGTACTCTTACCAGTGTGGCTGTGGAGACAGAAAAAGGTAGCATTATGGGCAGGTTGAGTTTGCAGATTCATTTGGCTCTCTAGTGGTGAGACATCTAAAAACCATTCGGGTATGTGGTCTTTGCACTCAGAAGAGAGGTCCAAGCTCAAGACAGTATTAGGAAACAGTCAATTTATACATGGTAAATGAACCTTGATTTTGGGTTAATCCGTCCATGGAATACTTGTATTGATAAGAACAGGAGCATTCATATCTTACAGAGTGCCTGAGTAGTTGTTTTTGGGGTCATTCTGAGGAAAAATATTTTCTTCAAGTTGGTATGCCTGGGAAAGTACCAAGAGACATCACGAGTTAATGTCAAAAATGAGAAACCTTTATTTTCAGAAACAGAGTAACATTTCCTCTTCTAAACTTGGTAGAGAGAAGCTTGAATTAAAGGACTTTATTTGTACCCGATGGTATAAGTTACTTCTGTAGTAGTATTCCTTAACTATTCAGAAACTGGCTTATTAAGTATGTGAAAGATTCCTATACTGAATCAAGCCCATACATGTTTGGACTGAAGCTAATTTGGGCCCAATTAGAGGTTGACTGTAACTTGACTCTGAAGTTTTGTTTTATCTCAAAAACAATGATGACAACAAAAACTAGGATCCAAGGGGTTATAGTTTATGATAATTTAATAAAGGTCAACATTGCAGTACTTTCCAGAAAGTGTTTTTTTTCCTAAAAACAAAACAAAGCAATAAAAACCCTAAATGAAAAATACCTATTTACAGTAAAGTATACCGGACCACCTGGTGTTGCAGGCTGATCAGAATATGATGTGGCCTAAAGAAATGCAGAATTGAACTTCAGGGTCGGAATTCTTGCCGTGGCTCTCCAGTGATCTAGCTGGGTAACCCTGAGCCAGTGCATTTACCTGTCTGCTGTATGCTAGGGTGCTCTAAACCTCCCCACCATCCAGAATGTTCTTTGTATCCATGTCCTAAGCAAGCTTGCCTCTGAGTTAGGAAAAGATCTGAACGTGAGGTCACAGAGCATTATCTCAACCACAGGGTCTCCAGGTCTCTACAAAGCAGAAGGTGTCCCCCTGGGATTTGTTTGAGGGCCAGAAGAACCCAGCGCCTCTGTCCTGGGCCTGGTTCGGGACTGTCCGAGTGGACCGAAAGGTGATCAAGTACGAGGAACAGCATCACCTGCTGCTGTATCACACACACCCGATGCCCAAGCCCCGGAGTTATTACCTCGAGCCACTGCCCCTGCCTCCCGAGGAGGAAGAGGAAGAGCCCACATCTCCCGTCTCTCAGGAGCCGGAGAGGAAATCAGCTGAGCTGTCAGATCAGGGAAAAACCACAACAGATGAGGAGAAGAAGACAAAGGGAAGGAAGCGCAAGACGAAATCAAGCTCAAGAGTTGATGTGAGTAAGGGAAGTCGGGAGGCCTTTGGCTCACTAACACCTAGTGGGAGATTTAATCATGCCCAGAGTCTGTCCCTAGCAACAGGAAAAGCATTAGAAGCCTTATCGTAATAGTTGTAATCCTAACAAAGCTCTGTCTTAATTAATAGAATGGCACACGAACAGTGACTTGTCACAGACAACAGGATTATAGCTTCTGATTTTCCCTCCTCTACTGTTCATTACTTTAATTTTAGGCTTCTCTTGTGAATAATCTTTAATTAATATTTCAGTGCCTCATAATTCCTCACATTTGAAAGTTGAATTTCTTAGATCCCTAAAAATCTCATCTTCTTACATATTTGTATTATCTCATGTTTAAAATATTTATCATATTTTGAGCAGCTGACACCTGTAGTAAATTAATGTGAAAAACTATTTGCATTTCCCTAGCTAACATGCCATCTAATACATCCAGTAGGATGTTTCTGAGATTTCATATTTTAGCATTCCATCTTATTATCACGTGTGTGTGTGTGTGTGTGTGTGTGTGTATTCTTTAACATACTTTTAGATTTTATAAAAGATAAACACAATTTTTAAAAAGTTCCATTTCTTTTTTCCCTATTAACCTTACCTACCTATAACTGCATGTTCTTAAAAACAACAGAAATGTATGAGATGGTAATTTGGAAATAATTTTATAGCATTTATAGAATTAATGTGTAAAAATGTCTTTACATTTAAATTCACCTGGAAAAATACTTGAGAGAGAATTCGGAATAGTTTTGTATAAAATTCAAGGGTATTCTTGTACAATGGAAGAAATATTCTGAATATTTCATGATGTCATATTCAGATGTCATGTCTAATTATTATAATTTACCTATGTCAGAACCAAAACTTATATTTTCCTAGCTGATATCTTGGTGATTAATATTTTTCTAGAAAAGACCACCATCACTTTTAGATGCCACTTAAATGGCAGTGCCCTCTTTTCATAAAGTCTTCCTGCCAGTATTCCTCTGTCTTGAAGAGGTGCTCAAAAAGATCCAGACTGTCACTTCCTAAAATCTGGCCTCGCCTAGCTCATCAGTCCACATGGATAGATTTCTGTTTTTTTCAGATACAAAAGTCCTAAAACTTATCTCATTTCCTGAGTGAGTCCTGGTAATGTCGCTTCCTCCTATACTACTTCTGGAACTGCCCCTACCCAGCGGGTTATATTTCAGAGATCCAAGGATTTGTTTATCCTTTATCCTTTAGGTCTAGACTAAGAGAAGGGGGCTGAGGGGTGGTAGGGAAATTGAGACATCTGGGTGTGAACCTTAAAGACTTTGCATCTCTTAGAAGGAAGACGAAATCTGGGTGGGGAGAGCGGGGTGCAGGCAGATGGTGGAGAGTCTGTGTCTTTAGGTTGCTGCCTTGAAAACTGGCAATAAAATATTGTCTAGTCAGGGACTGGTCCTGAAGTATTGTGGGTCTTTCTGGCCTCATTCTCATCCAGACCCAACATATCAACAAGGCTTCCTAAGATGACCCAGGATGAAATGATCCCCAGAGACTTAGCATCTGAAGATGTGGTTTCAGTTGTAGGCAATGGTCAGTGTTGATGTGCTTTTAGTATTTCAAAAACAAACTTCAGAAGTGATCCTTTTATATTTTCCCTCCACTTCTTAAGTGCTTCCTGAGTCAAAAGTTTTTACTCAAATGAGTGTTTGGCAGAGAACACGCTGACACTCTTGCCTTCCATCTTCCCCTCTATAAAAACAGCCCTATCCACTGGAACAGGCACTGGCTCAAGTAATGTGATACGATGAATTTGCATTCGTTATCTATATAGTTTGTGAAATTAAATAACTTTTTTTTTTAACTTTATGTTGAAGGAGTATCCACAGAGCAACATATACCGAGTGCCTCCTAACTACTCACCCATTTCCTCCCAGATGTTGCACCATCCACAGTCCACCTTGTGGGGCTACAACCTCATGGGTCAGCCCCAGCAGCCGGGTTTTTTCCTTCAGAATCAATCTCTTACTCCAGGTATGTGAAGAGAGAGTGAGGTCGGGTCACTCTGAGATGCGAAGTAGCTTGGCGTTTTCTTTACTTTTAACCTGAAATCATCACAAAATGTGGGAATTGCAAGAACTGAGTTCTCAGTTGACATTCCTGTAATCCTTTCCACTTGAAATTTTTTCTTCTTCTTCTAAAATTAGGGTTTTTAAATATGTCTTTTAATCTATTTTTGACTGTCACATAGATGATCATATTCTAATTGTAAGAATCAACTAATACCTGGCATATAGAGTAATTTAGTATGTGGCCAACTTGGGAGTGTTTCTCAAATGTTACAGTACAGTTTTAGTTGCTAGGTTATGTTCTGAGTTGGGAGATTTCATTCGATGTTAGAAGGAAATTAGCCACTGATGAAAATTTGCACTGTCAGATATAAAGTTGACAAAAGTTGTATGTTGTGAAATTTGTGTGTTTTTATCAGATATAATTCTTATTGGTGTTTTTAAAAATTAGATAGTATTGCACAGTATCTTTATTTTCTTGTGTTTTAAATTGTAAATTGTTTATACTGTGAAGTATCTCAGAAATTTGGTTCAGCAATAGATTGAGACAACGAAGAAGGAAAACTACTGAATCTATAGTAAATGTTCCTGATTTTAGTATTGCTTCCTTTCAAGCCCAGGTAGACTTTATATCTGAAATGAATATTTCCTAAATAAAAAATCTCTTACTTAGAAATGAATTTAATTTTTTTTTCCTAAATGACAGTGTGCTTGTTCAACAAATGGAGTATTTTGAGATCTTAGTCTGTATGTTGTGATTTTTATTGTGATTTGAGTATGACATCTTGAGGCCTAGGAAAGACATTGTTTAATTCTTGGCTTACAGCAAGGGAGAATCCATATTTTGTCCTCTAAATTAGAGGTTGAGAGGACTGGTCTGGAAGTTATAGTTACAGGTTCAGGACTGGCTCAGCCACTCCCTGCTGTGTAATCTTGACCACGTCTTAATCTCTCTGTGCCTCAGCTTGGTTATCTGTACAAGAGATACTTTAATATATGTCCTCATAGAGTAGGTGATTCAATTATTTATTCAACAAAATGCATTAAACTTCATAATGTTCCAGACTCTGTTTTGGGTGATAGGGTATTGCAGTACACAAAATGAATGAAAGTGTTCATTCTTCTTTGAATGATGAAATAAGGGTTATATTATACACGCACACACATATACTGTGTGTGTATATAATTTAAAGTAAATTTTAGGCTCCATAGCTCAGGGGTTAGAGCACTGGTCTTGTATGGTAATTTTAAAAATGTAGCACACAGGTGATGGCCTAACCCTAATTCAGCAAATGATCTTAACATATTCCTACCTCAGGGCATTTGCACCTGCTGCCCACCACCCCCCTTGCCTGGAGTGCTCACACTTAGATATTTTCCATGGCTCATTGCCTCCCTCCTTAGGGCTTGGTCAGATACCATTTTCTCAGTGGGCTTCCATTGACCACCCTCTTTTATAAACAGTAAGCCACACCCCTTCCCTGCACCCTGTTCCCCTCTCCTTTATATTTCTCCATAGATCAGCACTTGGTTATATGTTATGTATTTAACTTACTGATTTATTATCCAGCTTTCCCATAATACTCTGTTGGGGCAGGTATGTTTTCTGTTTCATTCACTATAGTATCCTAAGAACTTAGAGCAACATCTGGCTTTTAGTAAGCTCTTAAAAACAGGTTGCTGAATGAGTGAATGCAGACTATAAAAGAGTAAACTAGACAATGCTAAGAGTGGAAAATAATACACAATTATTTTCTCATTTGACTTTCTCTTTTCATTTCCAAAGTTCTTGTGAATTCTGTAGCATTTTTAAACAGAAATTCAGTATGAATTGAAGACTAAGTATTTTATAAAGACCTATGTTTTCTTTCCCTAAAATACTATAAAAGGTATTTATAAGTTAAGGAGGTTTAGGTATTAGGTAAGTTTTAAGTATGATGACATGTAAGAAAAAATGATAAATAAAACAAGTATTTTATAGGGGTTTTATATGTGTGAATTGATTTTTGTAAAATGAGGAATCCTATGAAGTTGAAGAGTGTGTACACTCTACTTTCATTCATGTATAGTTAAAATGCAGAGGCATATGCCCCCTCAACACACATGTATGTGTGTATATACCGCCTCCCCACCCCCCAGTTTCTCTTTCTTTCTCATGTATACGCACTATTATGGTAAAGTTATAAGGAAATGTTTGGGAATATTAAACACCATATTCAGAATAGCATTTAGTGAGAGAAGGTGAGGAAAGTAAGTAGATAGGAATATACAGAATGCTTCAGGGATACTTACCCTGTTTCTTTAGTTAGCTCAAAGCTACAAGATTATACAAAAAGGAAAATTAAAAGAAAGTAGACTATGGCCTAATCCTTAGAAAGAATCCCCTTTACCTATAAAATAGTCCATTAAGTTTTTATGGATTAGTATAGTTCCAGTTCTTGCTTCAACAAAAGTTACCTTGCCATATGTTCTTAAATTGACTTTCCTCTTTTTTTCCCAGTGTTCTTCAAATGCTGCTGAATGATTTCATAAATCACATTGCTGGTTGTGGTTCTGAGTCTTTAAAAGAATGTGGGTTTTCAGCTTTAAAATGTTTGTTCCCACCATACAACTTACTTAAAAAAAAAGAGAGAAAACATCTTTCATGAGATAATTTATATAGAGGATTTCTTACACATATATGAAAGAATATAAACTATCTGGTAAATGACTGATTGACACCTCATTTGAAGCCAACAAATACTGAAATCTTTCCTCCCAAACTCTTAAAGGCATTTAACAAATTATGTATGCTAATATGTTAAGGATTTCCTTTGATTTCTCAGGCATCTCTATAATCAACATCTCCTGTTTGATTTCAAGCCTTCAAAAACATGTTTTGTCTTTCGAGTCATGGTATTTGAAGTTTCTCAGCCTTTCAAGTTTTGAAAGTATTTTCATGCCCTCTATGAGGAAAGAGGCATTTTATTTTGTCATGGTAAACTTAAATACCATGAGCTTCAAATTTGTTTAAAATGACAAAAGGGTTTCTATGCCTGGCTTAGGACACTTGGCAAATATACCACGAAGAAAGTACGCTCTATGCAGGTAATGTATTCCTCAGGGCCTTGCATAATTTAAAACCCACGTGATTTGACGTCATGCCCACGAGTCTGTTTCAGGCACTTCAGTTCAGCAGCTGAAGTGGGACCTCCGTGAAATCATTGAAATACTATAATTCACTCCTGCATCACTGCCCCCATTCTTTGGGAATAATGCAGTACTCAGCATATCTTTAATATTTGTATGGTGTGAGGTGGGGCCTTATTTTCCATTTGCTTGTAAAGTGAGGCTTAGAAGGTAAGGTTTCTGCGTTTTGATAAAATAGGGAAGACCTGTTGCATTAGCACGCGTTAGAGAGCCCTTCCTTCTGGTTGCTTTTGTAGGTGGCTCCAGACTGGACCCCACGGGCTCCTTCGTCCCCACCAACACCAAGCAAGCTCTGTCCAACATGCTGCAGCGGCGCTCGGGCGCCATGATGCAGCCACCCCCGCTGCACGCCATCACCTCACAGCAGCAGTTGATACAGATGAAGCTTCTGCAGCAGCAGCAGCAGCAGCAGCGGCTTCTCAGGCAAGCCCAGGCTCGACCCTTCCAACAGGTTTGTCTGGATCCAGTAGTGGAGACCTCTGCCTTTTGTTGGCTTCTCTAGCTAGGGATGAGTGTGAGGTAGTGGGCGTATTCTTCCTGCCAGTGTATCCCTGAGATCTCGTGTGAGCGCAGGTATAGCTCTCCTATAGGTTTATACCTCTGGTGTATTTTACTTTTATCACTGATCAAATAGGAACTTGAAGTATCTTAGGTTCTTTGAAAATATGCCTTAAAGCAAGAAGAGCTGATGACTCTCCAGTCACTGAGAAGCAGAAGGTCTTTCATCCCTATAGTGACCCTAACTAAGCACTCATTCCCTATAATTATTACCATATTCTGTACTCCTTTTAGCTCTTACTTTTGTTTGTTATTATTAGATTGAACACTCTGAAGTTCTATCTCTAAAGTCCTGATGTTTCTTAGGTTTCTCCCTATGGTGCCCTGCCTAGAGTCCATTTTCAGTATGTACTTCTATAGGAACGAATATATTACAAATAATAGTACATGGATACTTTCAATTTCATTCTTGATTTATGTCATTATTTTTGTGCCCTCTAACTCAGTTTTCTTTAACTTTTGAGATAACAGTGATTGTTCAACAAAACAATATAAAAAGAGGAGGTGAGATTGGGGATCCCCCATTTCTATATACTTCTTGTACTTACCAATTTTTCCAAAAAATGCACTATTTTGATGAGACTGAGGAGGATATTAATAATAGCAGCTAACACTTATAGAGCACTTACTATTTGCCAAAACATTTCTATGTGCTTTAAATGTATTAGTTATCTAAGATCCCACAATAACCCTGGGATTTAGGTACTTTTTTGAACCTCAAAGGAAGTAGACAATTCACAGGTGTATCCTGCTCTAAGAAAAACCATAAAACTTTGAAATTAGCAAGAAATCCTAATGCTTTAAAAAAAAAACAGGTGTATCCTGCTCTAAGAAAAACCATAAAACTTTGAAATTAGCAGGAAATCCTAATGCTTTAAAAAAAAGAATATCCTTTATGTCTTGCTAAACTTTCTAGGCCTATCTCCATTGTGTAATTTACGGCACTTTTGCATTCAGTCTACTTAGTAATTTGAAGGGCTGGAGGTAGGAGGGTTAGTTACATAGTCTTGAAAATGGTTCTTGTTTTTACATGTATTACAAGAAGGACAGGAGAGAGGAAATAGGTCAAATGCATGCTTGTCTCTCCCTGACCTCTAGCCATTGCTCCAACTCCCTGGATGTCAGGTAAGATGAGCCTAAGTTGCTCCTTACACAGAAGTGATGAGGATTTGATTAAAATACTAAGAAATACTTATCTTGCTTAAATAAGTGGCATTTTTGAAGCCATTTAAAAGCTTCAGTGGGATTTTAGCTATTCTTCAGGATGAGCAAAAATAGTTGTTACCATTGTTTCAAATATTGTCAAGATTTAAAAAAACTTGCTGTAAGTTGAGTAACCATCCCACCAGAGTGAATTCACCTCCTTTTTAAGGTAATTTAGACCTAAGTAAAAATATACCTTCCACTCAGTTTTTTTTTTTCCCCATATCTACCTTTTTATCACAAGGTATAATTTGTCTTATCAATAGTCCACTTTCCAACTTTTACTCCAAAGCTCAGTTTTGAATTGCTCTAAGTGATTCCTAGCATGGGGGAAAACTCGCTGGGCCATTTATAGGTAAACATGCTTTTCCTCAAAAGCTTCCCTTCTGATACAAGTCATGACAAGCAATTTCCTTTAAAGCACTTTTTTTTTTAAAGGAATTGAATAGAAAAATCTACATATAATCAAAGATTCTTGCATATTTGGAGAAGACAAGCTTATGACCTAAAATGTTACATGCAGGAGCCCATTACTTCTACATTTTTCCTCAAAATAGTCAAAAGTACCTGACTATTCTACTATTCTTTTACACCATGTAGAACTGTATTGCTTGTCCTAATAAGAATTAACAAGTAGTTCATTTTTCTGATTTTTTTTTTTGCCAGCTCTGTTTCTTTTTGTTTTGTTTTCTTCTCATTATTTTTGTCTTAACTTCCTTTCTTTTTTTGAGAAGTTGAGAATTCCTTCTTCGAGCAGTAAAAATACAACTTCGTAACAGTGATTGTACAATATTTACCTTCCTCTCCCCCCTGTATTTTTTTTAACAGTTGGTTGAAACTTGCTTTATTGTCTCTGATTCAGAAACAGATTTTTTTTTTTTTTAAATCTCAACATTCTTCAAATGTTGGATACTTGAGGGAAAATAGTATTCTTCTAAGGAAGTGAAATATACCCGTGGAGCAGTGAGATGGTTGTATGGTCCCACCTAGAGTCAGTGAGGTCACATGTAGCATTTGCCAGAGTGCCTGCACCTAGAAGGTTTGGGGGAAATGTTAGTTCCTTTCCTTTCATGCACAAACGATAAATATACCTAGAATCTAGCTAAGTAAGGTATTATGGCAGGAAAAAATTCTCCTTGTGGTAATCCTTAAACTGGAATAAAGGCAGCATCATATGGAATATAAGTGATAATGTTAAGTCGTTTTAATATATGGTTCTGGATGCAGTTGTTTTTCTACTAAGTACTGACCTGTATCCTTTTTGATAAGAAAAAATAGAGAAATGTTGATTCTAATTTTGTCCAGGACCATTTTTTCAGCTTACATGACTACATATAATGTGATTATCTCTAGCTACGTAAGAACTTGTCATGTCTTTATTTCTTATGAAATAGAAACCATTTTTCTTCTTATCCTAGCAATTTTCTAATTCTAGGAGTCCATTTTCTTAAATGTAACAAACGTGTTAGAGAATTTTCATTGATCTAAACCTTCAAAACTGAATTTTAGAATTTTAGCAGGTACTTATTTTAAAGACTGATGAGTTTCTCCAAGCCTTGGAATTGACTGCTCCTTAGGCCAGGAGCTCCCACCCTCTGGTAGCTCTCTTCTGATAAGGTCAGACACAGGATCTCATACTCTGTATTATCTTTACATCTAATGAGCAGAGGGTAGGAATTTATGAAAGGCTTATCAAATGAATGCATGTTTTTGAGAAAATATTTCCAGGAGCCTAGAGCTTCCTAATAGTCTCAATCCTTGGCAGTCTCATTTTTATCTACAAACTTATCTCAGCTTTCCTGAGTGCTTCCAGAAACTTCTTCCAGTGATCTGCTATGGTTCTTTTGAAAACCTAGATGGGGCAGGGAAAACATAAATTCGTGGATTCTGGATATGGCTCAGACCAAACAAGAATCCCCTTAGCCTCTTCCCACCTTAATGGAAAGAAGCTGATGTACCTAGGAATATCTAACCTTAGATGGTACACGAAAACTACAATATAGTTATAAAATAACCCTCTGTCCACTGCAGAAACTGAATATGTGCTTTGGTTGGAATTTTTCTGTTATAGATCATTTTTGTATTTCCTAAAGAATGTATTAAGGTATTGGTGTAGTGTTTAGAAAACAGATGCTAAATAGCTTGGATATTTTTAAGTATTTTCAATCAAATTATTTAATGCAATGATTGTAATTGACTGGACTTTCTTATAGCTCTAATACCTAGTGGTATACATAAGGATGTTCTGGCAAGGAAACTTATTTTCATTGTTTTTAGTTACACTCTTTATCCACGAAAGTAAAAATGATCATTCTCCATTCTTTACTCAATGTCCCTTATGTAAAGGGGATCTCACTGTAGCGAATATGTCACCTTTCTGTGCCTGAAAGCCTCATCTATAAAATGGAGTTAATGCAGTATTTCCTTTAAAGAGTTCTTATGAAATCAATGTTATAATGTACATAACAGCCCTTACAACAGTGGCTGGCTCATAGTAAGTGCTCAAAAAATGTTAGCTGTCATACTTGTTGTTAATGTTTTATTAGTATCATGAATATTATTTCAAAGGAAGTCTCTGTCCCATAAAAATGATTTTTATTTTCTTAAATATCTTAAGAATTGAAAGAGAGTAAGAACACTTCAAATGCTTTCCTCCTGTCATTATATTAATTGTCCGTAATAAGACTTGTGCTCATTGGCTGACCATAGAAGAGGCCAGTAAGAAGGAATGTTGTTTAGTTTTCCTAGTAGCCATTTTGGTTTCTTAAAGCAGTGAATTTTTACTGTCTAAGTTCTGTAATACAAACTTGAGAGGGGCTGATTCCAATTTCAGTGTTAAAAATATTCTTGTGTTCTATTTTCTGCATATCATGTGGAAATCACAAAATATAGAATATTGGTGAAAATAATGCAAAATGCTGCTTAAATTGTTTTCCAGTCCTCTTTCTTACATCCAATATTTTTCTTCTGACAGAAGGAACTTACTTCATCGCCCTCTCTTCCCCAACAACACCCCCGCCCATATCAGTTTTCTGCAGAGGGGGCTTTTGGAGGGAATCTAAGTTTGATCCATGAAAAGGACTTAATTGTTTGCCTTGTTTTATGGTATAGCTTTATCTTAATTTCCCCCTTTCAGTGCACAAAATCATTTTGCTGTTCTTTGTAGTTATCAGTCCCAGCCAGTTTATTTTAGTAGTCCAGAGAAAGACAAACAGTATGTTTAGCTTAAATTTGGCTGAAAAAGATTTGGAAGAATGCAATTGGTTATAGGCTACAGATAATCATATGGATATTGATGACGTTAAAGAGGAAGATTTCTGACAGAGGAGGGACATGTTGTGTACACTAATAGCTGGTGCTTACTTGTAAGAACATTAAGTTATTACCCACATGTCAGGTGCTATCATTGTTTATCTAAGTGAACGAATGCGATAACTTAATAAAAAACAATGACTGAGTCAGATCCCCAGAGTAGTTAGCTCCCTGGCAAAAATAAATCTGTAACATCCTGAAAACATGCCTCTTGGATTGATGTAACCCATTTAAGTTGAGTGGCTACCCTTTGTCTTGTAATTGAACTCTTACCCTAGGAATAGACCATCACCTTGGAATATCTGTTTCCTTTATTCTCTCCCTCTCTCACTCTCTAGAGGTGTATGTTAAACATACAGAGAAGAATAGAAGATATAACAACACTAATGGACTTACTACCTAGTTTCACTGAGTAATAATGTTCTGCCATTGGTCATTTAAAAAAATAAAACATTATAGTATGTCTACTCTCATTTTCCTTCTTTCCTATAAAGAGGTATCACTATCAAGACTTTAGTGTTTTTCTTTCTCATGATTTTTTTTTATACATTTACTACATATTTTTGCAACCATTAACATAAACATATAGTATTAATTTGGACTCGAAACTTAATATAATGGTCTCACATATGTATTGTTTTGTTTTGCAACTTTTTATTTTGATCAATTTTGAATTTTACCTACTTTGTTATATATAGTTTTATTCATTTGTCTTGGATGCTAGTCCATTATGAATATTAGCATAATATTTATCCATTCTCCTATTGATGATCATTTATATCCAGATTTTTCCTACTGTTAACAATGCAGCAATAAACACATTTAGTATGTTTCTTCTGGACATATGGAGGAAATTAGGTAGGGTATGTATTTGGAAGTGGAAATGCTGATTTTATTTCCAAAGTAGTGGTGATTCTCATCAGTTATAAATGAGTTTTTTCCTTTCTTCACATCCCCACCAACGCTTGATATTGTCCGATCGTAATTTTCTCATTCAGAGCAGGTGAAACAGTACTAGGACATTTAATTTCTGTTTCCCAATTACCTGTGAATTTAGGCTTCTTTTATAACTTTATTAGCTATTCAAGGTTTCCCTTCTGTAATTTTCCTGGTAGTGTAATTTCAATGTATTTCACAATAATTTTATTCTTATTTGCTGAAGGTAGACAGAATAGCCTTTTGAAACATACCTTGAGTTTTGACAGTTGCCTTTAATGTAGTCACTCAGATAGTATAATTTAAATACATCTCAATGACAAAAATGAACTTAGGAGAAAACCCTGGAACTAGTTAGTATGTCTTGAACCCTATGATTTTGTTTCTTGAATAGAAACCGCTATGTCCAGGGAAGTGGGTGCTTTACTTAATAATATTTGGCATTTCTCTGCTATTTGAATGATGAAAAAAAATGTTCATTTAATTTGCTGAAATTATAATTAGACACCTAAAGTCTGGAAAATAATGCACACAACTTGATTTTTTTTTTTTTAATTTTATATTTGACAGAGATCACAAGTAGGCAGAGAGGCAGGCTGAGAGTGAGAGGGAAGCAGGCTCCCTGCCGAGCAGAGAGCCCAATGCGGGCCTCAGTCCCAGGACCCTGAGATCGTGACCTGAGCCGAAGGCAGAGGCTTAATCCACTGAGCCACCCAGGCGCCCCAACACAACTTGATCTTTAGGAGAGAGGAGAGAAGGGGCGGGTGTTGAGAGTGGACAACTAATAGAAGATAGCTGTCAGATCCAAATACAAATGTACAGATGCAGTGAATTATATACCTACACCTAATATACTGAGAAAAGATATTTGCTTGGGAAATTCTTCCTATAATTTTTAGTCCTAAGTATAATAAATACTTTATCTATTAGGATAATAGTATAATAAAATACTTTATCTATTAGGATTGATAGTGCTTTGCCTTATCTTTAAACTCTGGGAAGAAAATTTTTTAACATCTCAGAAAAAATATCGCTTGGGATCCGTTTATAAAAATGATCAAACAAGTGAATTATTTACCTGAGAAAGAGAATTTTTCCACAGGCATCTAGTTACCTTTTTCTAAATCAGATTTTCTGTTAGTGTGTAAACACTGGTGGCCCTGGAATGATTTATTGTCTGTTTTAGTTAATTGTGCGGTTAACCTAATGCCCAGTTTTCATTTGCACGTAGGATGGAGCTATCTAATTCTATATCCTTCCACAGTATATGACCCACTGACCTGTTCACTTAACGTCTTGTGTGTTTAATGTGACCCACATGTCCTGAGTTGTCCCACTGGCTGTAGGCTGTGAAGGACTCTGACATCCTGTTGCTTCCAGTGGAGTCCCAACATCCCTTAGTTGTAGCAATCGTCTGTCTGCTAGTCCTCCTGCTTCATCTGTGTCACTAGTTAACTTCTGGGTTCTGCTCTCCCCTTTTATGAATATTACCATACGTGTCCAGTCTATAGTGATGTCATTGGTGTATGAATTAATAAAGCCTTTGTTAGGGCATGGGTTTTTAAGTCTTGACTCGTGAAACATTGTTTTAAAATGAACTATTTCATATGTATTGTGGCTACCCACATCACTAGGCTAAAAAAATCTTATCTGTATTGTCTGCCGTTTTCTTGCTGTCCCCTTTCTGTAGGACTTCTGTAACTCTGCTGTCTCCCTTCTGGAAGACTTTGACAACATAATGGTAACACCCCTGCTGTCATTCCTTTTTCTGTCTTTTTTTTTTTTTTTTAAAGTAAATTTTTATAGCATTACTATTTGAGCATCAGAGTGAGAAGCGGGGTATTCTTCCATAGCTGGTAAAACTTAGAGTCCTCATTTCACTGTTACTCACCTGATTTATGTTTGAGACTGTAACACAGAATCATGAATGCATCGACCATGTTTGATTTAATGGGATTTATTTCTGAAAGTTTTTCCCTTTGATTGCCTCATGATTTTCATCATTTATGTGTACGGTATAGAAACCAATAGACGTTCATGGCCTGGGCTTGGGAACGTAGAGCAGTTCGTGCACCTTCCTCTCAGTTCCAGTTTTGAACCCATCTATTCCTGAGCTCTTGCTTCCGTTTGTGGTAATTCACATCATTAGCAGAGGAACGCATGGCATGCTGATTCATAGGCCAGTGCAAGATAACGCAAACTGCGTGGTTATGAAACACACCCTTCTCATCACATCCCACTCACTGGCTATTCTCAAATTCTCAACAGAACGCATCATCTCTATTTTCTTTCCGGGACGGAGAGGATGTTTTTTTTGAGCATAGGTCTTGTGCATGCATGCCCTAAGATTTCACCTCTTCCGCTTTGCCTGGGCTAGCTAAGAATGCATGTTTTGCATTAAATTACTTATAGGTTTCTGTATCAGGTAGCCAACTCACAACATAAACCCAAGAAGCATTAGAATAAAAAAGAGCACACATCTCAGATGTGAATGTAAGTCAACTTGTTTCACTGCCAATTTTAATGGTAACATTTTCTGTACATTGGTGAAAATGTCCGTAACTGCATATTCAAGCTTTGAAAGTATTTAGGTTATTAAATACTTGTTATGTAGGCAATTTCTTCAGTAATTGTTCAGCAAGGAAAAATTTTGGAGACTTCTGAAAAGAATAAATTTTTCTAGACACTTTGTGGTGTACAGAGAGTGGGTGAGGTTTTTATTTAAAAACTTGAAGTAAACTTGATCAGATTAAAAAGTATTTTGCAGATAGCTTATGTTTGCTGTTGGTCATTTTGTTCAGATGATAATGCAATTTGGATAAAAGAGAATTTGAATCAATCAATGATTTTACTTTTTTTTTTAAAAAACGCATGTTTATCAAGTATTTAAAGTCATAAGTTTCTATGCTTTCTATATTCATTCAGATTAATGGAAATGCATGTATATATCTTTGCAATCCTTGTCACCATTCTTGATTTCCTTTAATATTCTCTAGTATTAAGAATGTAGTAAATGTAAATGCTCAACCAATCATCTATTCATCACTTACGGGCATATTAAGACTGTATTTTAAAAGTTCATTATTGTGTGAGATGTTTATTTTAGAATGATTCAGTTTGTTCCAGCCATTAATGTTACTGTTAATTGACTCTCAACCAAGTTATATTTTATATAAGAGCATTATAAAAGAATCAAGCATAACTGGTCTGCTGGACCTCCTGTATTTATAGAATTTTCTCTGTGTCTATTGTCTGCAATCAAAATACACCAGTATGGTGTAATGACCATAATTTCTGGTTCACACCATGTGTTATTTTAGCCTTGGGCACCATTACTCAGTATCTTCTGAACTAGTAGTTGCAAATAAAACCCTTTATGCTAGGTGACTCATAAAACATTACCCACTGATTTTCAGTGGGGACTTTTTATTATCCCTAAATCAGCATTATTAGAAAGAAAGTCACAAAATTTGGCTGCGGATTTTTTCTCTACTTGAGACACTTAAACACTGTTGAAAAGTTACTAAATAGGGATTTCAAAAATCCATTGTTAGTGGACTGAGTGAATAAAAAATCCCTGATTCTGAAATTCTGATTGTCATGCTTTCTGCCAGCTAATTGGAGGCATAATCAATTCTCTTTTAGAAAGAGGTCTTCCTATTTTTTTTAGTTGATTGTGGGAGAGTAATCACTAAATGAAGAGAACAAGACCCAGAAGAATGAAAATTATGTTTCAGGATGATTTATCAAGAATTTTAAACTTACTGGATGCATTTATTTCAAATAATGGAAAAGGCCTTTGAGTCACCATCTCTTTGAGTTCAGATACTTCCCTTGTCTGATTACAAATAAAGCCGTAAAAGAGAATTGTTCATATAAAGGCCAGGAAGATGGGTCAGTATTGAATAGCTCAGCTTCTTAAGGCTTTAGAAGGTAGAAGTTAAAAAAAAAAAAAAAAAAGGTAGTGGATTTAAGTTTCTTATATAGAAGCAAGCCCAAAGCAAAGTGCATAGACACAAACTTAGACCACATGTAGGAATTCACCTCAGGTAACAATGTAGAGATGTCTATGTAGTTGCCGGAACTTCCCAGTTAGCTGTGGCTTATTCCTTTAGCACATGTGAGACAGGTATCTGAGCCATGGGACCTTGAGCAGGGGCACAGCCATGTGTTATTTTCTCTTCTAGCGATGTGCTCAAAGTCAGATGTCAGCTGGCTAGACACAAGTATTTGGTCAAAAACTGGCCTCCCTCCCGCCTTGTTGTTTGGCTCACAAAGGAATGCGAACTCTTTTTTTTTTTCTTTTTTAAAGATTTTATTTACTTGAAAGAGAGAGAGACAGGGACAAAGCATGAGTACAGGGAAGGAGGCAGAGGGAGAAGGAGAGGCAGATTCCCCCTCCCCCCAGCAGTGAGCCTGATGGGGGGTTCCATCACAGGACCCTGAGATCATGACCCGAGCCAAAGGTAGAGGCTTAACCCACTGAACCACCCGGGTGCCCCTAAAAATATGAACTTAACATTACCTTTGGTTGTTTCAATTAAACGGAATAAATCAAGAGGGGGAAATTGAGCTACTTTGCAGATATTAATGCACAAATAAGTAATTATTAGAATGATAGATGCTAAAAATTAAAATTGAATTTTTAAAACAAAAGATGGTGCTAAAAAATATGGGGCTAGTGGGAAGCACTTGGTAAACTAATTTATGGTGAAGTATAAATCCAAATTTACTTCTGGAACTCTTGGTTAACAGATAAAACTAAATTAAATCTTAGATTTTTCTCAGTATTTATTGAGCACTTAGTATGTGCCAGATACCATGCTAGAAACTGTTTAAAAATAAAGCTTAGAATGTTTTCAGAAAATAACAAATACGTGGATTATGTATAACTAAGGTGACCATATGTCCTGATTTGCCAGGCCTGGTCCCACTTTGTACCTCTTGTCCTGTCCTATCACAGTTGGATGATATTATATAGTCTCTTCTTGATTTAATGCAGCAAAACCACCCCCACTAATGTTAAGAAACTTACTAAAACTGAGTCTTTAGTATCCTTGCTTACTCCCACACTTTGGTCCTTGTTTGGCATTGGTAAAGTCTTTCAAGTCACTAAAGGAACTTCTTATTCACTCTGTATTCAACAAATTCAAATGTTTGTACAATTATTGATATAATGTGTTTCTAGCATTATTCTGGGGAAAACCAAAAGTAGGGCATTTCAGTTCTATGGGAGAGACTGGGGTATCTTTCATTCAAGGAAACATGATGATAAAGCCATGCACAGAGTACATGGGGACTGTTGGCCAGCTTGGGGTGTTTGATTTTCCCAGAAAGGATATTGCAAATCTGAATTATTATCTATTATATAAGTCAGGAAAAATTGGTGGTAGGAGAGAGCATAGTATGTTCATAAATAGTTTACCTTAAGACAAAAATGACAGAGTATGCATGAATTTTACAGTGTAAAAACTATATGTGAGATTTTTTATCCCTTTCTCTGTTTCTTTGAAAGTTATTGTTTTACCTTACGTGTTAATTTTGTGAATTTTTTTTTAACGTAGAATAGTTTTAAAGTCCTGTTTCTTAAGTGTCCATGATCTCAACTGTTAACTTGCCAACAAGAGTGTTCCCCGGTAACTGAGCTATTTCCCTTCTAAGTATTCTAGTTTACTCCACATGTAAGTCATAGTTCCTTTTGTAGGGTTCTTCAATAAGCAGAGGAAGAGTGAAGAGTGTGAAAAGGTCTGTCTTTATGTATCTGAGTGCAGCTGTCACACATAGATCACATCTTGTTTCCCTCTAAGACAAAACAGGGTGTGGGAATTATAAACTACTATGGATCTCAAGATTTTAATTCACATATAAATAATTCATATTTCTTCCTTTCTGTAAAAAGGATAATGTGCAAATACTTGTCCCCATAAAAAAGCAAAATAGTGTGTTTCAGAGACCTTATATGGCATTGTCAGGGAGCATGGATTTGAGGAGCGGCATTTAACAATGTGGTTGATGCAGTGTTTGGAAGACCAAAAGTCTTTCAGATATTCTGGGGGGAAAAGTTTCAGGTCCCGGATGGCCATGCTGTTGTGGAATGAGTTGGGACTATCTTCCTTAGACCCAAGTAAATACAGACATAATTGCACTTGGATTAATCAGCTAAAAGCTGAGGGTATCTCTATGGTCCCTTATTCTTGAAATTTAGATGCTTGTTGAAACTATTATATGCACTCTCAGAAACTTTTGTTTGGCCCATGGATAGATGGATAGTCACCTTAGGAAATGCTCCCAAGTAATTCTATGAGGATCAGAGTTAGAATTTTACTATAGAGTGTATACATTTGGTTTCGATATTTCAGTAACAAATCTTAATAAGATTCTCTTTTTGATTAGAGTGAGTTGTAGAGGCTCCATGTCACTAAAGGGTAAGCACCCAGTGAAGATTTAAATATTTCCTTTTTTTTTTTTAAATAAGATTTTATTTATTTATTTGACAGAGAGATAGGGAGCACAAGTAGGCGGAGTTGCAGGCAGAGGGAGAGGGAGAAGCAGGCACTCTGCTGTACAGGGAGCCCGATGTGGGACTTGATCCCAGGATCCTAGGATCATGACCTGAGCTGAAGGCAGCCGCTTAACCGACTGAGCTACCCAGGCACCCTAAATATTTCCATTTTTAATATCACATATGGAGACATCTTGACATAATGGTGAGAGCCCTGGTTGAGTTCAGATAATGGCTCTGCCAGGTCGAGCTTGGTGAGCTTGGTAATCTGCTTAAGTTCATTGAACCTGGCTTTTTCTCTGAAGAAAATGAGTGAGGATGATCCTCTCTTTCTGCAGAGTTCTTGTGAGAAAATGGGAGTAAGACCAAGAAGTCCAGTCTCTGGGACATTAAAATAGATGTTTAATAATTGTTGGTGTTTACCCTCTTAAATTAAATATTTAGTTTTCTCTCTGTTAGAAGAGTCTACACTACTTTCCAAGCACATTAAATGGTGTTATAGAAGTATAATTTAACACTTTTGGAAAATGAGGTTATCTGTTCTATAAAAGAATAGTAAAATATTTTGGAGTAAACCCCGTTCTTTATAATCAGTAAGTCCTGTAAAAACCTAGGGTTGGTTGGAAGCTAGACCTCTTTTTGGGATGATTATTGCAAGCTTCCACGAAATAGCTTCTGACACCATAACATAAAACACGTACAGCTGCTCTTATAAATATATTTCTTTTTCAAAGGACAACACGTGTATTAAGACTGGTAAGCAGAATTTCATTGGTTTCATATTGTAGTTCATTAGAATTATATTTGCTACT
The DNA here is from genome assembly GCF_963455335.1 of Martes martes. Classification (NCBI taxonomy): domain Eukaryota; kingdom Metazoa; phylum Chordata; class Mammalia; order Carnivora; family Mustelidae; genus Martes; species Martes martes. The sequence goes on from NC_137888.1 coordinate 76,122,770, forward strand.
GATGTATTACAAATTTTTATTCTCATGGATGATTAGTTGTAGGAGATACCAAATTCATCTCTTGGCTACATGGTTAAATAGATAATTTTTAGATCACTTGAAGAAACTTCATTAAAAAGTCATGAAATTTGTATGTGCCTCATGCCTTTCAGTCTAGAGGGGCATTTATATCCTAGGCTGTACAGGAAAGCTGTCTCAGAGCCTTTCTGATAAGTGGACCATCAATTATTTTGGCTTGTATTTATGTCTGTGTTACTGTTGGAAACATCTACAGTCTTTGGAAGAAGTAAATTTTATAGTCTCTATACACCTAGAAAATTGATGAGAAGTTATATTTAATGCAGTCTGGAAATCTCTAAGTTGTATAATCATCTAATAAGATTTGGTGTCATGTGTTATTAGGGTTATTAGCCAGGAGCGCAAATGATGTGCTTGCTGTTATGATCAAGAGTCCACCTCGGCTTTGTTTTCCAGGGCCCACCAGGGGACCAGGCTGCTCTCTTTGCTGCACAAGCTCGGCCCTCCCCTCAGCTCTCCCAGTACCCAGGGCTGCAGCAAGCACAGGTATCTGCATTTGCTTTGTAGATGCTGCTGGGATTTTTAATGTTTTTTGGAGTGGGAAACCAAATAAATGGGCATGTAGAAAGTAGTACTTCTGCTTATAATTGACCTCTCAAAAAAAGCATTCCCAGTGATTAACAAGTCTTATGACTGACTGATTTAAAAAGCATAAAACATTTCAGAACGTTCTGGAGTTAAAAATATAAATACCTTTGTACTAATGATGATGGTAGATGTTGAAATGCTTCACAGTCCCAGAATACTTATTTTATGTTACGATGAATAATGACTTAATTCGTGATGGAATTTATCATATTAAAAGATAAGGTTGCAGAGGAATCATGGTAGACTAAGAAGGTAATTGGCCTTGGAATCAGCCCCTGTCGCAATTCCTGGCAACTTACTAGCTGTGTAACATTGTGCGTGTGATTCTGTGTCTTGGTTTCCTTCTTTGTAAAATAGAGAGGAGCGTGTGAGGATTTAAGACAACCTGTGGAACCAGTGTGGCACCAGGTCCATGGTAGCCGCCCAGCAAATGATGGACTTGCCTCAGTATAAGTCAACTCTGGAGCTATTTTTTTCCCAATAATTTTGTTGCTTTTGCATCTCTGTACTTTTACTCTGTCCATCTCATAATTAGGAGCCCGGGGATGCTGACAAGACTGCTGGTGGGGCTAGCAGTTCACACTGTGCCCACCACTAAAAGGCAGTCTGAGATCCGCTCTCACAGGCACTGAGCCCCACAGCTGGATCCATGCCTGCTGCTGGCTGGAAGGTGATTATGCATTCCTCTGCCTTCCACGTCAGAGTCATTAGACCACCTCAGTGTGTGGTTCTTTGAGGACTGAAGAGCAGGCCTCTTCCATTTCAATCAGCATTCCATTCTGTAACTTGCAGATAGCCACCCAGCAGAACATCAGGTTTTTCATTGATAGTAGGCGTTGAGATTTAGGGGCACAGATTATTAATATTGAATAGAAAAATTAAATATTCAGAGTATTGGTAGAGTGCTGAAAGGGGCTATAGTCCAACAAGGACTAGAGGATATTGAGTAGTCCCCAGTTATACCCTTACTGTGAGGTTAAGGTATCGTGTTTTTGGTTTTTGGTAACTGGTTAGTTACTACAGGCAAATTCATCAGATCCAAGGTGGAGGTGTAGTTATCAGGAAAGTGTACTCCATCATTGTATTTACATTGGACATAGATAGCTTTTCTTTCTAATTTTGGAAATGAAATTAATGGTGCTTGGGATCTGTTGAACATCTATGTCATCTGTGCACTTCAGGTATGGATGCTTGCCTGATTATTTCTATACAGAAACATGTCTTTCCTTCCCTCACAATAAGCAACCGATTCTAAAACTGATCTCTTAACCAAATGACAAAACATGATTATGTTTTGTTTTGTTTCGTTTTTTATTAACATATAATGTATTATTAGCCCCAGGGGTACAGGTCTGTGAATCGCCAGGTTTACACACTTCACAGCACTCACCATAGCACATACCTCCCCCATTGTCCATAACCCAACCACCCTCTTCCTATCCCCGCTTTCCCTGGCAACCCTCAGTTTGTTTTGTGAGATTAAGGGTCTTTATGGTTTGTCTCCCTCCCGAGCCTATCTTGTTTCATTTTTTCTTCCCTACCCCCCAAATTTATGCTGAGCGAAATAAGTCAGTCAGAGAAAGATAATTATCATATGATCTCCCTGATATGAGGAAGTTGTTTTGTTTAAGATTTGTTTATTTATCAGAGAGAGAGTTGAGTGGGAAGGACAGAAGGAGAAGGAGAGAGAATCCCAAGCAGACCCTATGATGAGTGGGGAGCCTGATGCAGGGCTCAGTCTCAGCAACCCTGAGATCATGTCATGAGCTGAAACCAAGAGTCGGACACTCAACTGACTGTGCCATCCAGGCGCCCCTCGTTTTTGTTTTTTTGTTTTTTAATTGAAATTTCTGATGAATCATGATCCAGCCAGTTCATTCTGTAGCTTTTTCACTAGCCTCTTACCTCCAGAGTTGTCCTCCTCATATGTTGAGTTATAAGAAACTTTGAGAACAGTGACTTTCAGGGAACTCCTCCCAGGTTTGTTTTTGCCCCATATAGCAAAGTCGGTGGTAAATTGAACCAGTGACTTCATGTGCCCCCCTGCAGACCATGCCCCAGGGCTATACAATGTACGGAACACAGATGCCTTTGCAGCAGACCCCACAGCCGCAGGCTGGCGGCGTGCTCCTGTCTCCCAACTACAACTCCAGAACCTATCCGGCTGCACATTCCAACCCCGCGCTGATGGAAAGACTCCGACAGATGCAGCAGCAGCCCAGTGGCTATGTTCAGCAGCAGGCGTCGCCTTACCTACAGCCCTTGACTGGCTCTCAGAGGTGGTATATGTGGAAATAATGATTGCAATAGTAGACACGCGAATTCTTGTCTTTGTTATACATTGTTTAGAGCATGGTGCTTTACAATAGTTTTTATGAGCTTGCATATTTGCATATAATTTGCCTTCTGTCATTTCATTTTTAGTAGCATCCAGATAGAGGATTAAAATAAGCAGTGCCTGATCTTGTTTATTTCACTCAAGGCCCCTGTAAACTCACATCTGCCACAATATGGGTGTAATATTTTAGATGATGCCAGCATGTTAGCTCCAGTGTTTTCCACTCTTTTAAAAAGATTTTTGGCTAAAAATATCTTAAGATGAAAAAATTGCTGATTATTGTTAGCAGCACCTTACTAGAATATTTTGATTAGAGCCATAAAGCCTGTGATTGGTTAATACTCATTGTGCATGGTGCCTGTAAGAGTTTTGTACTGTTTTAGTTTCTACCTTTCCAGCTTTAGCTATGGTTGGCAAAAGAGGATCACGAAAGATTCTTTCTCAGTTCTTGCTGTAATTGAATCCCATAGACATACTGCATGGTGACCACCAGCTATATGTGGCAATTTAAATTAAGACTAATTAAAGTTAAAATAAAAATTTAGTTTCTCAGTCACACTGGTCATGTTTTAAGTGTTCAATAACCACATGCAGCCAAGCAGAGCCAACTTTGAAGATGTGGTACCCGTGCGGTCATGCAGTGCACTGTGTTTAGAAAGATCCCGTGCTTAGTGGTCTACTGTCACCGTTTTGAAAATCCAACCAGTTTTTGATCAAGTAGCCTTATGTTTTTGTTTCACACTGAGACCCAGAAATTATGTCACTGGTCCTGGAGGCCACTAGCTATCTTACTGGACAGCACAGCTGTAGAACATTTTAGGCATCACGGAAACTTCTGTTGGATAGCATTGGTCTAGAAGAATTAAGTTTCATGCAAAATTTTACATTATATTAGACGGCAGCTTAGCTTTCCATGTGTTACATCTGTAACGTCAACACCAAGTTGTTATAGCTTGGAAAGTTGGCACGGTTGGTGGTAGCACATTTGGGAAAATAAATAAGATTGGAAAACATGCATTGTATTTATTATTATTCTAATAAGTGACAGCATAGCATATTGCCTGTGAAGTTGAACTTCAGAGCTCAACAGTTGTGGGTTTCAGTCCCACCCATGCTCTTTACTTACTGTCTGAATAACTTTGGGAATTTACTTCTCTAGCTCTCTGTTGTCTCATTTTTAAAATAGGGATAACAAAATGCCTATCAAAACCACACTGAGGTATCACTTCTCATCAGTCAGAATGACTAATTTCAAAAAGACAAGAAATAGGAGGTGTTGGCAAGGATGTGGAGATAAAGGGAGCACTTGTGGCCTGATGGTGGTGATGTAGATGGGCACAGCTGCTCTGGAAAACAGTACAGAGGTTCTTCACAAAATAAATAGAACTGCCGTATGATCCACAAATTCCACAGCTGGGTGTTTACCCAGAGAGTGCAACAACACTAATTTCAAGGGGTACATGACCCCTGTGTTTATTGCAGCATCATTTACAATAGCCAAGCTATAGAGGCAGCCCGGGTGTCCGTCAAAAGATGAATGGATAAAGAAGATGTCATGTAGATAAAGAATAGACTATTACTAAGCCATAAAAAGAATGAGTTCTTGCCATTTGTGACAACACAGACCTACAAAGTATAATGCTAACTAAAATAAGTCAGAGAGAGACAGATAGTGTACGATTTCACTGAAAAGTGGAATTTAAGAAACAAAACAATGAATAAACAAACAAATAGAAACAGACCAATACGTACAGAGAACAAACTGGTGGTTGCCAGAGGGAAAAGGGCAGAGTGATGGGCAAAATAAGTGAAGGGAATTGCAAGGGACAGATTTCTAGTTATAAATAAGTTATGGGGATGAAAACTAAAGCACAGGGAGTGTAGTCAGTACCATTGTACTTTGTATGGTGACAAGTGGTAACTACACTTACGGGGGTGAGCATTTCATAATGTATAGAATTGTTCACTCTCATCCATTCACTCTTTAACTGCAGGTCGGGCAGTTTGAATGCAAAATTTCTTATATGTATTTGGAAGAAAAAAACTGAGCTGTTTCTCATCTCCAAATCAATGTCCAAAATACACATGTCGACTATCTTTCAAATCAAAGTTTTAAATAGAATAGGAATAACAAAACCGCTGACCTCCAAGTATTGCTGTGGGGAGTGATAATACATTTCACACTCTTACTACCACTGTGCCTTCTCCAGAGTAAATGCTCAAATAATGTCACTTATTATTAAAAACCATCAAAATATTTTTTTAAGTAATTTAAACATTGCAATTTTATCTTAAGTAGGGAGCGTGTGTTCTGTCCTTTGTTCAGTGACTCCGTGTCTCACTGGGAATTGAGATTATTTTAATCACTGGTCTCTATCGCATGTGAATTGTACATTTGAGTACTGAACATGGTCGTTTCTTTGTGAATGTGCCTAATGTGCCAGTGGCACTGATTGAAAATATGACAGTTTGCCTGGGTGTGAAACCAACCTGTGTTCTTTTTTCACCAGACTGAATCATCAGTCCCTTCAGCAGAGCCCTCTGGTAGGTGGGGGAATCGATGCGGTGCTGACTTCCACACATCCAAGCCTTCCCTCGGTGCCCCTGCCTCAGGACCCGATGCGACCCAGGCAGCCACAGGTTCGACAGCAGCAGAGGCTCCTCCAGGTCCGTGGCTGGGTGGGGGGAGGGCAATGCATGAGGAGTTCTCAGTAGTCCTAAGAAATAAGAGGCGCTCTAAAGAAGCTTTCATTAAGTTCCAATGAACCCCGTGTAGCTGACCCTAGGAGCTCAACTGGTGTCATTTAGTTCCAGCTTGTCCAGGCTCTTCCTTTCTCTGTGCTTTTGCCAGGTTATGGGCAGGAGGGTGCATTTTGCTGCACATCGTTCTCCTTCCACAGGTTCAGGAGAGGGTAACCGGCTGCCTTTATCTTAATAGCATGAGCATCAGCTCACCCACCCACTGTTTAACTATAGGCCATGCAATTTGAATATAAAATTTCTTCTATGTGTTTGAAAACAAACAAAACCAAAATTGAGCTGCCCACAGCTTTCATCAGATTCCCAGAGGGGCCTGTCTGTAATCCAAAAAATTTTCTCTGACATTTCTGGTCCGATTTAAGCTCTGAAGCTAGAGTGACGTAGGTAGGCTGTTTCATATTGTCTCTGGCTATCCTTCATTTATTTGATGTAAGTATTTAAGTACCTTATAAAAAGGAATCCTCCTCTCGACACATTCTTGCTTCTGACTTACTCATTTAGGAAATATAGGCTACTTATGTTTACCAGTTCCATTTGTCTTCATTCTTAGCAAGTTTGTCCTATGTTATTAGATTGGGTATTGTCTGATGAGTCTGTACAGTGGACTCTTAGCAGTAATTCACCTTGCGATGCCCTGTCATTTTATGTGTTACTAAGAAAGCCTTAAAAACACCACAAAAATAGGGAGTCTAGTAGAACTGGGGGCCCGAAAGCTATACTCTTGGAATGAGTTTAATAACACTGTCATACAGAAAGGAACAGTAAAGTTATGCACATGTCTCAAACTTGACCCTGGTTGGAGGGAATAAAAAATACCTCCCCTGAGAATGTGAACCACAAGTTCAAGTGGGTTTGAGGTCTGAATTCAGTGTGATCCAAAAAGTCTTAGTTGACAGTACCCCCAGGTGATAGGCAGAAGCCAACACAAATCCTCCAGAGAAATGGGTTTTATAATTATAAAATATCATCAGTTGTAAGATGCCATTGGTCGCATCTCAATTTGTAGTAAGAGTTCAATAAGAAAATACACGAAAAAGACTCATTTGGTAATATTATTAAGAATAGTCATAATAATATTTTCATAAATACTTTTGTCTCAAGTTCTAGGAATATGTTTCAGAACTTAATGGAACTGATATCTATAGTTCCTTCTGTTTTAAATTTCTCTTTTCTAAATCACGAAGGAAAGTTATTACATTATTTATTTACTACTTCTGGCCTTACATTGCTTTTCAAGGCTGCAAATTTTGGAAGTGTTTTTTAATTGGTTAATATGTACTTTTTGTACTTTCTTTTTTATCCCAAGTAGCATAATATACCCTTCTGGTAATTTTTTCAGTACTACAAATTCCCTGGAGATAAAGGAAAGGGATTTGCTTCTGCTTCAGGATTATATTTACTCTTTTCTTGGTGACTGACTACCTCCATAAAGGAACAAACTGATAAATAGGAGGTTAAGTTGGATTTTTCTTGGAAGAATTCACAGAGTGCCAAATGGAGAATTGGCTGTATATTGTAATCATTATGGTTCTGATTCCACTTGCATTGCCCCAGTTGGGGGTGGCCCTGCCCAGACCTCCTGCTAGGATTCCATATCTATGAGTGTTGGCACTTAGTGGGAAATATCATCCGGTAATAGCTATTTATTACCTTGGCCTAAAGAAGACAAATAATTTGGGGGATATTTGCAAACCAACTTGGAAATGCAGAAGTTGAAAGAAGTCCAGCATTGTCATCATCAAGACGAAGTGCCTGGGTGGAGGACACATTGAAGGTCATGGGGACAAACCACCTATTAATATTTTCCTTTCCTCTGTGTCCCACATAGTGGATGAGTAGTGTGTGTTTCTTCCGTGACTTGGAAGTGTTTTCTAAGGGCTCTTTATTTATGCCAACTCTGTCACTGACATAATTTGTTTTTATGCCGGTAATTTTTGCCAGAACTTCCCACATACACATCTTCCTTTAAAAAAAATGTTCTAATCTTCAAGAATTACTCCTCTTCTTCTTCTTGTTTTTCTTCAAGAAGTCTACATTTTTCTTTAAGAAAAAAATTAATCCTCAAGAGTTCATCCAGATGTCATAGGGACTATAAAGGTAATTACTTAGTAGTCCCTTCCCAACCCGCTGGTGTAAGATAGGGTAAAGTATGTCCAAGAGCAGAGAACATGAGAAGTGTTAAAAACAGTAAGTGTAAAGGATGTCCCTAGACAGCGGAGGGCAGTATAGACAGTGAACACTGGGACAACAGAAGGAAGAGCCCTTTGGGGTTGTGGTGGTCCCAAGAAACCTACAAAGAGAACAGATTTAGGTCTTGCCCTTGAAAGATGAATGTTTGTCAGGACAAAGATGCAGGAGATAGGTATATATAATTTTTGTTGCAACAGCATAATTAGATAAAAGGTATATGGGGGAGGGAGGAGATTTGAATATATTACCCTCTCTGTTTAAGTGACTAATCCTTTTCTCTTTCTTTCCAGATGCAGCAACCCCCCCAGCCCCAGCAGCCCCCACAGCCCCAGAGTCAGACCCTTGGTCTTCAAGCGATGCAGCCCCAGCAGCCTTTGGTAAGGAAGCTGATGTTTTTGGAACCAAACATGTGGGGTTCTTCTTTAAAGGCAGGTGGCATTTTTCATCGCATAAGATTGTTTAAGAATTGAAATTGCTTGGGGCTCCTGGGTGGCTCAGTAGGTTAAGCCTCTGCCTTCGGCTCAGGTCATGATCTCAGGGTTCTGGGATCAAGTCCCACATCAGGCTCTCTGCTCAGCAGGGAGCCTGCTTTCCCCCTCTCTCTCTGCCTGCCTCTCTGCCTACTAATATTAAAATAAAATATCTCTGTGCATCAAATAAATAAATAAAATCTTAAAAAAAAAAGAATTGAAATTGCTTAAATGTACACTTGCAGATTTTCCCTAGAACTTTTATCAGAGTAGTATATTTGTTTTCACAGAAATGTATAAATAAATATTGGGGTTCAGTAAGTTATACCATTTTTCCTCTTCAAATTTTTTCAGACTTTTGCATGGACTAAAATATTTATGTTGAGACACCAATTTTTTCTAAACAATGTTAAAATGATAATTTATCTCTCTGAGTTTCTACTATGATTTCATAAAAGCATAAATGTGCTTTCTAAAATATTATCTTTACTGATATAAAGGAAACTCTGATTTCAGCCAGTTATTTTCTCTAAGAATTTTCATATAATCTGTCATCATATAATTAACTTCTTTAGCTTTGTAAGTTAGATTTTGAAAATGTTAAGTGCATAGCATCTGTGTTTTCTGAACCACAATAATTTACAACATCCTTTACTTTTCCAAGTGCCATATCCCTGCTTTGTTATTTACTTATGCAGTTTTCTTTAAATTACCTTTTTCTATTTTCTTAAATAAGTATATTCTAAAAAGAAGAGTTTTTACTACTGTGATCAGTGGTCACATCACCTGCCACATACTGGAAATATCTGTAAAAATAAATACTTGCCCTGAAGGTAACTGAATGACGAGTTGTGTGAATGAGCACTGCGTAACAGGAGCTGGCTTGCTGCACTTTGGCAACCCTAGTAGAGACTGTCTTCAGGACAGGAGTAGAAAGATGGGTGGTTTCACAACTTTTGCAGTAAAGAAAGAACAACAGAGCCAGGGCTGTGGTACAGCAGGAGAGAGCAGATCACTAGAGCTGGGTGATAAAGGACAGATCTGATAACGGAGGGTCAGCAACTGGAATAGGGCAACTTGGTGCATTTTACAAATTTCTGCCTTGGCGGGTTTAGTCCCCATTATTAAGGAAATTCTTCTTCATCGTGAATCTAGTTTTTCTAGCTCCAATTTTTTTTTTTTATATCTGTGACATTTACTGTAGTGCATCTTAAAAATCCTTTCTTAAGGAGAGGCAGTATATAAACATTCACAGACAGCCTACATTCTTCCTCGTCAGTGGTGTCTTAGCAGGGGGGACTTGACTTACAAGTGTCGTGGCAGGGACTCCTTGGGATGGGATACTGCTACTTCACCCTAGTATCTCACCCAAGAACAAGATATAACTGTATTTTGAAGTAATTTCAAACAGAAGAATTACAGAATAATAAAATTATCATAAATCCTCTTCCCAGATTCACTAATAACATGTTGTTACTTTTCCTTTATTATTCTTTCTACACACACACACACACACACACACACCCGTCTGTACGTATGAGTCTCATGCCTCTTACATCAGCACTATTTTAGTTGCTTTATATGTAACATATAAGAAGTACATAAAATATTAAATGTATTAGTTTTTTTATTCTTAGAGAATCGTGCTATATAAATACAGATGGATATTGATATCAGGTGCCTGAAATGGTTATTTTGGGTTGGGTAAAAAAAATAAACATTTGACTCTGTCACAAAGTTAAACTTATAGGGCTGGGGGTGGAAGTTGTCTTTAAGCTTCTTAATCACAATTCTTAATTATAAGCTTCTTAATTATAATTTGAAGCAGAGGATCAGCTTTTGCAGAGTTGAGAAGAGACTCTAGGCCCGTGTTCCACTAGAATGAAAGCATATCTAATATAAGGAAATTTAATATCTTTCTATTCACCTAATAGTTTCACAAATATTTAATAAATTTATTATGTGTAAAGAATATATATCAGATTTATTCATTTTTGACCTCTAAGACAGTTTTGAAGTTTTTAATGTCATAGGTTGTATTTTACTCACTAGCTTAAAATACAACCTTGAGATTAAGCGGGTTAGTCAAACATTGCCCATGATTTTTTCCCACTGTGTTCATAGTAAAGTAATTTCAGAGAAACAAAAAACTTCATTACAACAGTCTTAATGGGTAGTAAAATCCATAGTAGGTTTTCTCCCGTCCTTTTTTCTTTTGAGCTGAAGTCTTTTCTTAAAAGCTATTTTGGAAGCATAATTCTTATTTTTATATTTAGAACACTGTATTATAATCTAGACAGCAATTATTTTTACAAAGGCAGAAATACTGTTTATGTCATAGTCTTAGGATAGGTTAGGAAATTTAAAATATCACTTAGAGCCACAGGTTTCAGAATTAGAAGTTAAAGGATAGTCTTAGAGTTTTATATTATGTAATTTGTTCTTTTTTCAGCATACTTTTATATACTTACAAGTTTATTAGCATAGTCTACATGTTTGTAATTTTATATAGCTATTAAGTCCGTCAGCTGTATTCTTCTGCTGTTACTTGCTTCACACCCCATCTACTACTGCTGAACATTGGTATGTTTTCAATTTCTCAAATAATACTGTTAGGAATATTTCAATAGATATTCTGTTTCTCTCTCTCTCTCTCTCTCTCTCTCTCTCTTTTTTTTTTTTAAGATTTTTAATTTATTTATTTGTCAGAGATCACAAGTAGGCAGAGAGATAGGCAGAGAGAGAGAGAGGAGGAATCAGGCTCCCTGCTGAGCAGAGAGCCCGATGCGGGGCTTGATCCCAGGACCCTGGGATCATGACATGAGCCAAAGGCAGAGGCTTTAACCCACTGAGCCACCCAGGAACCCCTCTATTTCTCTTTTTTGTTTTTGTTTTTGCTTTCTTACAATAAAGGAAAATAGAAGCCTAAGAATAAAGTTATCTCTCATAGTATATCTTCAGAACAGCAGTAGCAGAAAGCCTTAGCAATATTAAGAAGAAAATTATATTTCTTGTAATTTTTTAACATGTGATATCATTTCTTTGCTGGAAACTGAGCAGTAAGCTGGCTCTGGAAGAGAAGTCAGCTCTGATTCATTCGGAGTTCTGAGTCATGGTGTGTCAGGGGAGAAGTGGTATTGGTCACACAGCCACCACCCTCCGTGTGGCTGTGGGGTGACATCCAGCAGTCAGTTCAACTAGTGCTTATTTGTTCTGTACAGTAGAGGCTGGCACTGGGCCAGAGGTTATGAGCACAGTAATGAAGCGCCCAGCATGCTCCTTGCCTCCAGATAGCTTAGAATCCTAGGAAACCATTGAACAGTGGCTTGGCTTGTGGGAAGCAGGAAAAGTACTAGAGAGGCAAGGGCTCCCATGACACAGCACCACAAACTGGGAGGCCTAAACAACAGAAACATGTTATCTCACAGTTCTGGAGGTTGGGCATCTGAGCTCAAGGTGTGGGTAGATTTGGTTCCTTCCAGGGGCCACGAGGGAGAAACCTGTTCCAGGCCACTCCCTCTTCCTTGGTTTGCTGGTGATAATCTTTGCCTTTCCCTGGTTCATCGAAACAAACATGATCTCTACCTTCATCCTCTCACGATGTTCTCACTGTTAATGTGTGTTTTTGTCCAACTCTCCCTTCTTTATAGAGACACCAGTCACTTTGGATCAGGTCCAATCCTCATGATCTCATTTTAACTTGATTACCTCTGTAAAGACCCTTTCTCCAAATAAGGTCATATTCTGAGGTCCTGGGGGTTGGGATGCCAACAAAGCTTTTCAGGACAACATAACTCAATCTATAACAGAGGTCAGGAAGGGTATGAGAAGCTTGGGAAGGCTTGTTGGAGGAGGTTGAATGCAGTGAACCTGGAAAAGCAGTAGCAATTTTTGAGTTCTCTTTGTCCCCTCGTTGACAGCAGTAGCAGGGGACACGCGGCACAATGCTTATTAACACCCACATAGGCAGTTTGGTCCCCACCATAAAAAGTGAACCTACAAGTCAAAATTGACTTAGAACAGAAATTGGTGCTTCTTCAAAAAGCATCTTCAGAATGCAGCTTGTCCGTGAAAAGAGGAACAAAGTGTTAAAGCCCCATGCTGACACATTAAATGTGAAGTCAGCTTACTGTCAATGCTTGTGTTGTCCTTTGCTTACTTAAGTTGCTGGAAAATTATATTTGGCCTTTCTAGTTCTGACCTATATTATAGTTCTTGACTTGAAAAATACCTTTAAAGTTTTTGAGTTGCAATGATTAGCTCTTAACTAAATATATTAACAGGCTGTGATCTTTTCTTTAAAGCTGCTTTTTAGCTTTTAAAGCTTTAAAAAGTTGGCTTTTTAAAGTATTTCATCCTTGTGTCAGTATCACATTATATTGAATATAATGCCTTACAAAAATATGCACAATGGAAGCAGTAGTTACTTAAATGATCACATTAATTTTTAGCCAGAAATCATGTGTGAAATTGTCATATATTCTTCTGTGTGAAATTATCATATAATCTTCCTAAAAAATATTCATATGTTCCATTCAGAAAAATTGTGAGAAAATTTTCCAATGCCTCTAGAATTCAAAATTAGCCAGATGGTATTTTCTTTTTCAAATGGAAAAAATCAGTTAAGAGAAATTTACTGCGCCATGTCACCTTTCTTTGCATGAATTTGGACTGTTTATTTTTCCTTTTTGGAGAGAAAGGAAGAGTAATTCTTAGATGGAAGATAGGGAAGACATTTGTGGGAGATTTCTGGTAATAGGACAGATAGATTTTTTTTCCACTAAAAAAAACTGTCCAGATTTTTAAAAAATGGCTGCATGCAAGTTACTAGTGAAAGTGCAAATAAATGCCAAATCCTCTGAAATCTATTGGTGCCGGTCCTTTCCAAGTGTGCCCCCTTGCAAATGCCAGTGTCTAACCATGCATCCTTCTGTCCAGGCACTCAGTGGAAGGGCCCACACAGTTCCGCAGTCCTTGTGCTGGAGCTGGTACTGATGAAGGGGTGTATTCTGACCATCAGAGGAGCCCATAGCTCTCCGCGCTCTCTCAGTTGGCAGCGCAGGTTTCAAATACATGTTGCCTTGGTGCTTTGTCCTTTGCTCACTGATTGTGTGCTCCCAGTTTTAAGTAATAGCTGTCCAGAGGCAGGAACTGTTTTTCACTCACTTTGGTGTTCCTAGAACCCCAAAATGTGCCTGGACTTGGTTAACTATTGTTGATTAACTTGTTTGTTGAATGTTCTAGCAACAAAGGATGAGAAGCCCCACATGTGATCCATAAATAAAGGAAAAAGATGGTTCCTGCTGCTGCTACTGCAGAGAAGGACCCAAGGAAGCCAGCTTTTCTGAGACAGAAATGATTCAGTGGCATTTATTTTGATAGAAATTACTAGCTTAGAGATGCATTTTGCCTTAGTAATGAGTGAGCAGGACATTAAATATTCTTGAATAAGCATGTGCTGTCAAAATAGGGATTTTGGGATTAGTCCAAATACATCATAATAAATTTTTAAATTACTGTTTAGAGTTTAGCAGCGAATGTGTTTAGTGGAGAGTAGCTCTGCCTTGTGGGCTGGTTGGCTGTACCTGACAAACATTGTTGAGCTCTGTGATTTGTCTTGTGGTTGCAGCAGGAACATGGCACAGCTCCTGTCCCCAAGAAGAGCAAAATTCAAAATACTAGGGAGAGAAGCAATTGTCACATTATACCGTATTTGATAGTAAAGGCATTTCCACAGGATACAAGAGCAGTGGTTTGCTCTTCAAATTCCTAAGGGAGGAGGTAAGCACTTGAGCTGATCTTTGAAGGACAAGCAGATTTTTAAGAGCTTGTAGGGTAGGATGAAGGGGGAAGGAAGGTTTTCTAGGAGGAGGGGTTAACATTTGTAGAGGCATAGAGGTGAGCAAAACTGTGAACATCTCCTGTATGGATAGAGTCCAGAAAAATCTTTCATCTTTATTTATCAGATTTAAGGAGGGAAGGTCAAACATACACAGATTGTGGTTTTTAGATTTATTTTACTTCCAGTAAGCCTCAGTTGTCCCATGAACGGACCTGTCTTGGTAAATTAAAAGTTCCAGCTCCCACTACAGGGGTGATTCCAAAATATAGCCAAGCATCAGAGTAATTAAGGGAACAATTTGAAAATACAGATTTCTACCACATTTGCCCCCCAGAAATTTTAACTCAGGAAGTCAGGGGAAGAGCCTAAGATGATGACTCTTTAAATTCCTCCTGATGGCTTTATGCTTCTTCAGCCAGTTTTTTGCAAAAGTTCAGTGACTTGATTTGAAATGCTCCCCACTGAGGTTTCTGTGGGGAGCTGGTGGCATGCTCTCTTTCCTTGGCTCTAGGTGCCCAGGGCCCAGGGAAGTCGTAAATTGGGTCTCTTTCCTGCTGATAGTCACATACAGGTGGAAGCAAGGTAAATTTTGTATCAGAGTGGCCTTGAGAGAAACAGATGACGGAAAACACCACAACGGAGGAGACTGTGGACTGAACCTGTATTCTTGGTGGTGGGGGTGGGGACTGCCAAAAGAAACTGGTCTGTTTCTGGCCTTGGAACCGCTTCTCATTCAAAAATTACTGTGGGCCCAAAGAGCTTATGCATGTCTATTAATACTTATTATATTAGAAATTAAAACAAATATTACCAATATTTGCTAATATATTTAAACTTCTCATTAGATTTTAACCAGAAATAACAATTTTATGAATAATAAATATATAAAATAATTTTCAAAATAAAAAATTAGTGAAAATGACCTTGTTTACGTTTTTGAAAATTAGTTTGTCTGAATAAATTGAAGACATCGTTGCTATATCACATGTTATATAGCTTCTGAAAATCTGCACTGTGTGTTCCTGAGACAAGGAGAAGGAGAACAACTAATGCCTTAGGATTATTATGAAAATGGTTTTGACTTTGCAGTTCCCTCCTAATAGTCTTGGGGTCCCCCGGAGGTTATCCTCTCTTAAGACCACCCAGCAGAGCACCCGCTACCTGCCAACACATGCGCATGCGTACTCACACACCCGTGCATGTGAGCTTCCTGTGTATTAGTTATCACCCAGGTTCCTCAAAATACACTCTGAGGGGATCACTACCACGTTTCATTCTGCGAATTACTCTTTGGAGCAGATTTTAAATGAGCATAAAAGAAGACAGCTAAATATCTGTTGAATGAATGAATGTTAGATATTTATGCACTGGGTACCTCAGTATGTTAGTTAGTAAAGTGATAAGTTTAGACATCGGACACCTGGGTGGCTTAGTCGGTTAAGCTTCTGCCTTCGGCTCGGGTCATGATTCCAGGGTCCTGGGATTGAGCCCCACATCGGGCTCTCTGCTCAGTGGGGAGTCTGCTTCTCCCTCTCCCTCTGCCATTCCCCCTGGTTGTGTGCAGGTGCGCGCGTGCTCTAATAAATAAAGTCTTTAGCAAAAAAAAGTTTAGACATCGTTGCAGCCCACCATTTGGAATCTGTGATTATTTCCAAGTAAATTAATATTTGGAAGCTAATATTCCCAATTAAAGATAACACTGGATCGCACTTAAGGTAGGAAGTTCTGAATCCAGAAGGCTTTGTCTGAATCCTTGCCCCATTACTTACAGGGATCACGGGCAAGTGACTGCATACCGTGGAGTCTCGTTTCCCTCAGCCGTAAAATGAGAGTAATAGTAGTAAAGGTTCACAATCCCTTATATTCATTTCTAAAATTCAAACTGATTTAAGACATTTTATTTTGAAATGGAAATTTTATTTGTAACTTATTGAATAGCAAAGGCTGACCTGAACAGACCTAAGTCTTTTTTCATTTAATCTGCCTGATAGGACTAGTTGTGTGTTTTGCTGCAGAAATTTAGTGTCTGATTATGTAGTACTGTCTTAGGACTTGGTCAGTCTGTATATTATGGATGTGTCATAGTAAATTGCATATACAAGGACTTCGGATAAAGGACTGAGGATAGGTATCACCTGTTCAGGCGTAAGTGGACTAATGTATACATACAGTGTCTAGAACACTGCTGAACACATGGTAGCATATTTGGTTTTGTTAAATAGGTAGTATTTCCAAATAAACATAGAAACCACTGAATAGAAAAGAAAGCACTTTATTTTACTAACATTTCCACATGAATGAAAGTTGGAGTTTTATTTTTCCCTCTTGATTTGGGCAATAGAAAGAAAAAAACAAAAAATGGGCAAGGTGCTGTTCTCCTGCTTTGTATCTGAGAAAATAATAACACTGGCTGACCTTCATCCAGCATCCCATGGGAGGGCATAGCTCCAAGTGGGTCCTGGACGGAGGGCACTGCTCTGCCTCATCAGGTTCTTGTTTCCATCCATACAAGGCAAGGCCTGTGGTGCTTGAACAAATCCTCCCATCAGAGAGCTTTGACGTGGCCAAGGAAAATGGTTTATGATGGCATGACCCTAACTGGCCAGCTGGTGAAGGATGAGATAACAAGGAGGTCTGACCTCTGGGGCCACCCCTGGAGTGGACTCCTTCATCACGCGTCTTCCAATAAATGCGAAGTGACCACCCAGAGAGTGGGATTTTGAAAGGATTGAGCACTTCAGATGCTCCCCAGGTGTACATCAGGGTGTAGATGAAAATTAACGTATGCCTGCTGGGCTTGGCACTTTGATGGGAAAATGTGGGTGGTGTGTTGTGGACCGAGCCCGGCTCGTAGTCCCTGTCCTCATCCGCTCCAGGCCACGCAGGCTGACCACCATCCTGTCTTCTGTCACATTTCCAGTTCCCCAGGCAAGGCTTGCAACAGACCCAGCAGCAACAGCAGACGGCGGCCCTGGTGCGGCAGCTCCAGAAGCAGCTTTCTAGTAAGTACACCACGTCACAGAACACAGGGCTCCTCGCGAGCAGAACACACGTGGCGGCTCCTCACACACTGCACTGTCTTCCTTCAGTACCATGTTCATCTTCATTTGAGTCCAGGCTGGCTTGGCTTGGCTTGGCTTGGTTTGGTTTGGGTGTAAATGCTTGCCCACTCTTCCGTTGCCGCTGCAAAGTCTTGGTCTTTTTTCTGAGTTCAGTGAAGGTGTTTTCCTCTTGCTTCTGTCTGAACCTGGAAATGTATCTTTTCATGGGGGAGACCCATGGGGCAGTGCAGGTACCCTTTATATCAAGCTGGAAGGTTCAGAGACCAACTTAGCTGATGCCCTCAAGCATGCGGACGAAGGAGGTGGCCTCCCAGAGTCTCCCGTCGAGAATGGCCAGCCGTAGACCTGTCTCCTGGCCACTGGGGCCGTGACTGTTCTTGCCACTGTGCCGTCCTGTCCTTCTGCTAACAGTGCAGAGAACTCACAACCTGCTAAACTGCAGGCAGCAGAGCAGGGTGCTTTGTCCCCAGTAATTTTGCTGGCTGTGCTGGTGTGATTTTTTTTTTTTTTTTTTTTTTAATCGTGCTGTCTCTCTAGAGCGATGCCAACAATGCATTCCAGCACACCCTTCTAGATGCCAGCCACATGCACTCATGAATCGAATCCCCCCTGTGATGCAAAGAATATTGGCCTGGGACTTGGGAAGTCTGAATTTGGTGCCAACTCTCCCACCATTGTCTGGATCGTGTACTTGTTCACCCATGCAGTGAGGAGACTAGCAGGACTGGCAGTTTCTCCTGTGTCCCCTATTATGTGCTTTGGAGGTATGGAGTGAAGGCCAGCTAGTCCTAAAGACAGCTGTGCGACTCTGGTAGGATACTGTCAGGAAGAGGGTCAGTTAGGACTGAGGGGCAACTCGGGTTTGGTCTTGATTTTCTGCCTGGCTGCTGTCTGTGTTGATTTCCTGGCCGAGGGAATGCCCCTCATATACCTTGTGTCTCTACCAGGGCATAACTGAGGTCTTTTTGTTGTTGTTTTTCTTCTTTTTTCTTTCTTTTCTTTAAAAATATGCCCCTCTTTTAACCTCATTTCATTTGTTAAATCGTTTAGATTGGTCTTCTTTTCTAACTACTGTTCAGTAGGTGTGGTCTGTTATATGTGTGGTTAAAATTCCATTGTTTTATTCAAGAATTCATACTTTCACATGGCTGAAGAGACAATTTTATTTTAAGGCAGAGACAATATGCTTAGATTTTAGATTTTTTTCCTAGTGTTTAGAAGTAAGTACCTGTGAGTTTTATGCAGTGACACCTGTTTTGGGAGTGTATCTACTATTTCCTGTTTCCCAGAGCTCATGATATGCAGGTTTTTGGGTTTTTTTTCCATCTGTCATTGATGGAGCACTTTCTGGGACCCAGGCACTCTGACTTTACATAGATTAATGCGCTTAATTGCTAAACTGCCCCATGAGCCAAGGTATTACTATTCCCATACCATAGATGAGGAAACAGCTAAAGAAAAGGGAGAGTGACTCATCTGCACAAGGTTATTCAGCTACAGGTAAGGGGCAGAGCTGGGACTTGAACTCAGATGGCCCCCTTCCAGAGCCTACCTCTTCACTACACTCTGCTCCCTGCTATTAGCAGTATGCCAACCTCTGCTGTTGAACTGCCCACTACACAACTCCAGAGGGCTCCTTTTGCGTCATAACCCATGTGAATGGAGCCTCTGGATTGGAATAGTCCCACCAGAGTTGGGGAAGCAGTAGTTATTTCTAAGTCCCTGTCATTTTTTTCGGTGCCTGCTCCTCCCATAGCTAGACACACACCTGAGTCAGTGCACATAGCCACTGTCACACGTGTGGACACCCTTACATACTTCCCTCTTACATATCTTATATGGCCATTTGTAGAAGATTACCCTATTTCATGCCACTTCTCTCACTTACTATAATGTGCATGTTAAAGTCCAATCTCTGATCGGTTTTATAAACGTTTTGGGAACTTTCAGTATTTTACAATACTCAGAGCCCTTTCATATGTTAGTATTGACTTGTTTCTTAGTTGAGACACACAGGCTTTAGAGGGGCTGGTTACTGTCCACAGGCTTTGTGCTGGCTGGTGTAGGACTCTGACGGAGAGCCCGTGTGCCGTGGAGTGCATGCAGTTGTGCATGCAGTACGGTGTTCGGACCTTCCCGCCCAGGTCCCCGGGCTAGCGGGCACTCCTTGGCCAGTCGGTCTTTTCTCCTATTCTTGAGACTGGTATGGAGAACAAGAGGGTAACATCTGTCTGTGGCATAATTTTGCATTTGCGATTTTATTTGAATTTATTTCTCCCATTAGGTAACCAGCCACAGCAAGGAGTGACTCCCTATGGGCATCCATCACACTTTTGAATCTGGAAGAGGACAAGACATAAAGTTTTATGTTTGCACTGAAATCAAATTTAATGCATCAGTCATCTCTGGAAATGTCCCTTTGTTCTTTCCTTTCTTTGAAGTTTTCTTATATTTTGTGCTACATTTCATATAGAGGAGGTATTTAAAACAAAAAGGAGGAAGTGTGGTTTGGGGTTTTTTGGTTAAATTCAACTTTAAAGGAGATATGAAAATGTGGATCATGTGGGCCTACTCCAGGAAGAGCGCGGTAGCAGATCTTTTGAAATTGGTGCTTTTTTTTGAATCTCACAGAAAGAATGAATTATGGTGGATTTAAAATATGTATGTATTCATTAATGATGCAGTTTGTTGTTTTCTTCTTCCCCCCAAACTGTGCTGGACCAAACTACTGATTTGAAAGGCGTGTCAGATCTTGACAGGAGAGTGACCCCTTTATTCTGCTTTCACCTTTGGTGGTGAAAAGGACATCTATTTGCATTGCTCTGATTTGAAATGTTTGTAATTTCATAAGCACTTTATAAACTTTGTTCTTATTTATGTAGGATTTTTCTTTGCTTTTGTTGTGGTCAAAAGGTGCTGAAACAGATTGTTGCTTAGTACTTAAACTTCTTAGACCAAGAACTTCAACCCAGGCTTCCGTGAGAGCCACCCTCAGATACGTGGAAGCCTCTTAGAAGTAGCTGTACTCGAATTTGTTTTCAGTGGCGGGAACATTGGCCAGAGTCTTTGTGAAGGTACAACATGTCAATTCTAAAGGCCTGAACGAACCACAGTGGGATTGTTCCAACTATTTATTGCCAGATTTGGCAAAAATGACTCTTGGTTCTCCTGAACCTTATGCCAACTTGAGAAAAAACAATCCTGCTGCTGGCCTGAGATTCCACAGTGCTCAAACTTGATGTGGTTTCCAGAGAATCTGGCCCCTGAGTCCAGAAGGCTCTGGTTTTCATAAAGATGTATTTGCTGTTTATTTTGTATGGTAAGTATTTGCTATTTTGAATTTAATTATTAATGTTGGTGTCTTGGTTGTGTATTGCATATACTGTATTTATAAATTGGTGCAAAAAGCACAAGTAAATTATACATCAAATTTATTATAAAGAAATAGTAACTATTTTAACTTTGTTCAAGTATGTGGTAATTTGCTCCTATTAGAGTAAAAAATACAGTAAATTATTATCAGTTTGTGTAACTTAAGAGTATTCCATATAATATTTTTTTAGATTTAGATGCATAAAATTTTGAATGTGAAAATTGCAGGGCATTTTAAAACATGTGGGGGATATTTTCCCATGTTTTGTGTTAATTCATTTCCTTTGCCATATGATTTTACATGTAATGTAGTTGAGCATACTGTGAATAGATTTGTCTATAATGAGCAAACCATGTAGAACTACTTTTTTTAAAATGTAGCTAGTACAACTTTAGATCATTTCTTTTGCAAATCATTATATAAATAATTTATATCTTCCTAGGTGAGTTACTCATTGCAAAGTTTGACTCATGCAAACGACCTCAAATACATGTCCGCTTACTTTTGCTGTGGCAGCATCCATGTGAACTGCTTTGTACACTGTGAAATAGTTCGCTCCAGCCTGCTCATTTCTTGTTTACTCTGGGCTGGAAAAGACTTTGCCAAAACATTAAAGACCATTCTTTTCACGAAATTAACATACTCTATCTGCTTTCAGAAGACAGATCTTTACTTTTCAGCTGGTTTTGTATATCAGGTTTTGTTTTTGGTTTTTATTTTCCTCTTGAGAATCCTACATAGAGTCCATGAAGTTATTTTTCTTCAAAGTAATCTATCCATATAATGATTGCCTTGGCAAACAACCGAAATGTGAATGTTGTGCCTAGTGAGTAAGTTCTGTTCTGTCCTGATTTCCTTTTCGAGAATGATTGGTATTTAAAATGCCAGTTTTCAGTTTGAACCATATATTTTTATAGTTCAGTATTGCAAACAGCAGTCATATTGTTTCAAGAATGAGTGTTATAATTGCATAGCATTCGTATGCACTTTATATTTTGCATAAGGTAGTGAAATTAATTTATTAATAATCATTTTGCACACGAAAGCTGTGGGGTATACTTTTTTTCTTGTTGTGTCCTTTTCTTTTCAGGTGACAAAGCTAAGTCATGGTAAGGCTCTGTAGTTCAGATTCTATGGAAAGTTGAGGAAAAACCTGGGACTGGCTTACCCCGGTGCATTATAAAGAGAACAACTGGAATTTTTAATCTAGTCTTTAGCATGTTTACTTCCACTGAATCCCACATCCTGAGAGGTTTCTTTCTTAGCAAGTGCATTAATTTGCATTAAAATGATTACAAGGGAAGACCCTATCCTTTGACAGAAACTGGCAATTTGCTTTTTAAGATTGGAAATTACCCTAGGATAAGATGGAGACCTCCTTTCCACTTAAAAATAAGACTTTGAAATTGAATGTAGTTGGGCATCAGAATACTTTAGACAGACCTGTTTACACTCTAGTCTCATTCCTACTAGTGTCCATTTGCCACTCTTACGTACTCCTTTTGGCCCAGAAGTGGAAGGAGGTCACCGTGAGAATGAGAGTCCTTTGACCCTTGTGGCCACAGGTTGCCAGCATCCGAGATAGTGGCAGTCAGGTCACCTCTTAGGTGGAGCCAGCTGACAGCACAACGAAGCAACCCCCCCCCCCCCCCCGTGTCTCAAACCATCAGCAGGGCTAAATTGTTGTGTTTTGTGTGCTGAGATATCCAAGGAAGACCTATGGCATTTTTTTCCACTTTAAATAACTGGCAAATATGTGAATAAATTCTGGACAAATTACACTGGAACATCCCAGCCTCTGGAATTAGAAAAAATCAATCATAATGTTCCCCAATTCAATTCACATTGGATTACAAAAAGCAACATTTTGTGTACATTTGATAAAATTTTAAGTACAATGAAACTTCATTATATGTATTTATATATCAGATCTAGATTTTCCCATTTTCCTCTCCCATAAAGGATTATCACTTAATGAGATAACATGTTGATAAAGCAATGGTTCCTCCTCAGAATGTTTTCCTTATACAGAGCTCCAAACAAGGATGCCTGTGCTTGATTTTGAAGTGAGGAAGTTTCACTATATTTTTGAAGCCTAATTTTTAATGAGTTTATTTCAGTAATGAAGTCATCAACACCCTTTTCACCTTTTATGACGTGTAGGTATTAAGTTGCTTTTTACATGTATTTTAAATGCAGTTATTAAAACATTTTTGCATTCCCCATCAATGAAAATTTTCCATGTACACAAAATAGAGAATCATAATAAAAACTGTTCAGTTTATTTTCTCTAGGTTTTACTAAAATATTTCTAAACCAGCCACAAAATATCTGTACATCAAAATGGTAAATTTACAATCAAGACTGCAAATTTAATCTTTTCCATTGTCTCTCTTCTCAGTGCCATGCTTGTAACATTGATAGAAGGTAGACACTAGGCAACTGGTAGTGAAAGAAAAAAGTCCATTCTTTAATGAAGAATTCAGATACATTAGCCATTTGTTATTTTATGGTGGACAGTTTTACCTTAATGTTCATTGTTATTTGTTGGCAAAATAAAAGTGCCTTAAGTTAAAAGTTTGTTTGGAGATCAATTAATGAAATCACCATCAGTCATATTGCATTTATTTACAAGTCTTTTTTTTTTCTTTTGCATGTCCATTATAAATTTAATATTGTAAATGTACTCAAATTCATTTACATGCCTATGGCTGCCTTTGATTAAACTTCTTCCAAAAAATAAACTTTGTCCAGATGTTGACTTTGTTAAATTTTTATTTCAGGTCAGATTACCTGAACATACGTTGTTGCATAATCACTACCAAGTGGATTCCTTGCTGTGCACTTGTAGATCCCAGAATCCGAGGTTTGGGGATTCTGAATTGTGAGGGTACCTTGGGGATGAAAAGGCTCAAGTCCGTGAGTCCCCCCTTTATTTGTCATTGAGAGCAAGGCGTGGTCCAGCCGCTCCCATGTGATTTCTGGCTTGGGGACTCCCAGGGCCACACATTGGAGCCGGACGGCTGCTCCTATCCTCGTGAGAATGCTCCTGGGTAGGCGATTTGTAATTCGGGGTGGGTAGGCTACAACCATTACTGGAACAGTAATCAGTGCATGGCCAATGCTATTTTGAGCCATACAGACATAGTTTCCTCTGTCATAAGCAGTTGCTTCTTTAATGACTAAGGTGCCGTTTTCATGCAGTATGTATTTTCCACTGCTTTGAGGCCTATCTATTATATAACCACTTGGTGTAGTCCATTTGGTATGTGGCTTAGGGCTTCCATCGGACACACAGTGCAGTGATGGAGATTCTCCAGTGATACAGTAAACTGTTCCTAGTGCATAAGTAAGAATCACTGGCTTCTGGCCAATTTCTAACACAATTAATTTTTCAATGTAGCCGACTTTATTTCTTGCTGCACACCGGTATTTCCCTGCATCATCCCGAGTCGTTTTAGAAATGATAAAAGAACCATTGCTTGCTATCAGATACTGAGAAGTTTGAAGTTCATTGGGAAATCGGGTGCCATTTGGTAAAATCCAGATTATTTCAGGTGGTGGGTTTCCATCAACGGAACAATTCAATGCTGTGGACTTTCCAAGCTGGGCAACAATTTTTTCATTAAATGGATTTCTGAATGTTGGTCGTCTTAGCATTTCCAGTACTTCTAACTGTACCACCAGCACGCTCTCTCCTCCTTCATTCCGAGCCACACAGATAAAATCTGCCGAATCTGAAAACCTCACATTCCTAATTTCCAAGGTTCCATTTTTATGAACTGTGATTCTGCTTCCATAGTATGGGGCTGTGAGGAAAATATTGTCTGGCATGATCCACATGACTTGAGGAGATGGTGTTCCTTCAGCTCTGCAGTCAAAATGTTTTTTGGAATGCCTCACAGCTGTGGCTTTGATGACCGTTCTGTTTGTATACAGACCGTTGATCAATGGAGGTGTGGAGACAACATCCAGCTTGTACATTTTGGTGTCATCCCCACTGGGATTTCGAGCCACACACACATACTCTCCAGAATCGAGCAGTTTCACTTTGTTGATGGACAAAGACCCATTGGCATGGAATGTGTACCTATCCTTAGAGAATGAAATCATGTCATGGGAAGGCAGCAACCAAAATATTTTTGGTTTGGGTTCACCGATGACCTCACAGTCAAGGACCACTGTGTCTCCAGCCTTGATTCTCATGTTGGTCTTATAACCCTGCCGGATCCGTGGGACAGCTGTTATCACTGTTAGGTGCACCTTCATTTCATCCTTCCCCAGAGTGTTCTGGGCATAGCAAGTATAATCTCCTTCCTCTGCTATCCCAACTTTGTTGAAGTACAAGGTTCCATTGTCAAAAAGGGTATACCTCCTGGTCCTGCGGCCACTGTCATCAGCTTGCATTGCATTGTTTATCATCGTTCCATCAGGCAAACTCCAAGATATCTCAGGCACTGGGGAGCCGGAAGCCTCACAGTCAACTTGGAAATCTTTCCCATGAAATACTTGCTTTTTAAAATGTTGCTTGTGATCAATTTTGGCTGGTTTCAGTCGGAGGCTCACATGCATCAGTATCAGATCGTCCCCCATTTTGTTTCTGGCCACACACAAGTAGTCACCACCATCTTTTTCTGTTATTGAGCCAATAAACAAGGATCCATTTGGGTAGACATGGATACGGCTGCCCATTCTAAGGAGAGAAGAGACAGATTTGAGTGTGCAGCTCTTAGCAAGGGGTGAGGGGAGTTGTCCTTATTTACATAGGACTTGCTTTATGGACATTTTCTTAAATTGTTGCAATAAAATTAAAATCAGCACTACTTATTTACTGTCTCTTAAGCCATTTCCCGAGAGATAAAATTAACAACAGTTAGACTTTAGTGAAATGAAACTCCTTTACAATGGTGGTTTGGAAGATACAATGCTGAGAATGCTAGAAATATTGGGGGATGCCTTAGACACAGGACTTTCTTGACCATTTTAGGTATCAAATGATTGCCTTGTGATATGTCCATAAAGAACTTCCATGAAGACTTGGCTCAGAAAAGATGCCAGATTCTATTTTTTTAAAAAGTTAGTAACAAAATAATTAAGAGTTATTTGGTTGCAAAATAAGTTCTGCTTTGCTATGAAGAGAGGAGGTGCTATGAAGAGAGAGGAGCCTGCTGCCGCATCTGACCTTTGCGAGCAGCTGTAAAGCGATTGGTCTCTGCATTTTGTCCAGCTGTGTGCAGTACAGTTTTTCTCCCTCAAATTATTACACAGCATGCCATTACCACAGTGAGCCACCAGATGGCACATCTTTCCTGCTAAAACCAAATTTAGCTTTTCAGAAAGACCGGCGGAAATTGAATTGGTGCTAAAACCAGGATCAGTGTGGTACATTACAAAAGGTACAGTTATTTTTAAATCTTTCAGTAGTTCCTCACTGTACAGCCAGGAATACTTCATTTAGAGAGTATTTATTTAGACACTTAAATAGCTTAAGCTTAAATAGCTTTAGTAACAGGCTGGTTCCCAAACTCCTCTTTTTCACCATGTTCTACTACCATCTGATATTCCTTCCTAATGCTTCTCAAAGTTAGATGCATATGAAAATCATTTATGGAGCATCAAACGAGACTTACCTCCAGAATTTGATTTAATTGGTGTGGAGTGTGGCCCTAGGCATCAGGAATCTCAGTTTTCCAATGGTTCTCTTGTGCAGCCAAGTCTGAGAACCACTACTCTCAGTCTTGGCTCTCAGAAACAGTTCTCTGATCCCAGGCATCAGTATCACATGGCGCCTGCCTCATTTAACATGCATGTTTCCTGGCTTCACTTTTCAGAGATTCTGATTCACTCGATCTGGCCAGGGATCTGGGAACCCACTGAGTAACAAATGTCCCAGGTGATTGTGACTCTTACGAACAATAAAGTTTGAGAACTAGTCTCAAATTTTAGCAGGCACTAAAATCACCTAGAAGGCTTTTAAGAACACAGATCGCTTATTAAAAGAGAATCGGTTTCTGATTCACTGAGTTCTCAGGCAATGCTAATGCTACTGGCAAGGGGACTGCATCCTTGGGAAACCACTGATTTAGAGTGACCATGTCCCGCCCCCAAATCTGATGTATCTGGAGGTGGTAATATGTAAGAAGAGACTACAGCTGTTCCTTTTAATAAAGTGATGTTTTTCAGAGAAAATTTACTTTTCAAAATAGAGCGTTCCCCAAGTAAAAGGAAGCATCTGTAGTCCATCTAAGGCAATGCTTCTCAGACTTTATGGAGCATGTGATTCATCTGGGTGATCTTTTTAAAGTGCAGATTCTGACGCAGCACGTCTGGGCTGGGACCAGGCTGCTTTTGTAACAAGCTCTGAGGTTCTGAAGAGCGAGGTTCTGACAGAGGAAACCATTCTGTGCTGAAACAGGTCACATGTGTTGAAAGACAGGTGGTGTTCCGAGTCTGAGACTATTTAAAAACCCAGAAAAGGCTTTTTCATTCAGGTGACAAGTAGACTTTAAGAAAGTGACAGGGTTTTGCTTAGTCTGGTCATGGTGGGGTATACTCTCATAAACATGGCTATGATGAATGTTTTTGCATTTTTAGAATCTAAAATTCAAACTTTAGAAGCTGTGAAATGGAAACAGCAAGGACTTTCTTTTTCTTGCAATAAATTGCCCCTTTTATTTGATATATATAAAGCTTCTACGTAAAGAATATTCTTGCCTTTTTGAGCTTAGTGGCAAAATAATAATTGAGGTGTTCATCTGGCAAACAAGTTGAATTATAAAAGAAAAAAATGCCAGTACCTCTGGTGGGCCCATGGTAGCACCTGTGATCTTTATTTATTTTTTTAGGATTTATTTATTTGAGAGAGAGAGAATCTCAAGCAGACTTCCTGCTGAGCAGAGAGCCTGATGCAGGGCTTGATCCCATGACCCCAAGAGCATGACCCAAGTGGAAGTCAAGAGCCAGCCACTCAACTGACCAAGCCACCCAGGTGCCCCATCTGTGATCTTCATACACTCTGCTGCCTCTTCCACAATTTGAATACTATGTGTCCCATAAATACTTACCCAAGCAAAATATAAACGACCTACTTAATTTCTTTGCTGTTTTTATACCTGAAGGATCTGTTGAAATACCTGGTTAAGATTTATTCTGAGATAGAAGTAACGTGTTTTAGAACACTCTCCAGACTTACTTTGGGTTAACTTTTTAAAAGATTCCTTAAATTTTTTCATGCCTCTTGATAAAAATTTCCATCTTCCAAAACTGGCTTAACAGCCAGTAAGTGTTTTAGACCTTTTCCTTAACAACCTAAATTTTGAACTTACCTGTTATTCACATCACAGGTTTAATGCTTTCTATAGTTGCATTATGGTTTTTGCACAGGTAGTGGGAATTGTATTCAAAATTACACAGAATTTTGATTGCATTACAAAATTCCCTCCTCTTTTTGGATAGAGAAATTATAAAGACCTTTCTGTGGTTACCATTTTAAAGCTGTCACAAGTATGAGAGCAAATGAGATTGTTAATCTGCTTTTAACTATTGTGTAAATTCAGTAAAAATTGAATAGTTGGCCCTTAGAGTTAAGCATGTAAGAAGCTTCGTTTTTACATGTAGCATTAACCTCAAAAGGATTAGGTCTCTTTAGAAAGAGTTACTTTTACATGCAGAGTCTATGAGCTCTCTAAATCTGCTGTTGGCCTCACTGTAGCACCTTTTCCATTTCAGAAATTGTACAGCGAAATAGTTAAAGAAGATAATCTCAACACAGAGGTATGGTTTACCTGTGCCACTGGTCGACAACAGCCTTGGATGGTAGCCTCCAGATTATTTTGGGTTTGGGTTCCCCAATGGCTGAGCAGTTCAGTAGTAATTTGTCCCCAAAATTCACCTCAGTCCACCTCTGGGATGCAAATTCTATCCTGGGGATGGTTTCTTGCTCTTCCACTGTGAGAATGACCACTCTTCTCTCCGAGCCAGTGGAACTGGTAGCAATGCATTCATAAGTGCCCCTGTCTGAAGAGGCTACATTTCTTAGATAGAGAGTCCCATTTGCAAATAACAACAACTTGGGATTTATAAACTGCAGTGGTTTCACTTCAGTGCCATCAGAGAGGACCCAGTGGACACTAGGCTGAGGAGTTCCTTTGGCAGTACAGGGCAATTTCAAACTTTTACCCCAAGTCCCTACAATGACTTGCCTCTTTTGCTCTAGAATAACAGGTGGGGCGGCGATGACTTGTATTTTGACCAGCAATGAATCCTGGCCAGCTGAGTTGCTGGCCATGCATCTGTAAAAGCCCCGGTCATAAATGCTGAGATTGTGGATGACCAACGTTCCGTCAGATGTCACCAGGGCCTGCCCATTCCCCTCAGATGACTCGGAAACCACTGTTTGGTTTGCGAGAACCCAGGAAATTGTAGGACTTGGTCTACCTTCAGCTCTGCACTTCAGTTCCACAGTGCTTCCAGAGTGGACTGTGATCTCTCTGGTACGTCTGTCCAGGATCCTGGGGGGATAGGAAACCACGGATAACGTGACATGAAGGTGGTCGGTGCCAAGGGGATTGGATGCTGAGCACAGGTACTGTCCACGGTCCTGAATGTCCACCCTCTGTATGGCCAGGGTGCCATTGGACAGCACCTGGAATCTGCTATTCTGTTTCCTTTTAGATAAATCAAATCCTGATAAGAAAGAAATTTGTAGTTGTAAGTCAACAGAGTTTAAATAGAACACAAATTGTTCAAGAGGAAGTCTCAAGAAGAAAGCTTTGGGGGTACTGTTAGGCTATTGAGAGCAAATATATTTAAAATTAAAATTAGGACACTTAGTGGTAAGAGTGTTAAAATATTCCTAAAAGCTTTTTATTTCCATAATTTTAATTTAAAAAGCCATTATGGTTCAATACAGTGGCCCTTCTATTTTTCAAATCATATTTCCCTGTATTTGCTTTCAAAGCATTACAAAAAATGTTCTTAATTAACATCTTTTAAAACCTTCTAATGAGCAAAAAATGTTATGCAGCAAATGTCTAATGAGAATATCAATAGTTTCTGTATCCTGGAGAGATTTGAAACCGGTGTCGATTCTTTGGATGTGTAATCCTGAAACATAACACAATCTTTTTCTTGTTTTATGATTAAAGAAGACTAAGTGTAAAAAAAACAAAAACAAACAAACAAACAAAAAACAGTGTCAGATACCTGATGAGACTCTAGTCCAGAGGATGGTGGGCAGGGGATTTCCAACAGCCTCACAAGGAAGAAAGGCATCTGAGTTAGCAGGAACAGTAAAACTTGCTGCTTTTCCTCCAACTATTCTGGGCCTTTCAAATATATTCCTAGACAAAGAATCAAAGGGAAGGAGTTCAGAGGTTGTTATTTTTTGAATTCGTGTCTTATCAAAGCCATTTTCCTTTGCAGTCTTCTTAATATCCCAATCTGAAGCATGAGTGATGTCCTCTGGCAAGCCTGGACTAGGCAATATGCTCACTATTGGCATTTTGCCTTTTTCAGCAATTTCTGGGTATGACTTGTGCCAGAAGTGGTTTTCTGACCAGGGAGAGGAAGTCAGTTTAGAATTCTGTGGTTTAACGGTTACTGGTGCTGGCATGGAAGTAGAATGAAACAGATTGGAGTAGATAAAGTGGGTGGTTCCAATTGTGACCTTGACATTTGGGCGAACTTTAGGAGATGTTGCAACCTCTGCTGCTAATTGCTGTGGACTAGCATTGTGCCTAGAGTGTTCACGTGGCTTGACCACTGTATTTGTCATCATCCTAAAAGCGGGAGCTGCCGTGTCGTCTGTGACAACAGTTTGATTATTCAAGGGTTGGGAGGTGGGAATTGGCATTGGAGCAGCACTGCTACTCAGGAATGGTGGCATGGTTGAGTGTCTAACGATTGTGCTCCTAGTTGTGGTGCTCTGGTGTAGTTTGCTGGACAAAGTGATTTCAGAAAGAATTCTGCTCTTCAAAGTCTGAGTATTCTCTTGGCGTCTTTCTTCAATTCCGTCTGTCAGACTAAGCATTCTTGGATAAAGATCCATTGTACTTGAAATTCCTTTCATGTTTTCTAAGGGGGGCGTGGTTGAAGTTTCAGCTGCAGTTAGATCAGGAGGTGTCATAGTAGTGGCTACAGTGAAGCCGGAACTCTGACTGGGAGAGGAGTGTGGGTCATTCCTGTTCCTCTGAGGCTCCTTTTTTCTTTGTATGTTTCGTGTGCTGGGTCTGGCTATTTGGGTTTTACTGATAATGACTGATGCAGGGGCAGTTGGAAGAACAGTCAGCCTGGCTGTCTGCTTAGATATGAAATCGGTACTTGATTCTTTGCTTGAGATACTAGGAGGTGTAAGGTAAACTGGTGGAAAGGGCAGCTTCTTCATTGTTGGGAGACTTATAGGACTGTGTGTTTCAGTGATATTTTGGTGAGTTGTAGCCGATGTTATAGATGGAATTTGCATCACACTTGCCGAGAGTGTTGTGAAATGGAAAGGGAAAACTTTATCCGTGGGTAAAGCAGGAGATATTTTAGTAAGCACTGTGGCTGTGTTTTTTGGTGAGCTAAATTGATGCTGCTTCTTTAACCTCTCTTTTTGGACATGGTTATTTACAAATATCTGATGCCAGGGAATTTTCCTTCTTAAAAATCTTGTAATGGCTGTAGTAGTAGACATAGATGGCTTGGTGGTGGGATCTGGAAGTGGTGATATAATCATTGACTCCCTTTTAAGTTCACTGGTATTAGACACACTTGGGTAATCATTATTTGGAATAGGAGTTTTTTCCTCAGGTAAGGAGTTGGGGGCATGAGTCATAACTGCATCAGTTGGAGTCCCTTGTGTACCTTTGGCACTGAAATATTTTATTGTGGGTATTGTTTTCTCAGTATTTGCATTTGGTTTGTTCTCAAATAGTAATGATGGATTGTGGACTAGAACTGTAGACTCTTCTGTGACTTTGGCAATTTCAGCTTTGGTGAGCATGATGGGGGAAGAACTTGGAAAAGACAATGCTGCCGCAGCAGGGGTGAGCCTATCCCTGGGAGAACAGGATGGGCACACCACATTGGCCTCTGTGGCTGAAACTGTAGTAGTGCTTTCTTCAGAAGAAACTCTGAATGTTGGTCTCACAAAGCCATATCTATGCTGTCGAAGAACTGGAGTTCTATATGGGCTGATAATTCGACCCCTACCCCAAATTTTCCTCCGTCTTCCAAAGCGCCTGGATGTTAGTGGGATGTTAGTTGTACTATTTCTTGGAATCTGTGACTGAGAATGAGCAGCAGTGTATGGGCCTGAAGGTATCTCAGAGGTGTTAAGCTTTTGAATGATGTATGGATAGAAGTGATTGCTCCTGGGGTCACTGACTCCTGTTACAGATACCTGATGGCTATTTGTGGCATTTACTGACCCTAAGAATATATCAGCTTTGCTGTTAGCACTACTCAGCATTTTGATATTGACATCTTTGCTTATAGTCCCCATTGCTTTTGGGAGTGTACTTTGTAAATGCTCTTTTTTCTTCCCAGTGTTGTCAGCTTCCTGAAATTGTGTTGCTTCAGGTAATAGAGGAAAGATAGTGGAGAAATTTTCATTGGTTGTGCCTCGCATTTTGCTTAATAAGGTTGGGTTTATATTCTTTGACATGGTTGTAGTTTTAATAGGAGATGGTTTGAAATCTGTTGGTTTTTCAGGTGGTAGGGTTTGTGGACCCACAATTGGAGAGACTTCAGTGACAGCACTTATATTTGTCACAGAGCTATCAGGTATTTTTCTGGAATTGGCAATCACTGTCCTTGCCAGAACACGAGGAGCCTTAGTTGCCAGGACCATCCGTTCCTCATCGGGAGGGAGCATGCCTGAAGGGTCTGTTTCCTCACCAGACACATTCAGGAGTTGGGTGACCACTGGAGGGGGTCTTGTTGTAGTATATTCTTGCTTCTCGGGCATAGGATTCTTTTTAGCTTTTTCTAAAAGTGCTGCCCAGTGCCGTGGGTCAATTCTCTGAGCAGAGGAAGAGAAGGGCCTCCTGTGCTCTCTAAAATGTCGATTTAGTGAATCTCCTCGCCGCCGGTGTATTGACGCACGATAGTTATGCTTTTTACTTGTGCTCAAGACATGTTTTCCAGTCTCGACTCCCACTGGAGCAGATGAAGGGAGTTGCACAGCTGGTGGGTCCTTAAGGTGGGCAGTGGGATTGGGCTCATCAAATCCAGATCCATCTTTTTCTACATGAAGCTCTACTGGCTTTTGCCCTTTTGCTTTGACTGAAACTTGGTTAATCAAAAAGTCAACCCCTGATGGGTTGGCTGCCACACAACAATAATAACCCTGGTCTTTTGAGGTGATCTGTAATATTCTCAGTGTGCCATTGTTCAGAATTTGCTTGTCTCTGGAGGACTGATAAAGCACAGTGTTTCCTGGAAGAACCCAGCTAACAGAGGCATCTGGGATACCAGAAGAATGACAGGGAAGGTCAAGTATTTCACCAGTGAAAACGGTGTAATGAGCCCCATTTTCATGATGGGCTTCTATGGGGGGCTCTACCACAGTGATTCTATAGGTGAGAATATCTGCATCATCATAATTGGTGCTTATGCAGTGGTATACGCCTGTGTCAGAACTATCAGCCATCTGGAGTTCTAGTTTTCCACTTTTGTCTATTAGGATTCGTCCATCTTCACTAACATATGGGGCTCTCACTTTACTCCCATCAGCCAGAAGCCACTCCAAATGTGGGGTAGGGTCTCCTTGGCCTGGGCATTCTAGGCTAGTGGTCCCACCAGTCAAAACAGTGCGTTCCAGCTTAGTATTGTTATCTCTGGAAATCATGGTCCATTTATGCTTCACTGGCCTTGTTTCTGCCCTTGGTAAAGTGACTTGAACATCACTGCAGTACTGGATATGCAGTGTACTGAGTGTGACGGCAGTTCTGTTCAGCTGCAGGGAGATTTGGTCTTGCATTAACCAATGGGGATCTATTGTGAGATCAGCCTCTATGTCAGTAAAGATGTCTTCAGGTTTAGGAGCCACCTGTTTATACTTGTAGTAGCGTTGTGGTGTTTCAGTGAGCAAGTGGCTCCTTTCTAGAATCAGAGGAGAATCACTGTACAAAGCCAGCACTTGCCATACTTGCTGAATGTGATTGTTATCTATGTTACACACCAGAAATGTTGAAAATGATGTATTTAGCATGATAGAGTCATTTTCTTCAGTGAATGCAATGGATGATGTCTTTGAGGGCTTTTGGATACTGCAGACCATGTTAGCTTCATTTCCAAACTGATCTGTCATATTCAAAGTGAGGGAGCCAAAGGGTGCCATGAAATCTTGGAGAGATATGGACACAGGACTGCTGTCTTCCAGAAGAGTCAGGTTCTTTAATTTCAGGGATGAGTCAATGGTTGGCTTGGCACACAGGAAAGCTGCAGCTGGGACCATAGCTAAGGGAGTGCCCTTAGAGATCCTGGGGTTCACGCAAAGTGGACATTGCTGAGGACTGGAAGGACTTCTGTCTTTTTTGCATTTTATTATATCTAGGAAAAATGACAATTGAGTTATTGCCAGCTGTGGCCTCTTTACATTTGAGCTTTTTAAAGAAATAGCTTTTGCTAAAATTTGAAAGAACAATTTGGAAATTTTAGTGTTTAATAGAAAGTTTCCTACTTTTTTGTCTTTAGGTTGATTTCTAAACAAATATTGTCTGTTCACCCTGCCCACAGTATTATATCTGTGGTCACAAGGATTTTTATCTGTCTTGTTGATTGCTTTATTTCCTATACGTAGAAAGTGCCTGATATATATTTGGTACTCAGAAAATATTAGCTAAAAGAATAATTTCCTTATATAGGGAAATGAAACGTATGTGTATGTTTCTCACTTTTAACTAAGAGTAGTTCAGTTCTATTTCCTCATTTTAATGTTTTAAGGGTCATGGGGTGCCTGGGTGGCTCAGTGGGTTAAGGGTCATAGAATTTCATTTTCCTTTAAAAGATTAAATATTTCATAGAATTCACAAACAGGTTAAGAAAAGTTAATACCTATTCTCCTCAAACTATTCCAAAATACAGAAGAGGAAGGTAAGCTTCCAAACACATTCTATGAGGCCAATGTTACCCTGGTACCAAAACCAGACAAAGACACCACAAAACAAGAAAACTACAGACCAACATCCTTGATAAATATACATGTAAAAATCCTCAACAAAATATTAGCAAACTTCATTTTACAATGCATTAAAAGGAGCAGCACCATGATCAAATGGGATTTATTCTGGGGACACAAGGATGGTTCAATATTCACTAATGAATCAGCATGATAAACTGAATCAACAAAACAAAGGATTAAAATCATATGACCATCTCAACAGATAAATAAAAAACATTTGACAGAATTCAACATCTGTTCATCATAAAAACTATCAACAAAGTGGGTTTAGAGGAAGCCTCCTTCAACAGAATAAAAGCCAAATATGACAAACCCACAGCTAACATCATCTCAGTGAAAAACTGAGAAATTTCTTCTAAGATCAGGAACAGGGTGTCAACTCTCACCACTTTTGTTCAACATAGTACTCTTCAGAAGTCCTACTTGCAGCAGTTGGACAGGAAAAAGAAATAAAAGGCATCCAGATCGATATGGAAGAACAAAAACTGTCACTCTTTGCAGATGACATGACACTGGCACAAATATAGACACATAGGTCAATGGAACAGAATGGAGAGTTCAGAAATAAACCTATACTTATTAATCATAACCTATGTTACGATTAATCTTGTAACAAAGGAGGCCAGAATATACAATGGGGAAAAGACAGACTCTTCAATAAATGGTGCTATCAAAACTGGACAGCTACATGCGAAAGAATGGAACTGGACCACGTTCTTACACCATACACAAAAATAAACTCGAAATAGATTAAAGACCTAAATGTGAGACCTAAAACCGTAAACATTCTGGAAGAGAGCACAGGCACTAAGGCATCTGACAGTGACCACAGAAACCCTTTTGTACATATGTCTCCCTGGGCAAGGAAAACAAAAGCAAAAGTAAACTATTAGGACTGCACCAAAACAAAAAGCTTTTGCACAGTGAAGGAAATCATCCACAAAAAGGCAACCTACTGAAAGAAGTTATTTGCAAATGATATATCCAATAACTAGTTAGTATCCACACTATATAAAGGACTTCTACAACTGAACATCAAAAAACAAAAACCCCAAATAATTTGATTTAAAAGTGGGCATAGACCATGAATAGACACATTTTTTTTTCAAAGAAGACAAACAAATGGCCAATAGACACATGAAA
The DNA here is from genome assembly GCF_963455335.1 of Martes martes. Taxonomy (NCBI): domain Eukaryota; kingdom Metazoa; phylum Chordata; class Mammalia; order Carnivora; family Mustelidae; genus Martes; species Martes martes. The sequence goes on from NC_137888.1 coordinate 76,158,781, forward strand.
AGATGCTCAGCATCACTCGTCATCAGGGAAATGTAAGTCAAAACCACAATGCAAGATCATCTTACACCTATCAGATGGCTAAAATAAAAAAGATAGGAAATAACAAGTGTTGGCAAGGGTATGGAGAAAAAGGAACCCTCATGCACTCTTGGTGGGAATGCAAACTGGTGCAGCCACCGTGGAAAACAGTATGGAGGTTCCTCAAAAAATTAAACAATTACCATATGATCTAATAATTGCACTACTGGGTATTTACCCAAAGAATACAAAAATACTAATCTGAAAGGATACATGCACCCTCGTGTTTATTGCAGCATCACTTACAATAGCCAAGATTTGGAAGAAACCTAAGTATCAATAGAAGAATGGGTAAGGAAGATGTGGTATTTATATATATTGGAATATTAGCCACACACACACACACACACACACACACACACACACGAAGAGATTGTGCCATTTGTGACAACAGGGATGGCCTCCAAACCCTGCAGTATGTACTCCAGTATGACAGGTGGTGCTACATATGTCTGGCTCAATTTCTTTGGTAAATTTTAAAATCTAAACCGATGCAGAGAAGATATCTGGCAAGCCTGAAAACCTTTGAGTACTTGTAAGAAGCTCTTCTTAGTCATCCACTTCCCAACCAGCCATAACCCTTAACCTGCTCATCAGTACCCTGGATTCAGACCCTGACAAAGCAAAGAACATGGCAGACTTCTGGCTTAATTGAAACTCATCAATTATACTCACATCTTGGTATGCTTACTATTGCTGGCACCCAGACACAGAGTTAGCAGAGTTAGTTAAAATACCTGAACATCAGGTATTTTACTTCAGATGCAGATCTTATCGTGTCACTTTTATTTCCTCCATCAATCTTTTAGTCATACAGACATGCTTCCCATTCCTCAACCTGCCATGCCTTATTAGACTCTGGAATATGCTCTTCCTTCCACTTCCCATCATTTGCCGTCTGACACACCCTCTTCCATCAATGTCTAACTGCTTACATCCTTCAGGACCCAATCACAACACCACTTCTGGGTGGGCTTTCAGTTTTATGTTCCCCTTATATCTTTCACTTCTTCTATCCTACTCCTTACCCATCCACTATTAGAATGACCTGTCTAGTTACTGTATATCCCCAGCCCCAGCCAATGGATGATCACAAAAGTTTGGAGGGAGGGATGAAGGTGGGCAGGCAGGCCTAATTCTAAGGTCACATTTTTGCCACATTTTAACTTATGACTTGAGGTGTGTCTTAAAATTGAAGGTGTTTTACAATACCAGCTGACCAGCTATCAGTCTTGATATGGCTTCCACTACCGCACAGAGAACACTATCTTAGCTATTTACATTGTTTTCTCTTTAACTGAGTTACATGCATTGTTGGTACTACATATATTAAGTTTGCCACTCAAAATGTTTTTATTAAGGGGCACCTGTGTGGTTCAGTTGGTTAGGTGTTCGGCTCTTGGTTTCAGCTCAAGTCCTGATCTCAGGGTCATGAGATCAAGTCCTGCTTCAGGATCTTTGCTCAACACAGAGCCTAATTGAGATTCTCTCCCTCTGCCCCTCCCTGCTCGCTCGCTCTCTCTAAAATAAAATTGTTAGAAAATAAAAATAAAATGTTTGTATTAAGATTACACTGTGCTTTGGCACTAAAACAAGAAGTTATTAGATGGGTAGAAAGGCTAAAAACAGAGAAGATAGACATAAATTTAATATTAGTAAAACAAATGTTTTTCAAAGAAATAGCCACAAATCCTTATTTTATAGAGAAACAAGACAACGACCTTTGTGAAACCTAACCAGCCAAGAAACCCACAAGTAGATGAAGCTGTGTTACGCTGGACTACTGAAATTTGTGCAAAAGGATTGCCTAACACATTCCATCTGAGGCAACTGAAGACATGAGGAACTGTCACATCTCTTGGAATGGGTGAAAAAAATGTCCAAGCAGAAGTTGACATGACTCATTCATGATTCTTGTAGGATTATCATTAAGGCATTTTGGTCAAAAGGAAAACACATAGTTATTTAAACATGACTGAAAGATGTTAGCCCTAATGGGCTTCACTAATTATATGTGTGTGTTTATGTGTATACACACACACACAATATATATATGCATAAACAGGTTGCAGATGTATTAAGATTATATAGGTGGGTGATGGACTCCTTTGTATTCACCATCAAAATGGCTAATTGGGTACCTATTATGTTCTAGGCACATTCTAGGAGCCACATATAAATAAATCTGACATAGAATAGGAAAGGCAAAAGACTTTTAATACTAATAAATACAATAAAATGTGTTTCGTTCAAGAATGGAATTGTGGGTAAACCGAAAGTGGTGAAATGATGATAGGTGGCCCTTGAACGACACAGGTTTGAACTGTGTGGATCCACTTATATATGAATTTCTTCAATAAATATACTGGAAAATTTTTTTGGAGATTTGTAAGAATTTGACAAACCTTATAGAAAAACCACATAACCTAGAAATGTTAAAGTATGTCATGAATGCATAAAATGTCCACAAATCCATTATAAAAAGTTAAAATTTATCAAAAATTGTACACATTAAATCCATTATTTAAAAAGTTAAAAAAATTTTTTTGAAAATTTTATTTATTTGACAGAGATCACAAGCAGGCAGAGAGGCAGGCAGAGAGAGAGGGGGGGAAGCAGGCGTCCTGCTGAGCAGAGAGCCTGATGTGGGGCTCAATCCCAGGACCCTGGGATCATGACCTGAGCTGAAGGCAGAGGCTTTAACTCACTGAGCCACCCAGGTGCCCCCAAAAGTTAAAATTTATCAAAACTTATATGCACACTTGAAGAAGGATATCAAGGAAAGCATATGCAAAGCTACAATATTAAATCATAAGTGCCTAAAATTCACTGTAGTACATACTGTACTAGTATAATTTTGCTATTGAGGTAAGCTCAAGTATTGTGAGTATCCATTTAAAAATGCTATGTGACACTAATCAACTCTGTGAGAGTAATTCATCTCTCCAGTAAATTGCGTACTGCAGTAAAAAGTGATCTCCATGGTTCTCATGTATTTTTCCATCATGTGTAGTGCAGTATCACAAACCTTGAATAATACCATGGGGCCCAGAGCTCCTCTAGTGATGCTGGAAGTGCTCCCAAGAAGCAGAGAAAAGTTATGACATTACAAGAAAAAGTTAATAGGTTTGCAGCTTCGGTTACCTGCCACTTTAACATCAATGAATCCAGCATAGGGCCTTTGCAAGAAAAGAAAAGGAAATTCCTGAAACTGTCAGTGCAGCTATACCAGCAGGTGTTTAAACCTTGCACTTTTTGTAAAATGCCTTTTTATCTTCTGTTGAAAAATACAGCTTTTATGTGGGTACAGGATTGCTAAAGAACGGCATCTCTGTAGACACTCATATGATTCAAGAGAAAAGCAAAGTCATTATATGAAACTTAAAGCAAAAGAAAGGAGAAGGATCTAAACCTGGAGAATTAAATGCCAGCAAAGGATGGTTTGATAATTTTAGAAAAAGATTTGGCTTAAAATATATCAAGATAACAGGAGAAGCAGCTTCCACCATCCAAGAGGGAGCAGATGAGTTTCTAGACACCATCACAAAAATTGTTGAAGAGAAATGATATCTGCCTGAACAAGTTTTTAATGTAGATGAAAGTGCCCTATTCTGGGGGGGGGGAGTGGAAAGCCACAAAAGACATTTATTAGTAAGGAAGAGAAGGAAGCACCTGGAATAAGGCAGGAAGGGATAGGCTAACTTTACTGTTGTATGCAAATGCATCTGGGTTCATCATTAGGACTTCCCTTATCTCTAATGCTGCTAACCCCCAAGTCTTGAAGGGAAGTGATAAACACTAGTTGCCTGTCTTTTGGTTGTACAGCAAAAGAGCCTGGATGATGAGAACATTTTTCTTAAATTGGTTCCATTGATTCTTTGTTCCTGAAGCCAGGAAGTACCTTGCCAGTAAGGGACTGCTTTGTAAAGTTCTTTTAATGTTGAGCAATGCCCCTAGCCACCCAGAACCCTATGAGTTCAACACCAAAAGCATCAAAGTGGCTCACTTGCCCCCAAATATATTTCTAATTCATTCTCTAATTCAGGAGGTCCTAAGGGGATCGTTAAGGCTTATTAAACATAACATTCTATGGAAAGGTTAATTAATTCTATGGAAGGGAAGCCCTGATAGAACATCATGAAAATCTAGAATGATTACACCATTGAAGATGCCATTGTTGTTGTAGGAAAAGCCACGGAAATCATCAAGTCTGAAATGGTAAATTCCTGCTGGAGAAAACCATGTCCAGATGGTGTGCATGGCTTCAAAAGATTTACCCCAGAGCCAATCAAGGAAATCATGAAAGACTGTAAATATGGAAAAAAGAGAAAAAAATAAAAGCACAAGGGGGTGGGGGAGTGGTTCAGGGATGTGGTGGTGAAGGGCTTCAAGATATGGATCTTGGAGAAATTCAAAAGCTAATAGACACCACACCAGAGAGATTAACAGAAGATGACTTGGTAGAGAGTAATGCTTCCAAACCAGTGCCTAATGATGAGGGAGAAGACTCAGAAAAAGCAGTGCCAAAAACCAAACTGACCTTTGACAGCAGAAGGGTTCCTATTAATTCAAGACTGTTTTTGACTTGCTTTAAGACATTGACCCTTCTTTACTATGGGCACTGAAACTAAAGCAAGTGCTGGAAGAAAGATTGGTCCTATATAGAAACATTTTTAGAAAATGTCTGACAGACATGACAAGGTATTACTGTAAAGTTACACCAAGCATACATGCCTCTCCTGCTTCCCCTCCCACCTCCTCTGCTTTTTGGACAGCAAGACCAATGCCTCCTTGATGAGGGGATGATGATGATGGGGATGAAGATCTAACGATGTGCCACTCCCTCATAATGAACAGTAAGTAATTACAATGCTGTAGAGTTACTGTGTGAGCTGCTTTTGTACTAGTGCCTCAGTTTTCATTATGTAGAATATCAGTACAAGACTTGTATGGAAGTGGACAGCATTTCCTTACATAGGCATGCCGTGAGTGATATTTAACATAAAATTAATGTGTTAGCTTACTTACTGTCTTATAACTTTTCTTTCAAAGAATTACATTGGCATACATATGCCTCTCTCTTACAATTGGAGAAGCTGCATTATCAGCCTATCAACACAGGTAAGGGTTTTGAAAAAAAGTTTCCAATCTTGTATTATGAATAAGACTAACAATGTGTACCATAGAAGTTTTATAATGATATATTCCTTAGTATATAGGCTAGGCTACCATAAAACAATCATATTGTTGCTTCATTATCAATGCATGGATATGAAATAAAGGTGAATTTCTTTTTGACATTGTCTTTTCATTTTTGATGTCTAGCATTAGTGAAACATATAATATTTATAGTGTTTTGTATCATATAAGACATTATTAATGTAGGTACTGAAACAATTTCTTATAAGCACATGGTATAAATTTACAGTACCAATAAATACAGTACAGTAAGTGTATTTCCCTTATTTTCTCAGAAACATTTTTCCTAGCTTTATTATAAGAATACAATATAAAATACATATAAAAATATAAAATATGAGTTGATTGGCCATATATGCTATCAGTAAGGCTTTCAGTCAACATTAGATGATTGGTGGTTAAGTTTTGGGGGATTCAAGTTATACATAGATTTTCAACTGTGTTGGTGATCAACTGTATTCAAAGACAGATGGGGTGAGTGGAAGAGCACCAGGCTTTCTGGAAGGAGTGAGTGCTGAGCAGAGTTTGCAGGCTGCCTGGGAGCCCATCCCACAGAAGAGGAAAGGAAGTGCTCCAGGCAGGAAGACCACAGGGATGAGATAGGAAAACAGTGAAGAGTGTGTCTGGGATGGCAGGGAGTGCTGAGGATTGGAAAGGAAGGAAATGAGGCTAGGCTAAACTAGGGGCTTCTAGGCTGAGGAGCTCAGGCTTTGTTCTGCAGGCCGAGATCAGAAAATTTTTTATGTAGGGGGCCAGATAGTAAAGATTTTGGGTTTGTGGACTATGGGTTTCTGACATAACAACTGGACTATACCACTGTAGCAACAAAGCAGCCACAGAACAAGGCATGACTGTTTTCCAATTAAACTATATTTACAAAAGTCTTGTAGAGGGGCACCTGTGTGACTCAGTGGGTTAAGCCTCTGCCTTCAGCTCAGGTCATGTCCCAGGGTCCTGGGATCGAGCTCCACATCGGGCTCTCTGCTCAGCGGGGAGCCTGCTTCACTCTCTCTCTCTGCCTGCCTGCCTTTCTGCCTACTTGTGATATCTCTTTCTCTCTCTCTGTTAAATAAATAAATAATCTTTAGGGGGGAAAAAAAGCTTTGTAGAAGGCTGTAATTGGCCAATTCTTGAACTTTTTTTTATCCCAATTTTAATTCTTGGACTTAAAAAAAAATTCCTTAGTATATAAAATAAATAGGTATCTTAGAATCATGGCATATTCTACTTAAAATGTTAGCTACTAATAATATACAGTAGCCTGATTTTATTACCAGAACATATAATTAGCAAAATGGCAGGTAGTTTTGATACCTTGTAGGAACTGAACACACAATCATTTTCTCTCTGGTGTGTGTAGTTCTTTCCCGGTGGGCATCACCCCCCTATCCTCTCCCACCCCCTACTGCTATGTTTCTCAGATAAACTTTCCTCATGTGCTCACCATTCTCAGCCCCCGTACTCCAGCTAGCAACCACATGAAAACCCAGTGTTTCTTCCTCATTCCTCATTCTCCTTTATCTCTCCCTGGCATTTGAAAGTATTAACAAAACCCCACTCAATCTTTTTGGGGTCTGTGAAGCTACATGCAGGTGTGGCTCAGTCTGTCCTCATAGTTCAATCTGTCATTCTTCACACACAAACCTTCTTGAGCACTTCATCCTTGGGCTCTTGTTTCTCCCCACTTCTGTCTATCGGTCTGCTGCTCATAAAATGACCATCCCCCCAAAGCATCTCTGTGTTCTAAGCTTTCACTGTAAGATCTCTTTTACCGCTAGGATTAAGTACGATCATCATAGTTGGGTGTTCAGTTCTCGCTACGGTGGATTTCTGAACACCCTGAACCTATGCCAGGCAAGTGGACTCTTCTTTACCCTCTTCCTGTGGCTTGTTCTGTCTTCATGTACAAAGCAGTTTCTCCACCCCAAATGCATTTTAAAGAAAGGTTTTGACTTTTGAATTTCTGCTTTTCTATGTTCTAGTTGTGTGACCTGGGTAGGTCGCAATGAAAATAATGATAACGCTTCACACTTACTGAGAGCTTACTTTGAGCCCTACATTGTGCTAAGCAACTTGTATGTAATATACTTTCCAATTATTATTATCCCTATGTTACAGGTGAGAAAACTGAAGCATAAAGGGTCTAAATGAGTAGTCTAAATTTAGTAGTAGTCTAAATTTCCTCAGCCTCAGTTTCTTCACCTGTAAATGGAGGATTATTGTGAAGATTAAATGAAAAACATCTAGCACAGTGTCAACCCCAAACTCAGGACATGTTAACTCCCTGCTAGCTCTTATATTCCTTCTTCTCCCTTTGATGTATCTTTTATGACCCAGTCCAATTTCCCTCCTTTTTAATCAAGGCAGAAATAAATTTTTGCTGACTCCAAGTTCCTATGGAACTAAATCTTCAATATAAGTATTTCGATGTTGTTCATTTATAGCCTTATTGTCTTTTTTTAAAAGATTTTATTTATTTATTTGACAGAGAGAGAGGGAGCACAGGTAGGCAAAGTGGCAGGCAGAGGGAGAGGGAGAAGCAGGCTCTCCGCCGAGCAGGGGACCCAATACGGGGCTCCATCCCAGGACCCTGGGATTATGACCTGAGCTGAAGGCAGCCGCTTAACCGGCTGAATCACCCAGGTGTCCCTAGACGTATTGTCTTTTTATGTGTTTAGCATATTTGCCTAAAATATTTGCTTTTGGAGAGCTAAGGTGATGTCTATTGCCCTAAAGTAATACTCAATGTTCAGTTTAATGTTCTCTGATTTGCTTTTTAACTAATTAACTGACTACACACAGACAGACACACACATATAAATAAGATGGCAGCAACTTCAAAACTTTTCCACTTTTCCCAAGCTTTTGGCCTTGACCCCGTCCTAGGACCTTCCCCCAGTCACCTCTCTTGGACCTTCACAGGGGTGAAAAAGCCATTTGATAATAGCTTCCGTTGCCTTTTGTACCAGATCCAGCAATTCCCCTGCCTCTATGCCCATCTACTTCTCTTTCTTCTAAGGAAAATCCTTCCACCTATGTCTGGATCTCTTGCCCTCCAGTCTTCTCAGGGGACAGGTTCAATGGATGATCTGCCCCTTTGAAGTGTTGTCACCTTCTCTGTCTTAATCTCTTCTCACCCTGAACATGCTCAAGTCTCTCTCATGCTTGAAGAATCCTGTGTGATTACACATTTCCATCTGGCTGCACCCGCCCTCCATCCCTTACCTCAGGCCAGACTTCTCCAAGAGTGGACTGCTCCCTGCTTTTCATCTCTCTCCCCCCACATGACAATCTCTCTCCCTGTCACTCTTTCCAAAGTGTGGAAAATCAATATTTTCCCCTTTGATGCCAAAATCAATATGTTCCTTTCAATCATTTTCTTAAAGACTTAATTATTTAATCAGATTTCAACAGTTAATAGTGCATTTAGTTGTTTGTTCATTTCTGTCCCCCCTCCGCTGCAAGAATGTAAGCTCCGTTATGGGGCTATCTTGTTCATTTTTAGATCCCTGTGTTGTGATCTCTTGTTCATAGGAGGTTTATAATGACTACTTGTTGACTGAATAGATCTTGCCTTCTTCATGACAAATTTTACTTTCCCCATCAAAGCACACTTCACAATCTGATTATCTGTTTGCTTATCTGTAACATACCAGAGGCATGGTTAGAGCAGAGACAGTGCTCTTGACAGTTCTATCACCAAGCACAAGATCTTGACTAGAACTCCAAAAAAATGTGTATTGACTGAATGACTGAAAGGAAGATAAGAAAAAGGAAGGGATTTTATGGCTCGTGGTAAGTAAAGAAGAGTAACATTCCTTTTTCCTAATTTTGCCAGAAGTGATGACTGGATAATTGACCTGAAACAACACACAAATAATTCATTAAAGAGAATTCATTACCACTAAGTTATTATTTAGTATCCATTTTCTCTCCAGCTAAATTACCTTGGCCTCCCCACTTATGGTAAAAACCTCCAGGCAGGTTTCCTCTACTTAGGACAAAGAAATAAATAGCATACATATATACCTGGTTTTTCCTGTATCCAGTCAGACAACCATTTTAAATGGCAATCACAAGTCCATGGGTTCCCATGAAGATAAAGGCTTTCCAAATCAGGCATATTGGAAATCATCTCTTGAGGGAGGGAGCTCAGGAAGTTATCAGACAAGTATAGGTACTTAATAAAAGATGTTTTAAATATCTGGAGGTATTTCAAAGAGACAAATGTATCTGGATGGAGCTTAGTGAGCTGATTTCCTTCCAAGTGCACCAGTCGGAGAAATGTGAGTCCATAAAAAACCTCTGGGTTTATAAACTCAATATTGTTGTGGTCCATATGCAACCGTGTCAAGCTCCTGAGGCCATAAAAAGTATCTTTCTGAAGTTTTCGAATTTTGTTATAGCTCATTTTTAATACCTAAGGATAAACAAACAAAAAACATTTAGTTTGTCCAAGGAATTTTCACAAAGGGAAAAATGTGTCAGTAATAAAACATGTTAGAATTAATCCAAAACAATATGTGTATCTATTTGAATCCTAATTCAAACAAATTAGTTGCCAATTAAATATGAGAATATCAGGGAAATTAGAATACTCATGATAATATTAAGGAGTTATTGCTAAAATTTATAGATGAATTTTGTGGTTATTTTTTAAAGATTCCTTAACTTTGAACTTTGAGACATATATGAAGTACCTGTAGATAAAAACTGAAGATATCTTATTTCTTTCAAAACAATGCAATGAAATAAAACAAGTACTGAGTAATAGTACAGGTGAAGCAATCTGTTATGTCTTGGTAACGACTGAACCTGGATGATGATATTTTGGGATTTATCATACTATTCTTCTTACTTTTGTATGTGATTGAAAAATTTTATAATAAGTTTTAAAAAATTATCTTGATATCTCAAGTAAATTTAAGGGTTCTTAAACATGGATTTTTCATAAGAAAGCAATATATTGAATTTATCTGTCATATTTATAACAGTGTTATTGAGATATAATTCACAGGCCATAAAATTCACCTCTTTAAGGTATACATTAAGTGGTTTTTAGTACATTAACAGTGGTGCAACCAACTCCACTAAATTTAGAAGGTTTTCAGCACCCCCAAATCAAAACTGCTGCCATTGGCAGTCATTCCCCCACCTTCTGCCTAGCTGTAGAAAACCACAAATTTACTTTATTTCTGTGGATTTGCATATTCTGGACAGTTCACATAAATGGAGTCATACAGTATATAGCCTTCTGTGTCTTGCTTTTTTTTTTTTTGAATTTGCCTAATCTTTTTAATACCCATCCCTGTTGTAGAATTATTAGCCCTTCATTCTTTTTTTATTGCAGAACACTATTCCATGTGGACATATGACATGTTTTGCTTATCCACTTATCAGCGGTGGACATTTGGGATGTTTTCCACTTCTTGGTTCTTATGAGGAATAGGATTTTGATTGATTTTGCTTTAAAATTAAAATACTTCTTGAATATTTTGATAGCATGAGGGTATTCTCCAGTTTCTTCTCCACTTATTAGTTGAACATACACCTTCTCCCAAAATGAAAAGAGAAAGAAATGCTAGTAAAAACAATGATTTCTTTCTTTAAAGGTTCTATTTATTTATTTAGTTGGGAGAGAGAGAGAGTGAGCATATGCCGAGGGAGAAGCAGGCTCCCTGCTGAGCAGGGAGCACAATGTGGGGCTCCATCCTGGGACCCTGGGACATCATGACCCAAGCTAAAGGCAGATGCTTAACCAACTGAGCCACCCAGTTGCCCCACAATGATTTCTTTTATATTTTTTTCCCTGATTTGACCTAAGATATCACTTTTGTTGAAGAATGCTTTTCTGGAATGCCAAGTTCCCTAATAAGCAAAGGGAAACTGACAACATAGAAAATCTTTGATGTAAATATTACCTGGGAGTACAATCCCAAACTCAGTGTTCTCAATATTTGTTGAAAACAGGGTGATGAGAGTAAGTATCTTTGGGGATTGCATGAAGACCTTGTTTCATCTAATTCTCTGAAGATATATATTCCAAACAATGTCTGATTAAGCCATACTAAAGGAATCACGTGCCCAGACTGAATCCTTTTGCATTATAGGAACCTAGTATGATGTCAGAATGCTCTATGAACACTTGCATTTTATCTTTTATAAAGATATTGCTGACATTTTATTACACTATCTATTTTATGAGGAACTTTGGACTAGAAATCAGATGTGTCTTGGGGGTCAAGATGGTAGAAGAGGAGCTTCTGAGCTTACCTCCTTCCATGGACAAACCAGAACTACAACTATTTATAAAACAATCATCTCTGAGAACAAATTGAAGACTGAAAGAAATGATTTTACACAATTAGGGATATAAAGGAAAAGCCATATCATGATGGGTAAGAAGGGCAAAAATGTGGTTTAGCTAGGAATCCACAATCTCATTGTGATGACCCATAAGGGTAAGGGGTTGTATCATAGTCATGTAGGGTCCTCCTTGAGGAACCAGGGGCTCAAGCCCCACATTGGATTGGACTCTTGAGTCCAGGGGTCCTGAACTGGGAAGACATAATATCTGACTTGGAAAACCAGTGGAGCCTATGTCTGGGAAGGCAATAAGAAACTGAGACTCTCCTCTTAAAAAGTGTGCCTGTAATCTCCCTTGTTCTAGTGTCAGGGCAGAGACAGCAGTTTGACCAATGCCTAGGTTACACATAAAGGAGATTAATTTTACAGCATGTGCCAGAGGGGCAGGGACATGGTGTAACATTCTTTGGGAACAGAAGTGAAGGTAGGAAGCATTTCTTTTTATTCCCATTCTATGTCACTGGCCCAGTTCAGGTGGGAACAATTTCTCCCCAAGTAACCCTCCCCATAGTGAACCCCATTCATGAGAGTGCCCACAACAGTCACAACCAGGCCTCACGGCCAGCCACCCACCAATGCATACAAACCACAACAGGAGGGTGCACACAGTCCATACCAGGGAAACCCCCAGGGTACCTCAGTTGGATGCATCACAGGGGTTTGTGCTACTGGACCCCACAGGACACCTACATAAAGCCACTCCTTCAAGACTGGGTAATATAACTGATCTACCTAACACACAAACATTGAGGGACAAAATGAAGCTACAGAGGAATATGTTCCAAATGAAATAATCTACCTGAAAAATAATTCAGGATAATGACCATAAAGATGCTCACCAAATTCAGAATACCGAATCAACACATTGAGAACCTCAATTATGAAATAGAAAATATAAAAAGGAACCAATCAGGGCTGAAGAATAACTGAAATAAAAAATATACTAGAGGTAACTGAGGGCAGATTAGAAAATACAGAGGAATGAATCAATGATATGGAGAACAGTAGTGGAAATCACTCTATCAGAACAGCAAAAAGAAAAAAAGAAAGACAAGGTAGAGTTTAAGGGATCTCTGGGACAACATCACACATACTAACATTTCCATTGTAGGACTCCCAGAAGGAAGAGAGAGAGAAAAAGGCAGAGAAAACCCATTTGAAGTAGTAATGGCTAAAAACTCCCTAACCTAATGAATGAAACAGACATCTATGTCCAGGAGTCACAGAGTTGTAAAGAAGATGAGCCCAAAGAGACCCACACCAAGACATATTATAATCAAAGTATCAACAGTTAAAGAGAGAATCTTAAAAGGACCGGAAGACAAGTTAGGTATAAGGAAATCCCCATATGACTACCACAACTGATTTTTCAGCTGGAACTTTACAGGTGAGAAGGGAATGACAGGATATATTCAAAGTGTTGAAAAGAAAGAAATCACAAGAATTCTCTTCCAAGCAAGATTATCACTCAGAATTGAAGAGAGATAAGGAGTTTCCCAGACAAGTAAAAGCTAAAGGACTTCAACAACAAACCAACCTTACAAGAAATGTTAAAGGAACTAATTTAAGTGGGAAAGAAAAGTCCATAAATAGAAAAGATAAAATTATAAAAGAAATGATCTCGCTAATAAAAGTAAACCTATAATAAAGGTACGGATCAGCCACCTACATATCTAGTATGAAATTTATAAAAGTAGTAAAATCATCTAGACTTACAATTATTACTCAGTGGATTCACAAAATAAGATACAAAATAGGACCTCAAAACATGAAACATTGTGGGGAGTGGTGGTAAAATGTAGTGCTTTTAGAACACCCTTGAACTTAAATGATCTTCAACTTAAAATAGACTGCTACATAGAATTTTATGTCATATATGAACCTCATAGTAACCATAAACCAAATACCTATATAGTTTTGCAAAAATAAAAAAGGGACACAAACATAACATTACAAAAAGTCACCAAATTACAAGGGAAGAGATTAAGAAAAACAGAACTATAAAACAACAAAATGGTAAGTACCTATGAATAATTATTTTTATTAAAGCCTAATATAGAATGTTTTATTAGTTTAAGGTGTATAACATTGATTCAACAATTTCATACATTACTCAATGCTGACATGATGTGTAGTCACCATACAGTGTTATGATATTATGGACCATAATTTGCTATGCTATAATTTTTATCTCCATGGCTTATTTTATTACTGGAAGTTTGTACCACTTAATCCTTTTTTATCCATTTCCCCCATCTCCGTATACCCATTTCCTCTGGCAACTACCAGTTCTCTGTATTTAAGAGTCCATTTTTTTTCTTAATTTGTTTTGTTTTTTAGATTTTACATATAAGTGAAATTGTACAGTGTTTTTTGTTTTTTAGATTTTATTTATTTATTTGACAGAGAGAGACACAGCAAGAGAGGGAACACAAGCAGGGGGAGTGGGAGAGGGAGAAGCAGGTTTCCCGCTGAGCAGGAAGCCCAATACAGGGCTCGATCCCAGGACCCTGGGATCATGACCTAAGCTGAAGGCAGACACTTAATGACTGAACCACCTAGGCACCTGCATTTGTCTTTTTCTGATTTGTTTCATTTAGTACAAGGCCTTCTCAGTCCCTCTGTATTGTTGCAAATGGCAAGATCTCATTCCTATTCCTATTTTTATGGTTGAATAATACTCCACTGTATTTATCCATATCACATCTTTATCCATTCATCTGTCAGTAGGCACCTGAGCTGTTTCCCTATCTTGGCTATTTTAAATAATGCTGCAGTAAACATAGGGGTATGTATATCTTTGTGAATTAGCATTTTTGGGACGCCTGGGTGGCTCAGTCTATTGTCTGCCTTCACCTCAGGTCATGATCAAGAAATAGATTACTGGTAATGAAATTGAATCAGTAATAAAAAAAATTTTTCAACAAGAAAAAGTGTAGGACAAGATGGCATCATAAGTGCATTCTCTACCAAACATTTAAAGAGTTAATACCTATTTTTCTCAAACTTTTCCAAAAATATAGAAATGTTAAAGGAGATTCTTTGAATGGAAAGGAAGGACCATAAATAGGAGTAAGAAAAATAGGAAAGGAAAAAACTTTACAACCACATTTAAACATAATAAAAGTAGTAAATTAGTTACTTATAAAGGCAGTATGGAGATTAAAGCACACAAAAAAAGCAATAAAATAAAGTATACCTATAAAAATCAGTTGAAGGAATCATAAAAGGATGTAAAGTCTGATACCACATACCTAAAATGTAGGGAAGTAAAAATTTAAGCTTGAAACTAGAAGTTTAACAGCACTAAACAACCATTAACATAATATAGACTGTTATATGCATAAGATGCTATATACAAATTTAGTGGTAACCACAAATAAAAAATCATTAATAGATACACAAAAAAAAATAAGGAAAAAGGAATCCAAGCACATCACTAAGGAAATCCATCAAACAGCAAGAGAAGAAAAGTGACCTGCTAAAACTCAGAAAACAAGTAACAAAATGGCAATTAGAACATACCAGTTAATAATTATTTTGAATGTAAATGGACTAAATGCTCTAATCAGAAGACAGGATGACAGGATGGATTAAAAAAAAGCAACACCCAACCAAATGCTGCCTACAGAGACTTTTTTCAGACTTAAAACACCTGCAGATTGAAAATGAAGGGATGGGAAAATCTTTATCATGAAAATGGAAAAGAAAAGAAAGTGAAGGTAGCAATACTTATATAGATAAAATAGACTAAGTCAAAAACTAACAAGAGAGTTACTTGTTTTTGGTGCTATAGCACCAAAAACCATAAGATACCTCGGAATAAACCTAACCAAAGAGGTTAAAGATCTGTACTCGAGGAACTACAGAACACTCCTAAAAGAAATTGAAGAAGACACAAAAAGATGGAAGACCATTCCATGCTCTTGGATCGGAAGAATAAACATCGTTAAAATGTCTATACTGCCCAGAGCAATCTATACTTTTAATGCCATTCCGATCAAAATTCTACCAGTATTTTTCAAAGAGCTGGAGCAAATAATCCTAAAATTTGTATGGAGTCAGAAGAGACCCCGAGTTGCTAAGGAAATGTTGAAAAACAAAAATAAAACTGGCGGCATCACGTTACCTGATTTCAAGCTTTACTACAAAGCTGTGATCACCAAGACAGCACGGTACTGGCATAAAAACAGACACATGGACCAGTGGAACAGAGTAGAGAGCCCAGATATGGACCCTCAACTCTATGGTCAAATAATCTTTGACAAAACAGGAAAAAATATCCAGTGGAAAAAAGACAGTCTCTTCAATAAATGGTGCTGGGAAAACTGGACAGCTATATGTAGAAGAATGAAACTTGACCATTCTCTTACACCGTACACAAAGATAAACTCGAAATGGATAAAAGACCTCAACGTGAGACAGGAATCCATCAGAATCCTCGAGGAGAACATAGGGAGTAACCTCTTTGATATCAGCCACAGCAACTTCTTTCAAGATATGTCTCCAAAGGCGAAGGAAACAAAGGCAAAGATGAACTTTTGGGACTTCATCAAGATCAAAAGCTTCTGCACAGCAAAAGAAACATTCATCAAAACAAAGAGGCAACCCACGGAATGGGAGAAGATATTTGCAAATGACAGTACAGACAAAAGGTTGATATCCAGGATCTATAAAGAACTTCTCAAACTCAACACACACAAAACAGATAATCATATCAAAAAATGGGCATAAGATATGAACAGACACTTCTCCAATGAAGACATACAAATGGCTACCAGACACATGAAAAAAATGTTCATCATCACTAGCCATCAGGGAGATTCAAATCAAAACCACATTGAGATACCACCTTACACCAGTTAGAATGGCCAAAATTAGCAAGACAGGAAACAACGTGTGTTGGAGAGGATGTGGAGAAAGGGGAACCCTCTTACACTGTTGGTGGGAATGCAAACTGGTGCAGCCACTTTGGAGAACAGTGTGGAGATTCCTCAGGAAATTAAAAATAGATCTTCCCTATGACCCTGCAATTGCACTGCTGGGTATTTACCCCAAAGATACAGATGTAGTGAAAAGAAGGGCCATCTGTACCCCAATGTTTATAGCAGCAATGGCCACGGTCGCCAAACTGTGGAAAGAACCAAGATGCCCTTCAACGGATGAATGGATAAGGAAGATGTGGTCCATATACACTATGGAGTATTATGCCTCCATCAGAAAGGACGAATACCCAACTTTTGTAGCAACATGGACAGGACTGGAAGAGATTATGCTGAGTGAAATAAGTCAAACAGAGAAAGTCAAGTATCATATGGTTTCACTTATTGGTGGAGCATAACAAATAATATAGAGGACAAGGGTAGATGGAGAGGAGAAGGGAGTTGAGGGAAATTGGAGGGGGAGGTGAACCATGAGAGACTATGGACTCTGAAAAACAACCTGAGGGTTTTGAAGGGGTGGGGGTGGGAGGGTGGGGGAACCAGGTGGTGGGTATTAGGGAGGGCACAGATTGCATGGAGCACTGGGTGTGGTGAAAAAACAATGAATACTGTTACGCTGAAAATAAATAAAAAATTTAATAAAAAAAAAAGAGAGTTACTTGTTAGTTACTAAAAAGACACTATATAATCATAAAAAGAACAGGAAGAAAATTTAATAATGCTAAATATTTATGCACCCAACATCGGAGCAATCAAATTCATAAAGCAGCTAATAACAAACATAAAGGAAGTAATCAATACTAATACAATCATTGTAGGGGACTTTAGGAATCCCTTTACATCAATGGATAGATTATCCCAAGAGAAAATCAACAAAGGAACAGTGGCTTTGAATGACACATTAGGACAGATGGATCTAACAGATAAATTCAGAATACTCCATTCAAAAACAATGGAACACATAATCTTTTCAAGTGCACACAGAACATTCTCCAGAGAAGATCACAACAGGCCACAAAAAAAGTCTCAAAAAAGACTGAAGTAATACCATGCATCTTTTCTAACGACACTATGAAACTAGAAATCAATTGCAAGGAAAAAGTCTGGAAAGAACACAAATTCACGGAGTTTAAAGAACATGCTACTCAACAAAGAATGGGTCAACCCATTATGGTACTGGCACAAAAACAGACACATAAATCAATGGAACAGAATAGAGAGCCCAGAAATAGACCCTCAACTCTATGGTCAACTAATCTTTGACAAAGCAGGAAAGAATGTCCAATGGAAAAAAAGTCTCTTCAACAAATGGTGTTGGGAAAATTGGACAGCCACATGCAGAAAAATGAAACTGGACCATTTCCTTATACCACACATGAAAACAGACTCAAAATGGATGAAGGGCTTCAATGTGAGAAAGGAATCCATCAAAATCCTTGAGAAGAACATAGGCAGCAACCTCTTCGACCTCAGCCACAGCAACTTCTTCCTAGGAACATTGCCAAAGGCAAGGAAAGCAAAGGCAAAAATGAACTATTGGGATTTCAACAAGATCAAAAGCTTATTCACAGCAAAGGAAACTGTCAACAAAACCAAAAGACAACTGACAGAATGGGAGAAGATATTTACAAACAACATATCAGATAAAGGGCTAGTATCCAAAATCTATAAAGAGCTTAGCAAACTCAACACCCAAAGAACAAATAATCCAATCAAGAAATGGGCAGAGAACAGGAACAGACATTTCTGCAAAGACATCCAGATGGCCAACAGACACATGAAAAAGTGCTCCACATCACTCGGCATCAGGGTAATACAAATCAAAACCACAATGAGATACCACCTCCCACCAGTCAGAATGGCTAAAATTAACAAGTCAGGAAATGACAGATGCTGGCAAGGATGCAGAGAAAGGGAAACCCTGCTACACTGTTGGGAATGCAAGCTGGTGCAGCCACTCTGGAAAACAGCATAGAGGTTCCTCAAAAAGTTGAAAATAGAGCTACCCTATGACCCAGCAATTGCATTACTGGGTATTTACCCTAAAGATACAAATGTAGGATCCGAAGGGGTATGTGCACCCAAATGTTTATAGCAGCAATGTCCACAATAGCCAAACTATGGAAAGAACCTAGATGTCCACCAACAGATGAATGGATAAAGAAGAGGTGGTATATATATATACAATGGAATACTATGCAGCCATCAAAAGAAATGAAATCTTGCTATTTGCAATGACGTGGATGGAACTAGATGGTATTATGCTTAGTGAAATAAGTCAATCAGAGAAAGACAATTATCATATGATCTCCCTGATATGAGGAAGTTGAGAGGCAATGTGGGGGGTTTGGGGGGTAGGAAAAGAATAAATGAAACAAGATCAGGAGGGAGACAACCATAAGAGACTCTTAATCTCAAAACAAACAAACAAACAAACAAACAAACCTGAGGGTTGCCGGGGGGAGGGGGCCAGGGAGAGGGTGGTAGGGTTATGGACATATGGACATTGGGGAGGGTATGTGCTATGGTGAGTGCTGTGAAGTGTGTAAACCTGGCGATTCACAAACCTGTACCCCTGGGGCTAATAATATATGTTAATAAAAAGACAAAAAATAAAAAAAAAAGAATAGGTCAACCAAGAAATCAGAGAGAAATAAAAAAATACATGGACACAAATGAAAAAGAAACACAATAGCCCAAAATCTTTGGGATGAAGCAAAAGCTGTTCCAAGAGAAAAAAATTATAGCAATACAGGCCTACCTCAAGAAACAAGAAAAATCTTAAATAATCTAACATTACAACTAAAGGAGCTAGAGAAAGAAGAATTAAACCCCGAATCAACAGAAGAAAGGAAGGAAATAATAAAGATTAGAGCAGAAATAAATGAAATAGAAACTTAAAAAAAACAACCGCATTAACTAGAACAGATAAATGAAACCAGGAGCCACTTCTTTGAAAAGATTGACAAAATTAATAAAGCTTTAGATGGACTAAAAGAAAAGGATTCAAATAAAATCAGAAATGAAAGAGGAGAAACACTACCATAGAAATACAAAAGATTATGAAAAATTTTTTTGCCAACAAATTGGACAACCTGGAAAAAAATGGAGGATTACTAGAAACATTTAACCTCTCAATATTCCTAGAAAGAGAAAATTTGAAAAGACTGATTAATCTGTTTTATTGCCATTAGCAATGTAATTGAATTAATTATCAAAAAAATCTGAATGAATTGAGGTCTGGGACCAGATGGCTTCACAGGTTAACTTTGCCAAAAACTTAAAGAGGAGTTAATACCTATTCTGCTCAAACTATTCCAAAAAATAGGAGAGAAAGGAAAGCTTCCAAATTCATTCTATGAGGGCTTATCCCAAAACCAGATAGATAAACTACAAAAAAATAGAACTATAAGCCAATACTTTAATGAACATAGATGCAAAAAATCCTCAACAAATTATTGGCAAACTGAATCCAACAATACAGTTTAAAAAAAATTAGCCATGATCAAGTGAGATTTATTCCTGGGATGCAAGTCTAGTTCAATATTTGCTAGTCAAGCAGCCTGATACATGATATTAACAAAAGGAAGGAGAAAAACTATATGATTATTTCAATAGATATAGAAAAAGTATTTGACAAAGTACAACATCCATTCCTGACAAAAACCCTCAACATAAAAAGGCCATCTATGAAAAACCCAAAGCTAGCATCATGCTTAATGGGGAAAAACAGAGCTTTTTCCCTAGATCAGGAACAGGACAAGGATGTCCACTCTCACCACTTTTATTCAACATAGTATTGGAAGTCCTAGCCACAGTAATCAGACAAGAAATAAAAGGCATCCAAATTGGTAAGGCAGAAGTGAAATTTTCACTATTTGCAGATGTCATGATAAGTAAATTCTATAAAGCTGTGGGTTATAAAATTCACATATAGGAATCTGTTGCATTTCTATACACTGATAATGAAGTAGCAGAAAGAAATTAAGACAACAGTCCAGTTTACAATTGCACTTAAAATAACAAAATACCTACACTAAACCTAACCAAGGAAATGAAAGACCTGTACTCTAGAAACTACAAAAGACCAATGAAATGAAAGACCTGTACTCTAGAAACTACAAAAGACCAATGAAAGAAATTGAAGGGGACACAAAGAAATGGAAAGATACTCCATGCTTATGGGTTGCAAGAAAAAATATTGTTAAGATGTCCATATTACCCAAAGCAACCTATAAATTTAATGCAATCCTTGTCAAAATATTAATGGCATTTTTCACAGAACTATAACATATATTTCTATAATTTGAATGGAACCACAAAAGACCCTGAATAGGAAAAGCAATCTTGAAAAAGACAAACAAAACTGGAGGTATAATAATCCCAGATTTCAAGATATACTATAAAATTGTAATCAAAACAATATGGTACTGGTGTAAAAAAGTAGACACATAGGTCAACAGAACAGAATAGAGAGCCCAGAAATAAACCCATGTTTACATGGTCAATTATTCTATGACAAAGGAGGCAAGAATATATAAGGTAAAAATCTTTTCAACAAATGGTGTTGGGAAAACTGGACCATTTAATTATACCATATATAAAAATAAACTCAAAATGAATTAAAGACTAAATGAGACCTGAAACCGTAACAAAACTAGAAGAGAGCATAGGCAATAATTTCTCTGACATTAATCATAACAACATTTTTCTAGATATGTCTCCTGAGGCAAAGGAAACAAAAGCAAAGATGAATTATTGGGACTATATCAAAATAAGGAGCTTCTGCACAGCAAAGTAAACGATCAACAAAACTAAAAGACAACCTACAGAATGGGAGGAGATGCTTACAAATGACATATCTGATAAATAGTTAATATCCAAATAAATATAAAGAACTTCTATAACTCAGCACCCCCCCCCCCAAATAATCCAATTAAAAATGGGCAGAGGACATTTCTCCAAAGAAGACATAAAAATGGCCAACAGACACATGAAAAGATGCTCAACAGACATATGAAAAGATGCTCAACATCACTCATCAGGGAAATGCAAATCAAAACCACAATGAGGTATCACTTCACAACTGCCAGGAATGGCTACTGTCAAAACCACAACAAATAACATGTGTTGGCAAGGATGTGGGAAAAAAGACATCCTTGTGTACTGTCAGTGGGAACTCAAAGTGGGGCAGCCACTGTGGAAAACACAGAGGTTCCTGAAAAAAATTTAAAGTAAAACTACCCTATGTTCCAGTCATTGCACTACTGAGTATTTACCCCAAAAAATACAAAAACACTAACTCAAAAACATATATGCATCCCCCTATGTTTACTGTAGCACTATTTACAATAGCCAAGATATGGGAACAACCCAGGTTTCTATCACTAAATGAATGGAGATATTTATATCACACACACACACACACACACACACACACACACACACAAAGTGAAATTAGCCAGAGAAAGCAAATACCATACAATTTCACTCACACATGGAACTTAAGAAACCAACCAAAGAAAAAAAGACAAACCTAAAACAAACTCATAACTATAGAGAACTGATGGTTATCATTGCAGAGGTTGGGGGGTAGGGATGGGTGAAAAAGGTGAAGGGGATTAAGAATACACTTATGATGAACACTGAGTAATGTATAGAATTATTCAATCACTATATTATATACCTGAAATGTAACACTGCATATTAATTATACTGAATTAAAAATATATTAAAAATTGTAATATATAATACTTAAAGAAAAATAAAAAGTAATGAATTTTTCTTCTTAATTCCACAATAGCCAAATTATGGAAAGAACCTAGATGTCCATCAACAGATGAATGGATAAAGAAGATGTGGTAATATATATACGGAATGCTATGCAGCCATCAAAACACTGGTCATTAGGGGAATGTTCCAATTAATGTTCCAATTGTACGTAATTTATGAAGTGCACTTGGAAGCAAGGGTTCCCAAATAAACAGAAAGGGATACCTATTTCAACTGGCATTTGGAAGCCTCCAAAAGATTCCAAAATTCTGAAACAGTTTCATTGAAAGATTCATTGCAAAACGTTAATGAGAAGTTAAAGAGAGGATGCCTTGGTGGCTGAATCAGTTGAGCGTCTGCCTTCAGCTCAAGTCATGATCTCAGGGTCCTAGGATCAAGCCCTGTATCTGACTCCCTGCTCAATGGGGAGTCTGCTTGCCCTCTTCCTCTGCCCCTCCCCCTGCTCACTCTGTATCTCAAATAAATAAATCTTTAAAAAAAAAAAGAGAGAGAGAGAAAATGTACCTAAAAGACTGTAATACTGATACATCCATTCTGAAGAGACTATTAAACAGTTACCTTTTTAAAATAAGACCATCCAAGGACATAGGCAATTCTTTTCAGATTATGTTTCACTCCTTGATCAAAGGCCATGGTTAAAGAACGTCTTAAACCTAGATAGGATTCTCAAGAGTTTTTGTAAATCGATTACTTTCTGAGCCCAGTCAAGAGAAACAAAATTTCACATTGGCTCATCCTTGTCCTTTTTTCTTTTTGTATCCTAAGAACTTGGCTTGGCTTTCTGATTGTCTGGAAAACATAGGTTGTTAGTTCTTTCTTTGTCTATCTTTGGGAGAGACTCTCAATCTTGTGAAGATAGTATCTTTTACACCGTCTTTGACAAAAGCTCAGGAGTTTAACACTGCCAGAAATATTTACTATTTGTTCCAGCTGACACTGGGCAAGATATTTGAAAAGATTTAATAACTTTATTATCAAATAAGTTTAACTTATTCCACCTACTAGAGAAATAAATTTAGATTCAACCTTTATAATGAATGAGTTTTGTACCTGTTTCATGGCAGTAATTTAAAAACAGAAGATGTAAGTTCTCTACATCTGTTTCTATGTTCATGTGTGTCATATATGTGTGTTGTAGATATGTGGTATTTTCTACCTCCAGATGGTATTGCTGAAATTAATGTGTACCAGAGCTCTGCTGAATTGGCTTAAAGAAAATTAAATGCTTATATGAATTATATTGTCAAATGTAATAGAAATTAATTCAAATGTTTTTCAAATTCACTTGATCTGGGATGATCAAGTTTAAGTTTGTTGGCTTAATTAAAACAGGCATATCTTTATAGAGATATTAAACCTTGAATATAATACAGATAATCTTCACTTTTATTCTGCTGAACTTACTTAATTCATGTTATATCTCTTGTGTTTGTCAGTAAAAATTACTTAGAATAATGGTTGATTTTCTTTGATGTGTCATGAACTCTTCATGCGTAATCTAGATACAATTGTCAAGTACAAATAGAAGAGACAAAAAGTTTTAAATTTTTCCAAATCTTTTTGGTACGTTGAAAACTTACAGTTTTGCTGAGTGATGAGTGAGGGTGAACTCACTAAATATCTAGATCACTTCCTGATAAGATTTAAAAAAATGAAAATTAACTACTAAACAGGTTTATCTACTTTTGGCTTGTCGTTACAGAAAAACTAAAATATTTGGATGTTAGTGCCACATTGGAGTCTGGTGATTATTTTGGAAACATTATTAGAAGATGGTTCTCAAGCTCCACTGAAAGGGACCTTACCAAGTGCTTCTGACCTGGCATTGCTGCAAAACTACGTGGGACTAGACGCACATCTTACTCACAGCTAAAGAAAGCTCCACATGACATTTGGTCGTCTATAGTTGCTGGAGACCTCTGAATCAAACTGATAAGGAAGAGAGGTAGCTGACATTGAGGTAGATGGCTCCTGCCCCAAATGACAGATCCAAATCCCATACTTTAACAAGAAACCCTTCTCCTCCTCCTCCTTGTCTTCACTCTGGCATTCGCCTGGAAAGATAATGCTATCATCCATATCTCCCAGGCCATTGCCAAAGGCAGTAACCTTCACACTGCTGGATTTGTCAAAGATTTTTATCTGTCCATGATGCTAGAGATCTCCTGGTGCTCCTTATAGGCAGTTCTTCTATATCCAATGTCATTGCAGACTACAATCATCAGCCCCTCCTAGCCCCTTAGAAATCTCTTACCAAGTTCAACTTTCATGTCTAGAATATCCAGTGCCTTTTTACCTTTCTCCAGAAATAACTGTACTTTCCCATCAAACACAAATACCTGTGTTAATCTTGGTACATTTGCACCCCCATATTCCCATGATTATCTAGGTGATATCTGTTCTCCCCAAGAAAACTTACCAGCAGCACCCATCTTTGCAAGACATTTAGAACAACACTCTATTTCAGTTTTCGGGTTTCTCTTCTTATATGCATTGAAAAACCTGACTGGCCCTTGGCTTGAACCAGTAAACGCAGCAGTCCTTGTGAACAAATCCATTAGTAGTACCTCCCTAATGGTAATGGTCTGTGTGCCAACAGGATTTGTCTTTGTCTGTGATGGTTATAATTCTTCTTGAGCCTAAAAATGTCTAGGTGGCTGGCACACAGCTGGGCAATGCCTTCTAGGTTATCTAACCGTGCCCCTAACTGTACATAGACAACTAAGATACTTCATCAATCAGCTTTCCTGTATTTATATCACTGAGTTAGAAAAGACCTACCAGGAGGCATTCATGATTCAGGGCCATACTTGCCTGGTTAGGAGTGAAAACAAATAAAGATATGATCAGGAACTTCTTTTTAACTACCGAAGATATTGCAGATCCCATCGCTAAGACCTGCCCAACAAAGATCCTTAGGCTATCTGGCCCACATAGTTCTTGGTAATAGGATAGCCTTTGACTATCTTTTAGCTGAGCAAGGAGATATCTGTGCTATGGCCAACATCACCTGCTCCATCTAAATTAGCAATTTTGGGGAAAGTTGAAACTTAGTTACATAAAATCACTAACTAGGCCATTTGGCATAAAAAGGTAACTCCTTCAGTGGGGGTTATTTGAACTACTTGATTTTGATTCGTTTGAGTCCTGTGGACCATGGCTCTGGAGTGCACTCTGAATGTTGGAAATGATCTTGCTTATAGTTATAAGCAAGTATATTATATCCTCTTAAAAATTTTTAATTTATTTAGGTGTGTGAGGGAGATGGCAGTGGAGTAGGAGGACCCTAGGCTCTCCTCATCCACACATACAACTAGATAAAATCATCTTAAAATCCCCAGAAATTCATCTGAAGACTGGAAGAGCAAACTCTACAACTAAAGGTAGAAAGTAGAAAGATGCAGCTTGGAAGAGAAATGGATTGCGGCTGCTGTGGTGGGGAGCTGCGGTCGTGGAGAAGGGCAAAAAACAGATTAACACACAAGGGGTTGCATGAGGAAAATGAATGCCCGTAGCAATTGGTCTGAAAAGTGAAAGGGCCTGAATTTTGTGAGTTCTTGCAAACAGCAGGGCTTTAAACCTGGAGTTTTAAGGGTTGGTATGCTCAGCTCTGGGAAAGATTGGAGGGCATTGAGGCTTCACTTGGAAAGAAGGCAGGGCAAAGAGCCCCCAGACATATGCTGTAGAAACAGTGATCTGAAGATGCTTGGGGAGCAACTACAGGTGCATATCCTAGAGGTGCACTGTTCAGAGACTCCTCCAGGAACAAAGGAACTGGCAGGCTCTTTCCCTTCCCTGCACCTCAGTATAAAACACAGGGCCAAGCGCCAGTGAAGCACCAATACTCAATACCTAACTTGCTTACACCAAGCCCCACCTACCTGAGCTCCAGAACTGCCCTTCCCAGTCAAGCTTGCCTCTGTCCCAGTGCAGTAGGCTGCCTCCCTTAGAAGATCAGCCCAAACCCATACTAACACCATGTCTCTTGACCTGAGAGTTTTGTGTACATTCAGTTCTGGCGGCAGTGGCAACAGGTCTCATTTCACAAGCAAACCAGAGCACACTTAGTTAAAACACACCACATTTAGGCCAGGGACCAAACACTGCCAATAACAGACAGAGAGCCTCTGCAGACAACTGACCTGAAGGATAAAGCAGCCATGATACAATAGCAGAGCTCATGCAGCACACACTGGAGATAATCCTGGAGGGTCCAGGCCCTGGGAGACAGGTGGCACTACATTGCAGGGCACTACAGGAAGTCTTCTTCATAAAGCCATTACCCTCAATAACAGGAGATATAGCTGACTTTCTTAACACAGAGAAACAGGCACAGAGACAGACAACATAAAAAGAAAAAGGAATTTGTCCCAAATGAAATAACAGGACAAGGACACTGCCAGAGTTCTAAGTAAAACAGATACAAGTAACATGTCTGATGGAGAATTTAAAGCAATGTTCATAAGGATTCTTACTGGACTGAAGAAAAAGGTGGAGGACATCAGTGACACCATTAACACAGAGATAAGGAATAACATAGCACAGAGAAAGGGCTCAATAAACAAAATGAGAAACACACTTGATAGAATAAACAGCACACTGGGAGAAGCAGAGGAACAAATTAATGACCTAGAAGACAGAGTAATAGGAAGTAATCGAGCTAAACAAAAGAGAGAAACAAGAATTATGCAAAACAAAAATAGGGAACTCGGTGACTCCATCAAATGTAATAACATTTGTATTATAAGAGTCCCGGAAGAAGAATAGAGAAATGAAGGCAGAGAGTTTATTTAAAGAAATAATAGCTGAAAACTTCCCTAATCTCAGGAAGGAAACAGATAGCCAGACCTAGGAAGCACAGAGAACCCCCAACTAAATCAATGAGAGCAGATCCACACCAAGATGTACTTTAATTAAAATGGAAAAATATATTGATAAAAAAAAATTTTAAAGGAGCAAAAGAAGACAGTTACATACAACCCCCTTCCCCTGCAATAAGTCTATCAGCAGATTTTTCAGCAGAAACCTTTCAAGCCAGAAAGGAGTAGCATGTATTCAAAGTGCTGAATAGGAAAAACCTGTAGCCAAGAATGCTCTGTCCAGAGAGGCTATCTTTCGTAATAGAAGGAGAGATAGTTTCCCCAACAAAAACTAAAGAAGTTCATGAGCATTAAACCAGTTTTGTAAGAAATATTGAAGGGAAAGCTTTGAATGGAAAGGAAAAACCAAAAATGACAGTATGAAGGTAGGAAGCAAAAATGCAGTAAAAATGAATATTTATATTAAAAACTAGTCAAAGAACTCACAAAATGAAAGTCTATAAAGTATGATATCATATACCTAAAACACAGGGACCAGAGAAGTAAAGAATGGGATCAGACTCAAAAGATCACCAACTTAATACAGACTACTATATGTAGAATATGTTATATACAAACCTAATGGTAACCACAAATCAAAATATCACTAATACATATGTAAAGAATCAATAGAAAGAAATCCAAAAATCTCACTAAAGAAAACAAGCAAATCATGAAATAAAGGATCATAGAAAATTTTCAGAAACAACCACGTAACAGGTAATAAAATGGCAATAAATACATATCTCTCAATAATTACTTTAAATGTAAATGGACTGAACACTAATCAGAAGATACTGGGTGACAGAATAGATTAAAAAAAAAAAAAGACCCAGTATATGCCACGTACAAGAGACTCATTTTAGACATAAACACAGCTGCAGATTGCAAGTGAGGAGATGAAGACCATTAATCATGCAAATGACTGTCAAAAGAAATCTGGAGGGGCCCCTGGGTGGCTCAGTTGTTAAGTGTCTGCTGTTGGCTCAGGTCACGATCCTGGGGTCTTGGGATCAAACCCCGCATCAGGCTCCCTGCTCCATGGAGAGCCTGCTTCTCCCTTGCCCGCTCTCCCTGCTTGTGCTCTCTCACTCTCTGTCAAATAAGTAATTAAAATCTTAAAAGAAAAAAGAAATCCAGAGTAACAATACTTATATCAGACAAAATAGGCTTTAAAACAAAGACTGTAGGGGCTCCTGGGTGGCTCAGTCATTAAGCATCTGTCTTCGGCTCAGGTCATGATCCCAGAGTCCTGGGATCGAGCCCCACATCGGGCTCCCTGCTTGGCAGGAAGCCTGCTTCTCCCTCTCCCACTCCCCCGCTTGTGTTCCCTCTCTCACTGTCTCTCTCTGTCAAATAAATAAATAAAATCTTAAAAAAAAAAAAAAAGACTGTAACAAGAGACAGAGAAGAATCCTATATAATGGCAATAATCCAACATGGACATATAACAATTGTAAGTATTTATGCACCCAACATGGGAGCACCCAAATACATAAAACAGTTAATAACGAAGGAATGAATCCAAAACAATACAGTAATAGTAGGTACTTTATCAATGCACTTACATCAATGGACAGATGATCTAAATAGAAAATCAACAAGGAAACAGTGGCTTTGAATGACACACTGGACCAGACGGACTTAACAGATATATTTAGAACATTCTCTCCTTCAATAGCAGAATACACATTCTTTTCCAATGCACATGAAAGACTTTCCAAAACAGAATACATATTAGGCCACAAAATCAGCCTCAACAAATACAAAAAGACTGAATCATACCATGTGCCTTTTCTGGCCACAACCCTATGAAACTAGAGGTCAACCACAAGAAAAAATCTGGGATGAGCACAAATACATGGAGGTCAAATAACATGCTACTAAATAATAAATAGGTCAGGAAATCAAGGAATAAGTACATGGAAACAAATGAAAATGAAAACACAATGGTCTAAAACCTTTGGGATGTAGCAAACACAGTTCTGAGAGGAAAGTTTATTGCAATACAGTCATAACTCAAGAAGAAAAATCTCATATAAACAACCTAATCTTGGGACGCCTGGGTGGCTCAGTGGGTTAAGCCTCTGCCTTCGGCTCAGGTCATGATCCCAGGGTCCTGGGATCGAGCCCCACATCGGGCTCTCTGCTCAGCGGGGAGCCTGCTTCCTCTCTCTCTCTCTGCCTGCCTCTCTGCCTACTTGTGATCTCTGTCTGTCAAATAAATAAATAAAATCTTTTAAAAAAAAAGTCTCTATTAAAAAAACACAAAAACCTAATCTTACAACTAAAGGAGCTACAAAAAGGACAACAAGCAAAACCGAAAACCAGCGGAAGAAAGGAAATAATAAAGATTAGAGCAGAAGTAAATGATATAGGAACTAAAAAAAACAATAGTAGATACCACAAAACCAGGAGCTGCTTCTTTGCAAAAAAATCAATAAAACTGATAAACCTCTAGCCAGACTTATTAAAAAGAAAAGAGAAAGGACCCAAATAAATAAAATCACAGATGAGAGAGGAGAAAATAAGCACCAATATCACAGAAATACAAACAACTATTAGAGAATATTAAGAAAAACTATATACAACTCAAAACTATAGACAACTCAGAAGAAATGGATCAATTCCCAGAAACATAGAACCTACCAAAACTGAAACAGGAAGACACAAGAAACTTGAACAGATCAATAACCAGCAAAGAAATTGAATCAGTAATCTAAAAGCGTCCAACAAACAGAAGTCCAGAACCAGATAAATAGCTTCACAGGTGAATTCTACCAAACATTTAATAAAGGGTTAATACCTACTGTTTTCAAACTACTCCAAAAAATAGAAAAAGTAGGAAAACTTCCAAATTCATTCTATGGGGCCAGCATTACCCTGATACTAAAACCAGATAAAACATCACAAAAAAAGAGAACTACAGACCAGTATCTCTGATGAACACAGATGCATAAATCCTCAACAAAATACTAGCAAATTAAATCCAACAATACACTAAAAAAATCATTCACACTGATCCAGTGGGATTTACTCCTGGGTTTCAAGAGTGGTTCAGTATTGGCAAATCTATCAACATGATACATTACATCATCAGGAGAAAGGATAAGACCATATGATCATTTCAATAGATGCGAAAAAGCATTTGACGAAGTACAACATCCATTCATGATAAAAACCCTCTACAAAGTAGTTTTGGAGGGAACATACTTAAATATAATTAGGCCATATATGAAAACCCATAACCGACATTATCCTTAGTGGGCAAAATGGACAGCCCTTTCCCTAAGGTAAGGAACAAGACATGGATGTCCAGTCTCAATATTTTATACAATATAGTACTGGAAGTCCTAGCCACAGTAGTCAGACAACAAAAAGAAATAAAAGGCATCCAAATTGGTAAGTGAAGTGAAAAGTTTACTATTTGCATATGACATCATTCTATATAGAGAGAACCTGAAAGACTCCACCAAAACTGTTAAAACTGATAAATGAATTCAGTAAAGTCACAGGATATAAAACCAGTATACAGGAATCTGTTGCATTACTATACACCCATAATAAAGCAGAAGAGAAATTAAGAAAACAATCTCTTTTACAATTGCACCAAAAACAAGATAGGTAGGAATAAGCCTAACTGAAGAACTGAAAGGCCTATACTCTGAAAATTGTAAAACATTAATGAAGAAATGGAAGAGGACACAAAGAAGTGGAATGACATTTTATGTTCAGGGCTTGGAAGAACAAATGTTATTAGAATGACCATACTCTCCAAAGCAATCTACACATTTAATGCAATCCCTATCAACATACCAATAACATTTTTCACAGAGTTAGAACAAACAATCCTAAAATTTGAGTAGAACCACAACAGACCCCAAATAGCGAAAGCAATCTTGAAAATGAAAAGCAAAGCTGGAGGCACTGGAATTCTGAACTTCAAGGAATATTATAAAGCTATAGCAATCAAAACAGTATGGTACTGGCACAAAAAACAGACACAAAGGTCAACAGAACAGAATAGAAGACCTGGAAATAAGCCCACAGTTATATGGTCAATTAATCAGCCACAAAGCAGCAAAGAATATCCAGTGGGAAAAGGACAGTCTCTTCAACAAATGAGGTTGGGAAAACTGGACAGTCACAGGCAAAAGAATGAAACTGGATGACTTTCTCACATCATAGACAAAAATAAATTCAAAATGGATTGAAGACCTAGATGAGAGACCTGAAACCTTAAAAATCCTAGAAGAGAGCAGAGGCAGGAATGTCCTCTGACATCAGCCCTAGCATTTTTTGGTAGGTACATCCCCTGAGGTAAAGGAAACAAAAGCCAAAATGAGGACTCGGGACCTCATCAAGATAAAAAGGTTCTTCACAGTGAAGAAACCATCAACAAAACTAAAAGGCAAAACTTATGGTATGGGAGAAGATAGTTGCAAATGACATATTCCATAAGCGTTAGTATCCAAAACATACGAAGAACTCACAAAACTCAACACCCCAAAAACATAGTCCAATTAAAAAACAGTTCTTTTTCAGGGAAGACATCCAGATGGCCAACAGACACATGAAAGGATGTTCAACATCACTTATTATCAGGGAAATGCAAATCCAAACCACAATGAGGGATCACCTCACACCTGTTGGAATGGCTAAAATTAACAACACAGGAAACAACAGCTGTTGGTAAGGTTGTTAGGGATAGGGAGCTCTTGTGCTCTGTTGGTGGGAATACAAAACGTGCAGCAACTGGAAAGCAGTATGGAGATGCCTCAAGAAATTAAAAATAGAACTACCATACAATCCAGAAATTCCACTTCTGCATACTTATCTGGACAAAACGAATACACTAATTCAAAAAGATATGTGCACCCATATGTTTACTGCAGCATTATTTACAATAGCCAAGATATGGAAGCTACTTAAGTGTCCATCAATAGATAGATAAAGAAGATGTATATGTATATATGGATATGTGTGTCTACACACACATGAATATTATTTGGTCATAAAAAAGAATAAAATCTTGCCATTTGTGACAACATGGATGGAAGAAATGATAGTATGCTAAATGAAATAAGTCAGAGAAAGGCAAGTACCATAAAATTTCACTTATTTGTGGGCTCCAAAAAACAAAAAAGATACATACAGACTCATAGCTACAGAGAACAGTCTGATGGTTGCTGGGGTGCGGGGGAAGGGATGGGCAAAATAAGGTAAGGCTATTGAAAGTTACAAGCTTACAGCTATGAAATAAATGAGACATAGGAATGTGATGTCCAGCATAGGAAATACAGTTAACAATACTGTAACAACTTTGTAGCATGACCAATGGTAGCTAGATTTATCATAGTAATCACTTCCTAATGTATATAAATGTTGAAGCACTTATATTGTACACCTGAAGCTAGTATAATATTGTATGTCAAATATACACTGGTAAAAAAAATTTAAAAAAATAATAAATCAGATATGGTTGTGTCTTTCTTGAACAGTTTTTTTCATGTATTTAAAAAATTTGATAGGCATCTTGAATTGTGAGTTAGCTTTTTAAAATTTTTAAGTCCAACATATGTATCAGACCTACTGATCTTTCCATATATTTTCCCCCATAATCCCCCTTTCTCTTATCCCTAGATGTGTTTTATCTTTACTTTCTCACTTACTGGAGTAGTAATTCTTGTCATATTTGGTGTATTCTTAGAAGTCCCCATAACTTTTCAAAATTTTTTGAATAAGACAAGGTATAAATAAAGTAAAAAGTTAAAAAGTATATTTATGTTACAAAGCTAACTTCTGTCTAAAACAAGTCCCAGATGAACAAGACTAGAAGTAGCCTTTCTGCATTAAGTTTTAAAGGTGCAGTAATCCCTGGGTATTGATTTTTTTTTTTTCTATTAGCCTAGATCTGAGAAAATGCCTCAGAATTTTCTTATTATTCTAATTTCCACTAACTATTGGATTTAAAAAGAAATCAGTCTCAGACATCCTCCTTGATGTCTCCCTCTAATGCACAGAATGTTGATTTTTGGGTTCCACTGGAATGGTCACCATTCAAGGGTACATCTTGCCTCTTGAACCTGCACCTTCCCCGTCCCCTGTCTTACCTGCAAGGCCTGCAGATCCGAGAAGGTCTTAGCCGGGATTGTATGAATGCCATTGCTGTGCAGCATTAACAACTCCAATTTGTTCAGGCCGGAAAAATCCGTTTCTGTCAATCTAACCAAGCTGTTGTAACTGAAATTGAAACAACAGGCATAAGCTACGCCTATCAGCTGTGGTTCAGCTATCAAAGCAAAAGTGCTCACACACACGTCCACATACAAAACCCAATATCTCCCTTTTTATATTTTATTTTGTTTGAGAAAGAGAGAGAGAGCATGTGATGGGGGCAGAGGGAGAGGGAGAAGCAGGCTCCCCACTGAGCAGGGAGCCTGAGGAGGATCTTGATCTCAGGTTCCCAGGATCATGACCTGAGCCGAAGGCAGAGTCTTAACGGACTGAGCCACCAGGTCCCCAGTACCTCACTTTTTATAACCTGTGATCGAAGGAGAAAATCAAATGCTTGACATATATTGCGAGTCATCAGATGCCACAGAAGGCGCACCCACTCCCCGTCCGGTTACATGTCCACACTCCCCTGCCCAGGATATGCCACATCCCTCCTCATTTTCCACCCTTTCTACATGCGCTGTTCCTTCAGCTTGGGATGCCGCTGGCTCTGCCTCTCTCTACTTGTGACTCCCAGTCAGGCCCAGCCCCTTCTTTGAGGACACGCCCCCACCCCTTGCTTTCCCAGGTAGAATTTCTCACTATAAAGTAGAGATTGAGAAACCTGGACTCTTGGGGTGCCTGGGTGGCTCAGTGGGTTAAGCCTCTGACTTCGGCTCAGGTCATGATCCCACAGTCCTGGGATCGAGTCCTGCATCGGCCTCTCTGTTCAGCAGGGAGCCTGTTTCCTTCCCTCCCTCTCTCTGCCTACTTGTGATTTCTCTGTCAAATAAATAAATAAAATATTGGAAAAAAAAAAAAAAAAAGAAACCTGGACTCTTAACCAAAGAGTTTGGTCAAATAATTTGGCTAGGATTATGAACCTAGGCCTTGGTAGTGGGTCCACCCTGGGTAAAATCAGCAATCTTTCTAAGCCTCCATTTCTTCATCTATAAAGTGCAAATAATAGAAGCGACTTGAAAGGTGTTCTGAGGATTAAGTGAGTGAATGTGTGGAGAGTGCCCTGCTCAGTGCCTGATGGCCGTAAGGGCACAGTCAGTGTTACCTATTATCATTAGTGAGTGTTCCAGGGAACTTTGTATGCTCTTTGAAGGTTCTTACTACTTATTGTGCATCTGTCTTCTCCCTTTCACTGTAGCTTCTAGACATAAATAATTCATCTTGTTCCTTATTGTATCCCTGGCATAGAGTAGGTACTTCCTATTATCAGACACATGATGTTAAATCGGACTGCATGGGTGTATACACACACACACACACCACAGTTTTTCACGAACCTTTAAAATATAATCACCTTTTAGCAGATTTAATTAGGTTTACATTTTTTAAAGAATTTTAAATTTTAAATAAGAATTTTAAATAAGTCACTTTGCATGAAAAGAAGTCCAAGGGCCTTCTTAGAGGGTCTAACCAACTTTTCATATGTATCTTTTATATATGGGAGGACATTTCCAGTGTCCTATTATCATCTCCTGATAGGTCACAACTCTAATTCTTAACAGATGCTATTTTCCAGTAAAAAGGTAGCCAGAATGAAGTTCTTCTATAATCTTGGGCCTCTCATCCTATCAAGAGTGATTTCAGGTTCTAGAACTTTCTCCTAGTAAAAGCTTACCAGGAAAATGTTGCTTATTGTCCCTCACAAACTTAAGATCTTCATGTGCTTATTTCAGAAGAGAAATACCATTTTGGTTCATCTCCTAAAGTCACAAGTTTTGTTTGATATTTTGGGCATGAAGCATCAGTGCGATGTCTGCTTGAGAAAGGCACAAGACAAGGGGCCCCACGCACCCTAAATTAATACGTTCCACATCGGGTGAGATGCTGTCTGGGATGGAGGTCAGGTACCGAAATGTGCAGTGCACCTCAGTGGGCATGTAGCAAGCACAGCGACGAGGACAGGCATTCCCCCCGCGGCTGGCCACCAGGCATGTCACGGAGAAAGAGATGAGCAAGCAGGTGATTCCTCTGCCTTTAGCCCTCATCCTGGAAAACAAAAAAAATCACATCTCAGAGTTCTAGGGACGGTTTGAGCTAAATTCCAGTACAACTACACACTCCAAGTCTGTTATCTGGGAGAGCTTTCTGAAAGGTCATAAGTGGCTAACTTCATTCATTCACAACTTGTACGGTAAAACTTACTCTTCGCAAAGCCTTGTGATCAAGTGTAGTATTTATTGTGAAAATTCCTTCACAGC
Source organism: Martes martes (assembly GCF_963455335.1). Taxonomy (NCBI): domain Eukaryota; kingdom Metazoa; phylum Chordata; class Mammalia; order Carnivora; family Mustelidae; genus Martes; species Martes martes. Next base: position 76,194,454 of record NC_137888.1, read on the forward strand.
TTCTCACTTCTTAGTGAAAAACAAAAATGCCTTTGACCTAGAGAGTCAGTAAGAAGAAAAAAGAGAGACCATAATGAAGGTATTATGCCAACGGAAATTCAGAAGGCCTAGTTTCCTGTTTACCCATTAGTTCTTTTAGACCAACTTTCAAAATACTGATTATAAAACTAATCCGTGTGCATCATAGAAAGTTTGGAAGCTGTAAATAAGTAGAAGAAAATGACTCATATTCCTACAACCCACATATAAACATTAACATTTTGCTGTATTCCTTCCAGCCTTTCATAGGTGGTGTATGTTTCTGTGTATACGTGTGTATATATGTGACCAAATGAAATTTGTAACACACTTTATTCATTGAGTGTATAATGTCTGTTTTTTGCTTTATTAAACCTTCCTCAAAAACATTTTTAAGAGCTGTAATACTCCCCTGGAAGGGTGAATAAATCTCAGACATGTCCTTTAGTCCTTGCCAATAAAGACACGTTGCATGCTTCACTGCCGTGTAATAACCATAAGCCACAGTAGCTCCTCCCCCTCCTCCCCCCCCACTTCCTCCCCCCCCTCCTACTCCTCCTCCTCTAACTCCTCCACTACCTCCTCCTCCTGCTCCTCCACTACCTCCTCCTCTTCCACCTCCTTTCTGCCACGGGAGTCAGGGAGCATCATAAGGGAAGAAATATGCTCAAATTCTTGGAAAAACAAAATTACCCATATATGGGGCAAGCTCAAGGATCCAAACCTAATTTTCTCTTGAAATTCAGAATATACAAGCATTGCAATAAAATTTTTATTGTGTTTTTCTAAGAAAAGTGACCTTCATAATTTATAAATCTCAACATTCCTTGGGATAGAATGGTTTCTTTGGGATTATACCAGCAACTATCTTTTAGCCATGAACGATGCTAAAAATAGATGCAGAATTGCTAGTCTTCATATACATAAAGATAGCAGAATTATTATCAGAATTTAGTCCAAACTAAAATTTAACATAGGATTAATCACATGACTTTTATCATTACAACCATCTGATTACAAAAATTTTAAGTGAACATATTGAAGATAGCATTTCCACCTTCCATCATTATTTAAGCAAAAAAAAAAAAAAAAAAATGGTGGGACAAAGGTAATTCATTCAGCTAGAAAATAGAAGTTCCGGGTTATGCCCACATGAGAGTTATTTAAAAGAATCACAACTCTACAAGAACATATGGACAGTGCATTCCCACAAATTTAAACCTGAAAAATGTATATAACAAAATAGAAATTAACAGTACCTGAGCTCTTCTTTCCTGGTTCTGAATCCTCTCCTGAGCCAGGCAGAGATAGAAAATCTTACCAGTGAGTGAAAAACTGTATCCAAAACCGAGTGAGAAAAACTTCTCTGCTCCCCAAAGGAGCAAATGGCTTAGTCTTTCGGCTTGCGGCTCAGGAATGATACTCTGGAGAGAGACCTGGAAGGCGTCCACAGCTTCAGGGAACTCTAGCCCGTGTGTGCCCACGTTAAGCCAAAAGAAGGGTTCCTGTATTATAATTGTTACAGAAACAAAAGAAAAAGTGGAAGTTTTAAAATTTCCTTTCTCTTCCCTCAACAGTGTGCTTTAAAACCTCGCTAAAGTTGTCATTGAAATATAACTATTAATATCACTCCATTTTTTCCTCCCAGGTCCCAGGAGTTTCTCTATTTTTGGACATATTTGTCATAGATGCCCACAATAAGAGTCTCCAGCTACTGAATTAATCTTTGCATCTCTTGCCTGGCATCAGTCACTGAAGAGGTGACTTGCTCCTGCTTGCTTTAATGGCCCCTCGCTCCCCTACGCGTCCTCTGTGTGCACTCGCCCCAGCTGCCGCCTGCTACGGGACTCGCTGCGTTCCCACGCCGAGCCCCTAATCCCTCAAGCGTCCTGTCCGTCCCCTGCCAGGAGTGGATTGGCGGAGCCGCTCACCTCTTTGCCCAGGTGACCAATGGGCTCACGCCGTCGCGGTGTCCCAAGCTCAGCCGTGGGGTCTCAGGACCTTTCAGAGCCGAGGAGGGAAGGGGGGGCGGGGACCGGGGTGACGTTGAATTATGTGTCTGGGGACTCCGCCGGGATTCTGCGGCACAGGGAAAATAAACGACCACCAAGCTCCTCTTTATTTTTGAGAGCCAACGGGACGCCTCTTTGCCTTCTGTCTCATTTCCTCCTTGACTTCTAATTCCCGGGCAAACGGGAGCAGGTGGGCAGGACAGTTTCAGTGCGTGGACGTTCATGCCAACGTCACCTCCTTCACCTGTTGACAGGTGGGCTTGGGGCTTTCGGAGTTCGGCTGAGTTCCCACTATCTGTAGCTCCCCGAAGTTCTGCTCCAAGGTTGAGAGTTGGCGAGGATAACCTGTGATACCTGCAGTTTGAATCTCCGGTCTGGCCCATTTGGAGAAACTCTCTTGTGAAAAGGGTCGCTAGAGAACTGGGTTTAAATGGAGTTATTTGCTGGGGTTGTGTTCCCCCCGTCCTCTTCACCCTCACTGTCCAGGAATTGCCCCTAGACGGAGACCTTGTTTCATAGCTCCTGCGACTGTAAACAGAGCTCCTAATGTTTTGACTCATAAACACTGAATTAATGTAACTAAAATGACCTTGTTTCACTCTCTCTGGTTATACTGTATGGAAGTCTTTGATGGGAATTTGAAATGAATACTTCAGAACGGTGGGACTCAGAGGCAAACAACATCACCCTCACCCCGGGCCTTGTTAAAAAAATGAATTCTCAGACTCCATCCCAGAACCACAGCTCAATCAGAAATTGTAGGGATGGGACCTTGGAGTCTGTGTGTTAACAAGCTTTCCAGATGATTCCCATGTAGCTAAATTTTGGGAATTGCTAGTTTAGGGAAATAACTGCCTAGAATGATAACAGCTTATTCTGGGGGTTTTACTCTGTGACAAGAACTATTATAAGCATTTTACAAATACCGACTCATTTAAACCTCAGGACACCACCAAAAAACAAAAAGAAAGTAGTCAGGTTATTTCCATTTTGAGGCACATAAAGAAAAGTGACTTGCTCCAGGTCACTCCAGCTTTTAAGCAGAGAAACTAAAGTTGATTCAGACCCAGGCAGCCTGGCACTAGAGCCTTCCCAGTTAACCACAGACCCACGGCTGCCTCACTCAGCCAAACACCGGGAATGTTCCATATCCAAGGGCTAAGCATTCGAATGATTTATAGTTAGTAATAAATTGGTAACCAGGGTGAAATTACAGAATCAGAGACTCACAAGTAACTCTAGAAGCATGTGTGATAGGAACATGGTCTTTAGCTCCTTAGAGCTGACATGGTTCTTTAAGTTAAAAATTCATGTGTGAGGTCCAAACTTGGATGATTACTTTGGAAATATGGCATCTTTGTGGATTCTTGGAATCAACAGTTTTTCTTCCAAAGCTCCTTGATGACCAACCTTGTGGTCATAGTCAATTTCTCATCAAACTCTGGACTCTCAGACCCCCACTAAGATGAACCACAGGAGGAGGACTGTGACATGTTCTATTCCTATTTTTCCCAGGGTGGTAACCCCGGGGTCATTTTGTGTGTGTGTGTGTGTGTGTGTGCCGTCAGTTTTGAAAATAACCATTTAGGAATATTTTCTTGTTTTAAGACTTTTTATGAGGGAAATTTCTACAACTGTTTTATTTCTACAAATGCTTTATATGTGTTGCATGATTCTCAAATATTCTCAAGAGATAGATGCTATAAGTATACCCATTTTTCAGATGATATTCTGAGGATAAAACATGTTAAATGATTCAGATCCAGAATACAATACTCAGTGACTTTTAACTGCAAGGGGCCTGCTTTTTTTTTTTTTTTAAGATTTTGTTTGAGAAAGTGTGTGTGTGTGTGTGTGTGTGTGTATGTGTGCTGCACACATGCACAGAGGGAGTGGGGTGGGAAGAGAGAGAGGGAGAAAGTGGAGAGGGAAGAAGGAAGGGGAAGGGAGCAGGGACCCTGATGCGGGGATGAGTCCCAGGACCCTGGGATTGTGACCTGAGCCAAAGTTAGATGCTTAACCAACTGAGCCGCCCAGGTGCCCCCAAGTCCTAGATTTTTAAACTCATTCATATGCATGTCAACAGATAAAAAGATGTCAAATTGTTATGTATCTTTTAATCAGGCACAATCACTACTGGCTCCTACCCTTATAATTTTCATATTTTTAAAAAATATTTTATTTATTTGACAGAGAGAGATCACAGGTAGGCAGAGAGGCAGGCAGAGAGAGAGGGGAAAGCAGGCTGTCTGCTGAGCAGAGATCCTGATGTGGGGCTTGATCTCAGACCCTGAGCTCACGACCTGAGTCGAAGGCAGAGGCTTAACCCACTGAGTCACCCAGGTGCCCCTATAATTTTCATATTAATTAATCAACCAAATAATCTAGTCATCCACTTAGTGATTTCAACAGCACATAAGTAGACCTAAAATCCTGGCTGCTCCTTTTATGAAGTTACAGTCTAGTGGGACAGGGGATAAGTGCCATGAAAACAAATACTGCAGATTATAGGAAGAAATCAATTAGTGTCAACCTTGCTTCAAAACAATTGTATTTCAGCCAACCCAAGTCAAACTGGATGGCCCTAAAACACTTATATATCAATGAACTATTAGTATTCCAGACCCTTAGTCCTTTAGTCATTTGTAGCACCATGTATGGGTATAATTTTAGAAGACAGAGATAATTTGAAGCCAATGCATCTTGGTCTTAAGAACCCATAGACTCCAGATTATAGGAACTATAAAAACAACTTAGGAAGCAATTGATATAGTCCACCCTCAAGATGACAAATTAGTGGTTATAAAGATAAAGAAAGATGTTACATAGAAAGCAGCATTTGGGAACCAGAATTGTTAAGAATGTATTCAGAGAATAGAAGAAAAAAGGAATGATAGATCAATCTTGTATTTTCGATTGATGACATCCAAGGATCCTGGGAAATCCAGGGCTAGCACAGAAAAAAGTGAAAACCCTACATATTTGCAGAACTGAAAGAAGACCAAGGCAAGCAAGCAGCACAATAATGATGAAGTAAGTAGCCATAGTTGTCATTATTTTAGATATAGAGGTCTGCAGGTTAGCCCCTCTGACATAACTATCACACTCTGATCATCATAAATGCTACACATAGCTTTTGTAACATGTACTGCATTAAAAGACATGATTGGTGAACATTTGCTTTATTCATCACGATTTCTTAAGCTTGGGTAGGAGATACATTTAAGAGACCTGGGAACACCTCTTGCTTCTTTGAGATGAAGTCTCAGAGGTAGTCCAAAGGTGAATGTTCATGTGTGCAAAAGTGGTGGTACAATGTTGGAAGAATTTCATGAGCGTTTTCTCAGAGCACACAGAGTATGACTAGAGCTATAAGCCCATGACGAGAACTCAAGTGCACTACAGTTAAACTTCACTAATCACCCTAGAAGTTGATTTTAGTGGAGACCAATTTTGAGGTGGTTTCTGTGGTTGGTCACTGGGAAAGGGAATGAAAGAATTCTGAACCATAATTATGGGTGGAACATACAGTGTTTGTTTAGGCCACTGGCTGCAGAATGAAGCTTTACATATCACTGAGGTATTCTGAGGTACTGAGTTTTGGAGTAAGATACTTTCATTATCCTGACATACATGGTTGGAATTTTGAATAGGCTAAGGTCTAAAGAATCACATCCTTGTCAGATGATGCCTTAAAAATTATTTTTTAAAGCCAACAGCTACCCTGTTAACTTTTTAAATCTCTCCCTATTCTTCTCTTTTTATCTCAGTTTGTGTCTTTGATTAATTCTATATTTAACTAGATCTTACCCATTCTTCACTGATACCAAAATGCAACGATTTTCCAATTCCAATCTCTCTGATGGCAAAGTAAGAAAGCCTCGTTATTTCATACAAACTTTATATGCCTCACATCATTTATTTTTCTATAGAGTTGCATTTTCAAGTACATTACAGAATAACGTACAGATAGAATAAGTGAAGGGGTTTCTTAGGAGTCGGGTATCTTAGATTTTTTTAGGACTTGTTTTACATGCATCATAATTCACAAAAATATCCTTTTTTCTCCTTATTATTTTAAGTCAGTATAGTTGTAAAATATATGAGACACCCTTCTCTTAAACAAGTTATAGAAATGCTAGGAAATTATGAAAGAATGAAGATTTTTGTGGAAATATTCAATAAACAAAAATTCTGAAGACCATCAATCATCACAGAAAAGTCACTTTTTTTTAATCTTCCTCCAGTCAAGGTTTTAATTAATGTGCTCTGATGACAGCCATGGAACAATGTAGAGGAAAGTATATGGATTTAGCATAGGGCCAGCAAACTTTTTCTGCAAAGGGTCAGAGTATGGATATGCTAGACTTTGTGGGCTAAAGGGTCTCTATCACAAGTATTATATCCTCTCAATGTAGTGAAAGAAATAATACACAATATGTACATGAATCAGCATGGCTGCATTCCAAAAAACTTTATTTAAAGACACTGAAATTTTAATTTTATGTAGTTTTAATGTATTACAGAATATTACTTTGATTTTGTTTTTAACCATTTAAAGATACTGAAAAATTCCTAGCTCACAGACCATACAAAGACTCAATTTGGCCATAGTTTTGCCTACTCTTGCTCCAAAGCTAAGCATTCCCACTGTGTCATGGGCGACATGATCTGCACAGTGGCATTCATCATAATGTGGCATGTCACATTAAATTTGATCTAGCATATCTATACAAAAGGGAAGAGTTTGAAGGTTTTCTTTCACTCCAAAATCTAGAATTAAATGGCCAAATGTGATTTAACAGATTTATCTTCGGTAATGAAAAGTCACTTTCTGGATGGATTGTAGCAATTTTGTAATTTGAAGTTTCTTTGGGCAGTATTCTCTCAGAATCTTGCCAGAATAGAACAGTGACATATTCCAGCATTGTCAAGATTTTGATATAGTGCTTAAAATATGCCTAACTAGACATATCATTTAAAACTCTGTAGTCTACAAATAAAAGCCCTTTTCCTTCTTCTTGAAATTCTATATTTAGAAAAGAGAATTTACTTCCATCATGAGAAGACTAAATCAAATTCCAGTAATCTATAGAATAGATGATTTTGCATTGGAAAAGAATGAAAAATCCTAAAAGAAAAAAACACAGCCAAAAACCATCTTTAGGGACTTAAAAAAGAGTGTGATATGGGAGATATGGGAATTTAAGCAATAGCATGAGGTCATGAAGAAGCTTTGGATGAGATAAAGTAAAGGCTTTCCATATAAATTAAATCGATGAATGCTCAAGGAACATGAGCCTAAACCAAAAATTTCACAAGAAAGATTAATCAAATATTAAAATACAGGTATTTTAGTTATAATTTCCCAAAACCTGAGCTCTGAGGCAAATCGTTTTAAAATTTCATATCTTGGGGCACTTGGGTGGCTCAGTCAGTTGTGTCTGACTCTTGATTTTGGCTCAGGTCATGATCTCAGGGTTGTAAGATTGAGCCCCACATCAGGCTCCATGGAGCCTGCTTAAGATTCTTTCTCTCCATTTTCCTTTGCCCTTCTCCCTCCCTCTCAAAAACTTTTTGTCATGTCTTATTTTTCTGCTAAATTTAAGTTTGGAAATTCATGTCTGCAAATGTGGAACAGCAAAACTTTTCCATATCAAGCAGTGCAGATCAAAAAAATCCTATTTGTAGTGGTTAAAGGGTTGAAGCGGTACAGCAGAAAGGGTTCACATGGATGGTTTTTCTTTCCTGTGTATGAATTAAATACAATACTAGAAGGAAAGTAAAAATATTGGTTATTCATAAGCTGGGATAGATTCATCCCATTTTAATGAGAAAAATGGCTAGAAACTGAATGACTCCTAAATAAACATAACCACCAGTTGTTCTTGGACAAAGGGGTGTAAGATGGTAATGCAGGATGATGCTGGATTCATGTTATCCCATGGACACACTCAATCTACTCCTACATATAGAGCAATTCCTCCTAAAGAACTGAAGTCTGTTTGAATAGCTTCTGCACAACAATGGTTAGAAGGACCACACTGATAATGGCAGGAGAGAGAGAAACAGTGGGAAGCCACCCCAACACTGAGAAATGCAGTAGGGAGAAATATTACTGAGAGATCTGTGTACATATTTGCCTACCGTGGGGTAGAGAAACACAAAAAACCAAAAAACAAAAAACAAAACCCCCTCCAAAAAAACCAGCTGCAGTTAAAGGATAACTAGACATCCTTTAAGAAAGGAAGGCCATTTGCTAAAAATCTAGAATATCAACAAAATGGTGAAGGAACTGCTGGAACTCTTTCCCAGATAGGCAGTGCTGATGAGCACTTTTGCTTATACTCCCCCTTCACTTTGTGCAACAGGAGCAGGGTCTGGGTGCTCTAGCCAGCCTGCTGCCTCTGTGAACCCTGGGGGCCCTGGCCCACACCAGCCCTCAGCATCCCCCCCAAAATGGCCAAGTAGCCTGCACCTGCTTGAGGTTTAGCCACACGACCCGGGTGCCCTAACATGATAAAAAATAGGACACCTCTAATCCATGACAACTAAAGTACCAGTCAGCTCACCAGAAAATTCGGGGAAAAAAACACCCACAAAATTCTGGGGGAAAAAACCCACAAAGGCTTCAGTTCCAGATGTCCTGCAACACCATAGCCTATTCCTACTTCAGCCCCAGCAATCCTGTGAGGGTGGCCCCAGTGCAGAAGAATGCAGGACCCCCTAACACACACTTGCTTTGGCTCCAATTGTCCCACCAGAGCACCATATGTACAGCACACTCTGAGAAGTCCTGGCCTGTGCCTGCTTCAGCTCCTGCCATCTGCCCAAGGCAGCCCTGGTGTGAAGTGTCCCAGGACCTTCAGCCTGTGCAAATTACAGCTCTATCCAGGCACTTTTCCAGAAGCATGCAGTCTACATAGGATGCTCCTAGACAAGGCACTCCTTCAAGAATCCTTCAAGGGTAGTAGCTGTCTTGCCTAATTCATAGAAACCAATACATAAAATGATACAAAATGGACAGTGGAATATTTCCAAACAAAAGAACAAGATAAAAATTAAGAAAAAGAATTAAATGAAGTAGAGATAAACTATCTACATAATAAGGAATTCAAAGTAAAGATGCTAACCAGACCTGACAGTGAATAACTCAGGGAGAACTTAAAAAAAGTGATAGAAAGCATAAGAAATAACCAGGAGTTGAAGAATATAATAATTAAAATGAAAAATACACTAGAGTGAATCAACAGCAGATTAGAGAATTAGAGCAGAACATATCAGTGATATGGAAAACAGGGTAGTGGAAAGAACCCAAGCTGAATAGAAAAAAAAATGGGGGCACTTAAAAATAAAGAATTTCTAGGACAACATCAAGCATACAAATGTTAACATCACAAGGGGCCCAAAAGGAGAAGAGAGAAAGGAGCAGAAATCTTATGTGCAGAAATAATAGCTGAAAATGTTTCCAACTTGGGAAAGGAAACAGACATCCAGGTCCAGAAAGCACAAATAATAAGACCAAACAAGATAGACCCAAGGAGGCTTATACAAAGACATATAATAAATAAAATGTCAAAGATTAAAGATAAAGAGTGAACCTTAAAAGCAACAAGAGAAAAGCAATGAGTTACATACCACGAAAGCCTGATGATGTGATCAGCTGATTTTTTGGCAGAAATGTTGCAAGCCAGAAGACAGTGGCATGAAATTTCAGAGTTCTGAAATGAAAAAGCCTGCAACCAAGAATACTCTACCCAGCAAGGTTATCATTCAGAATTGAAGGAAAGACAAATAAAAGTTAAATACCACTAAACTGGCATTACAAGAAATGATAAAGACAATGCTTTAAGCAGAAAAGACCATAAACTAGAAAAAAAAATGCAAAGAAAAAATTTCACTGGTAAAAGCAAAAATAAAGTATATGTAATAGATCAAATACTTATAAAGCTAGTATGAAGGTGAAAAGCAAAGAGTAAAATCAATTTTACCTAAAGAATTAGATGAAATGAAAAATGTAAAATACAGTATCATATAGATAAAATATGGAAAGAGGGCATAAAAATATGTTTTTAAAATCTGTTTAAATTTAAATGACCATCAATTTGATACAGAATGCTATGTAGTTAGGATGTTATATATGTATCCTGTAGTAACTACAAATCAACAACTTAGATACACAAAGAAAGAGAAAGAAATCTAAGCATAAAACTAAAAGTAAAAGATCAGAAGGGATGAGGGCAAGAGAGGAAGAAAGGAACACAGAAGATCTGCAAAAACAATTAGAAAACAATTAACAAAATGGCCATAAGAACATACCCATTAATAATTACTTTAAATATAAATGGTCTAAATGCTCCAATTAAAAAGGTGACAGAGGGGGCGCCTGGGTGGCTCAGTGGGTTAAAGCCTCTGCCTTCGGCTCGGGTCATGATCCCAGGGTCCTGGGATCGAGCCCCGCATCGGGCTCTCTGCTCAGCAGAGAGCCTGCTTCCTCCTCTCTCTCTCTCTCTGCCTGCCTCTCTGCCTACTTGCGATCTCTGTCTGTCAAATAAATAAATAAAAAAAAAAAAAAAAAAAAAAAGGTGACAGAAAAAACAAAACAAAACAAAACAAAAACCAAGATCCATTTACATGAAATCTAGGAGGAACTCACTTAAGACCTATGGCACATACAGACTGAAAGTAAAAGGATGGAAAACATACTCAATGCCAAGAAAGTGAACAAAACAAAACAAAAACAACTAGTATAGGAATGCTTACATAATGCAAAATAGGCTTTAAAATAAAGACTATAATGAGAGAGGAAAAAAAAGTTAAATAATTGAAGGATCAATCAAAAGAGGTATTATAATAATTGGAAACATCTATGCAGGCAACATAGGAAAATTTAAATAGATAAAGAAACTATTAAGAGATATAAAAAGAGAAATTGACATAACATAACCATGTAGGGAAACTTACCCTGCTTACATCAATGGAAAGATCATCCAGACATTAAATCAGTAAGGAAATAGGAATCTTGAACAAAACACTACACCAGATAAATGTAACAGATATGCACAAACATTTCATTCCAAAAACTGTAGAGTATGCACACTCTTCAAGCTCACATGAAATATTCTCCAGCGTATAACACAAAGAAAGTCTCAATTATTTAAGGATATATAAATCATATCAAGCATCTCTTCTGAGCACAGTGATAGAGAACTAGAAATGAATCACAAGGAAACAATGGAAAGAACCACAAATGCATGAGAATAAACAACATACTATTAAGTAGCCAATGAGTCAATGAAGAAATCAAACAAAATTAAAAAATACCATGAGACTAATGAAAATGAAAACACAATGTTTGAAAATATATGGTACGCAGCAAAAGCATACCAAAGACAGAAGTTAACACTGACACAGGCCCAACTCAAGAAACTGAAACAAAAACTAAAACTAAAACAAAAACAAAAAACAGATAAAGAACCAAGAACCTAGCCCAGCACATAGAGAAACTAGAAAAATAAGAAAAAATGAAGACCACATTTAGAAGTATAAAAATGAGAATGGAAATAAATAAGCACATAAAAAACAAAACAGATTAATGAAATTAAAAGCTGGTTCTTTGAATTGATAAGCAACATTCATAAAATTTTAGCTAGGTGCATCAAGTTAAAAAATGAAATCTAAAAACACAAAACAAATAATTAAAAGGAAGAGTTACACACAACATCAGAGAAGATTATTAGAGAAGATTACAAAAAGATTATAGAAGATACAAGACACCACCATGAAAAATAATTGGGCAAAACATTAACAGAAATGTTAATTTCCTAAAACCACAAAATTGAAAGACTGAAGAAAAAATATAAAATATAAACAAACTGAATACTGGTAACAAAACTGTATAACTAATGAATAAAATTCACAATAAAAAAAGTCTGTCAATTCTGATGGTTTCACAAATGAATTCTAGGAAAGTTAATGAAGAGTTAAAACAATTATTCTTAAACTATCATAAAAAATAGAAGAGGAAGAACTTCTAAATTCATTCTATGAAATCAGGATAACTAAAACATAAAATCAGAAAAATATAATAAAAAAGAAAGAAAGAAGACAAAACAAAAGGCATATAATATCTCCAATGAATATAGATGCAAAGATCCAGAACAAATTATTAGTAGACCAAATTCCAGAGTACATCAAAAAACAAAACAAAACAAACACATACAACAATCAAGTTGGATTTATTCCAGAGATGCAAGGGTGGTTTCAAGATTCACAAATCAATCAATATCATGTATCATCTTGGCCAGAGAAAGGATTAAAAATCATACGATCATCTCAAAAGATGCAGGGGTGGGGAGCACTTGAGAAAATACAAGATCCACTCTTGATAACTCTCAACAAAGTGGGTTGACAGGGCACATTTGTCCACAGAATAAAGGCCATGAATGAAAAAACCACAGCTAACATCATACTCAGTGCAGAATGCTGAAAGCTTTTCCTCTAAGATATGGACTATGACAAGGATGTCCACTCTCAGCACTTTTATCCCACATGGCATCCTTCAGAAGTCCTAGCTGAAGTAGTCAAAAGAAGAAAAAGAAACAAAAGGCATCCAAATTACCGTGGAAGAAGGAAAAGAGTCACAATTTGCAGATGGCATGATACTGTATATAAGAAATCCTAAAGACTCCACCAAAACCATTGGAATAGATAAAGGTATTCAGCTAAGTTTCAGGATACAAAGATACAGAAATTGGTTACATTTCTATACACTAACAACAAAGTAGCAGACAGAAATTAAGAAAAACAATCCCATTTACAATCTCACCAAAAAGAATAAAATACCTAGGAATAAATTTAACCAAAGAGGTGAATGAGAACCATACTCTGAGAACTATACAACGCTGGTGGCAAAAAATTGAAGATGACTCTAATAAAATGAAAGATAGTCCATGCTCATGGATTGCAAGAATTCCTATTTTTAACTAGGTTCAGAGAGCCAGAAGCAATCTTCAGATTCCACACAATCCTTTTCAAAACCCCAATAGCATGTTTCACAAAACTAGAACAAATAGTACTTCAGTTTGGATGGGATAACAAATGGTCCTAAAGAGCCAAAGCAATCCTCAGAAAATTGAAATAAAAATACCAATATGACCCAGTAATTCTACTACAGGGTATTTACCCAAACTCAACAAGTACAGTCACAGGAAAGATCAATGCACTCCTCTATTGATTGAAGGATAATTAAAATAGCCAAGGTATTAAGGCAACCCAATTGAACAAAACAAAAATATTTGTTTTATACACACACATATTCATATTGATATATTTATGTATATATAGAAATACATTATGGAATATTATGCAGCCACGAAAAGCAATGAGATCTCGCCTAGGGAAACAACATGATGTAATGGTAGCAAGCTAAATGAAATAAGTCAGACAGAGAAAGACAAATAACTATATGATTTCACTTTTATATGGAATATAAAGAAAAAACGAATGAATAAATGAAGAAATAAACAAGCTCTAATTCAGAGAGAAAATGGTAGTTGTTACAGGAAGTGCTGGTGGGGGATGGCTACATAAGTGAAGGTGAATGGGAGATCGAGGCTTATTATGTAGTAAGCCAGTCCCGGGGATAAATGCACAGCATTATAGGAAATAGGAAATAAAGTCAACCATAATTTATTGTATGGTGACAGATGGTTGATATACTTATCATTAGCACAGCATAACACACAGATTTTGATTCACTATGTTGTGCATCTGAAGCTAATGTAATATTGTCAACTATACTTCAACTCAACAAAAAAACATGATATAATAACGAACATGAAATTCATCATCATTGGTCACAGAACAACAAAGCTCAAATCTCAAGGTCAGAGTAGAGTTTCATTTGGCAAAATTTCATAAATTTGGGCTTAATCCAGAACTTCCTTATATATCTCACAAACAGTTACAGAACTTCAACTTCCAGTCTATCTAATTTGTACAATGTTCCTTCCTTTACCTGTTGCAACAAAATCTGTGTGAAAAATCAAATAAAATGTAATTGATAAAACTCCCTTCTACTTCCAGTTTAAATGTCTTATCATTTTATCTTTAAACATCTTAAAACACACAATATGCAAACAGAAAAGTGCACTCTGCTGACCTGCTAATGTTTCATAAAGATAGGTCCATGTTCAAATACCCAGAATCTATAAATGTTACCAAATTTGGAAAAAATGTGTATTTGCATATACGATTAAGAATTTTGAGAGATTGGGGTGCCTGGATGGCTCAGTGGGTTAGGCCTCTGCCTTAGGCTCAGGTCATGATGTCAGGGTTCTGGGATCAAGTCCCGCATTGGGCTCTCTGCTTGGCAGGGAGCCTGCTTCCTCCTCTCTCTCTCTCTGCCTGCTTCTCTGCCTACTTGTGATCTCTCTCTGTCAAATAAATAAATAAAATCTTTAAAAAAAAAAGAATTTTAAGAGATTATCCTGAATTGTCCAGGTAGGCCCTAAATTCATCACAAGTGTCTTTGTAAAAGAGAGGCAGGGAGAGATTAGACACATATAGATGCAAGGCTCATATGGATATGAAGGCTGAGATTTAAGTGATACAATCCAAGCCAAGGAGTGCTGGCAGCCACCAGAAAGTAGAGGAAGGAAGGAATTGATTTTGTCATTTGATTTTTTGCCAGAGAGTCTCTGGAGGAAATGTAGGCCTGCTAATACCTTGATTTCAGATATCTAACATCTAGAAATGTAAGAGAGACTTTCTTTAGTAGTCTTAAGCAGCTTTTACATGCACAAACCAATTATTGAAAAAGCTAGTATTGATAACTGTGGTCTCAAATCAATGAAGATTTCCAACACCCTTATAAGCCACCTCTCACTCTTTTCCTTACCACAACCTTTTCCACTGTACTTTTGTACACTGTACTTTTCCACTGTACTATCTTGATTTCTAAAACCGTAGTTCATTTATGCCTGTTTTGAACTTTAATAATTCACACTTATCTTTTGTAAGGCTTTTCTCCCTCTGTGTTACAATGTAAGTTTTGTCATTGTTGTGATTAGCTACAGTTTGTTTTCATTAGATAATATTATTCTACCATAGGACTAATCCAGAGTTTATCCATTATTCTATTGAGGAAGACTTTGGGGTGTTTCTAAATTTAGGTCATTATAAATAATGAATATTCTTCTACCTTGTTCATACACACACATCTTCCTTGTCTTCCTGTTTTTCTTTCTATATATTCTCAGATATAACTGCTGGGTTATAGGGTTTGCATTTATTTAGCCTTAGCAGATAAGGCCAAACAATTCTGTTATACTGATTTACACACAGTACCAACAGTGTGTGAGGATTCCTAATACTTCATATCATCTCCAGGATTCGGTATTATTAGTCTTTTAACTTTCAGGGGTTTTTGTTGTTCATTGTCCTAGATGCATTTTGTCCTAGATGCATTTTGTAGATCTTTAAAATATATTTTTTATGTATATATAACTTTTATATTGAAAGAATACATAGAAAAAAGTATAAAACTCATAAATGTACAACTCAACGAAGTAGAAGTATCCATGATAGCCATATCACCCAAATCAAGAACATTACTAGCATTCCAGAAGTTTTTCTTGTTCTCACTGTGCTTACACTCTTCCTGTTCCTCAAAGATAACCAATAACCATTCTACTCTATGAACAGTTTTGGTTGCTTTTGAAGTTTGTATTAACAGGATCGTGTAGAATGTACATTTTGCTGTATATTTACAGGGTCTAGAAGAAGTGACAGCCCAGTAACAAAAAGCACAGCTAATGCCCAGACTTTAGGTTTTGAATATCATTTTCCAGTAAAAGAAACCAAGACTTTTTGGAGAAATGGCTGACTTCAAGAGGACTTAGATGCCATCCTGACATAATGCTTAATGGTCAAAACTAGAATGGGAGAAATTAATTAGAGTCTTACATTACAATCCGAAGAATAAAAAGAATGTCCATGAGTTCATGCTAATATAAATGAATGATTGTCTAAATAACTACATGTTGGAGAAGGGATACACCTTCCTTACAGAAGAATTCCAGTTAAATGTAGAAGGAATGAGGGAAACAGAAATTCCCCATTGTAATACCACAGGAAGAATTACTGCAGGCAAATTTCATTGACGTGCGCTAAAATTACTGAATGAGGGGTGCCTGACTGGCTCAGTTGTTGAACATCTGCCTTCGGTTAAGTTCATGATCCTAGAGTCCTGGGATTGAGTTCTGCGTTGGGCTCCTTGCTCAGCAGGAGCCTGCTTCTCCCTCTACATTTCCCCCTGATCATGCTTTTTCTCTTACTTCTCCATCCCTCTCTCTCTTTCTCAAATAAATAAAATCTTTTTTAAAAAAGATTTTATTTACTTATTTGACACAGAGAGAGACATAGCAAGAGAGGGAACACAAGCGGGGGAGTGGGAGAGGGAGAAGCAGGCTTCCCAATGAGCAGGGAGCCCGATGCGGGACTCAATCCCAGAACCCTGGGATCATGACCTGAGTTGAAGTCAGATGCCAAAGGACTGAGCCACCCAGGCACCCCTCAAATAAATAAAATCTTAAAAAAATAAAAATAAAATTACTGAGTGAAATTTTAAAAGACAAAGATGTACATAACCTCTAGTAATCTTCCTGAAAATATTTATTAATTAGTCTAGTGGTTTTACTGTATGTCTACAAATTCTTTGATTTTCCTCTCTCTAGAAGGTGAAACTTAATTCCCCTTTCTCTGAGTATAACTTCAGTCTAATAATGAGAAAACATCAGACAAGTCCAAACTGAGGGACCTTCTACGAAATACCTGATAAGTACTCCTCTAAAGTGTTAAGGTCATGAGTGATATAGAAAGACCAAGAAAATATCCCAGATTAAAGGAGACTAAGGAGGCATGATTAAATGCAACTTGGTATCCTTGGTATTCTGGATAAGAACCTGGAACAGAAAAATGACCTTAGGGGGGCAACTGAGTGCCTCAGTCAAGTGACTGTCTTCAGCTCGGGTCATGATCGCAGGTTCCTGGAATTGAGGCCCTCATCGGGCTCCCTGCTCAGAGAGAGGACTCCTTTCCCTCTCCCACTCCCCCTGCTTGTGTTCCTGCTGTTGCTGTGTCTGTCTCTGTCAAATAAATAAATAAAATCTTTTAATAAAAAAAGAAAAATTACATTAGTGAAAATATTATTTTGAATATTGCTCAGTCATCAAAACCAATGAAATCTTGCCATTTGCAATGATGTGGGAAGAGCTTGAATGTATTATTTTAAGTGAAATAAGTCAGAGAAAGACAAATGCCAGATGATTTAGCTCATATGTGGAATTTAGGAAACAAAATAGATGAACATAGGGGAAAGGGGAAAAAAAGAGAGGAAGGCAAACTATAGGAGACTCAACTATAGGAAGCAAAGTGAAGGTTTCTGGGAGGTGGGGGGATGGACTAAATGGGTGATGGGTATTAAGGAGGTCACTTGTGATGAGCACTGGGTGTTATATATAAGGGATGAATTACTAAATTCTACTCTTGAAATTAATATTACACTTTATGTTCAATAAAATTTAAATAAAAACTTGAAACAGAAAAAAAGAAAACACACTTATCTTGACAAGCACTAAGAAATGCATAGAATTTTTGAACTACTATATTGTATACCTGAAACTAACATAACACTGTGTTAATTATACTTTAATTAGAAAAGGGGAAAAACAACAAAAAAATAAATCCATGCACTTTTAAGCAGGAAAATAATATGATTTTGTTTTTGCAACATTCTGGAAAATACAAACATGTAGAGATGAACAGTTCAATGGTTGATTGTGGTAAAGACTGGTGGGGAGAAGTGGACTACAATGGGGCAAGAAAAAGCATTTTTTTTTTCCAGGTAGTTGGGACTGCTCTATATCTAGATTGTGGTAGTGGTCACACAACTCTACTCATTTTTCAAAACTTATAGAACTATATAACAGAGTTTACTTTATATAAATTTTAAAATAGAATATAAAAGCAAAAATTTTAATGGCATTTTCTGAATAACTTGACAATTTTATGCATTGCAAATGTAGATAGAAATCTTTCGATTTTTAAAGATTTTATATATTTGAGAGAGAGAGTGAGAGTGAGAGCACAAGCAGGGGCAGAGGGACACAGGGAGAGGGAGGACATGAGGCTCCATCCCAGGACCCCGGGATCATGACCTGAGCTGAAGGCAGATGCTTAACCGACTAAGTACCCCAGGTGTACTTGTAGATAGAAATCTATACATATGCAACTATATACAGAAAATTGTAGTTTCCTATAGTCTACCAAACAAAAGAGAGCCAAAGAGAAAGCATAAATAATCAAACAAAAAATATAATTATAAAAATCTCACAAAGATACCAGACCATGATTGTTTAATCAGGAAAAGATACTCTAATCATAAATATACTATTACAGAATGTAGAAAAGAGGTGTAATTACCCCACTATTTTATAAATTTGACACATAACTTTGACACTAAACTCAACAAAGATAATATGAGGAAGAAAATTATACTTCATTATGTCCCATGAATTAGGATGCAAAATTAAACAGAAAACTGAATCAAGTAACATATAAAAGTAAAAAAAACGCTTCATCAGTACTGAGTTGGATTTCTTTCACAAATACAGTTTAGATTTAATACTAGAAAATTAAGTCAATAATCACAGTAAAATACTAGTGTATTAAAGGAGAAAAGCAATTCAAACATCTCAATATGGGAACAAAATCTTTTGATAGCATTCAACAATTAATTATCAATTTTCTTAAAAAGTTAACTATAACTAACTTGCCTTGATAAAGCATCCCACAAAAACTATGGCAAACATTTTACTTGACGGCACAGTGTTGAAGCTGTACTTTTAAAATCATAACCATAGCATTCATTATCCTTGCTTGTGTTCAATCTCTGGTTAGTAAAAGAGCAAATTTTATGTATGTACTTTTTTGTATAAAATATATTTATATATTTATTATATCAAATATACCAATATATTTATATATTTTTATATTTACATATATAAATGTATGGGGGTGTTGAAGAGGAAAAAATCTTCATTAACCTCAGGTAATAAAATTGTCTACCTCAAAAATACAAAGGGAGTCCAAAAAATTATTAAAATTGGCAAGTTTGCTAGAAACAAAGTAAGTATATATAAATAAGTGGTTTTGCTGTACAATTTAGAAATTAATTTCAAAAATATAATCCAAATACATCAGTATCTAAGAACAATTTTAACAATGATGTATAAAACTTTAAAGAAGTATGAAACTTCATTAAAATTTTAAAAAGTATAATAGAAAGATATAAAGCACCAATAAATACAACAGTGTAGTATTGGTTTAGGGAGAAAAAAAATCAATCTGTGGAAATTAAGAGTCTTGTAACAGACATGAAACTTCATTTATGAGGTATGTGACATTGAGAGACTTCCATTAATTGACTAGGACAATTGCTTAGCTGTATAGAAAAAAAAAATTGACCTTTACCTAGTGCTGTACAAAAACGTCAACACAAATTATAGTTTTTTGAGTCTGGCTTCTTTCACGTAGCATAATGAATTCAAGATTTATCTATGTTGTTGACTATATCAGTAGTTTGTTTCTTCCATTGTTGAACAATAACCCGTTGTGTGATGTGCTACAGTTCTTCACCAGTTGAAGAATATTTTTGTTGTTTCCAGTTTCTGGCAATCGTTAAGTAAAGCTGCTATAAACACTTATGAATGAGTTTTTGTGAGAAAGCTTTTATTTTTCTTGGATAAATAGAAGTTCTATCATTGGGCCATATGATGTGTTCTCTTTACTTTTTTAAACACTATGATCAACTTCTAACATTTTCCAAGGTGGCTGTACCATTTTGCATTTGGACAAGAAATATTTAACAATTCCAGTTGCTCTCCATCTTCATCAGCACCTGGGTTAGTTTTCTTGACTAACCATTCTCTTAAAAGCGAAATCTCATCACTGTTTTATTTTGCATTTCCCTGATTTCTAATGATGTTGAACATCTTTAGTGTCTTTATTTGCAATCTATATCTTTTTGGATGATGCATCTATTAATCCTTTTTCCCATTTAAAAATTGGTTTGTTTTCTTATCCTTGACTCTTGATAGTACTTTATATATTCTGGATATAGGTCCTTTGTAAAACATGGTTTACAAATGAAAAGCTATCTTTTCATTATAATAGTGTTTTTTGAAGAAGTTTTTTTTAAGGTGTCTTCATCTTTTAGAGATATTGTGAAATATGAATGGATGAGATGACTTGTTGCCTGGGATTTTTGTAGATTCTTGGGGATTTTCTACAAACATTCATATGAATTGCAATTAAAGGTAGCTTCCCCCCATCTGTAATCAATTTTGTTATTTTCTTCATAAATTCCAATTGATTGTAAGGTTTTATCTTTTTTATAATTATTTATTTGATTGACTAATATGGTTTCAGGATTTGTGCCTACGTTCATGAGCTATACTGATTTGGAGCTTTCTTGTCTTTGATTTTGGCATCAGGGTTATGTTGGTCTCACAAAGTAAGTTGGGAAGTTTCACAGTTCAAGTTTCATAGAACTGATAATATTTCTACCTTAAGGAATTGATCCATTTCATCTAAATTCTTAAATTTATGGACAGAGTTGCTCATAGTATTCAATCATTGCATTTAAAAAAATGTCTATAGATCTGCAGTGTTGCTTCCTACATTATAGATTTTTGTAATTTATGTCTTTTTTTCTTGGTTAGCTCTGGTAAAAATTCATCAGCCTTCAAAGAACTAGCTTTTGGTTTCACAGATTTTCTGTGTTGTCTTCCTATATTCAATTTCATTGATTTCTGCTGTTATATTCTACTACTTTGATTTGTTTTTTCATTTTCTAGTTTCCTAAGATAAAGTTTAGGTTATCAGTTTGAGAGGGGTTTGAGACTTCATTGCTATTAATTCCCTGTAAGCCCTGCTTTAGCTATATCCCAGAAATTTTGCTAAGTTGTATTTTCTTTTACATTCATTTAAACATATTTTCTATTTTCTGTTGAGAATCCTTCTTCTGACCCATGGGTTATTTATAAGTATGATGTTCATTTCTAAATATTTGGGGATTTTTCAGTTATCTGTTTTTAATTTCTAGTTCAATTCTGTTATGGTTATGGAAGTCTTTTAAATTTATTTAGGTTTTATGGCCTTGAATATTATGGCCTTAAATATTTAATGTAAGTATTTAATTCACAGTTGAAAAGAATATATACTCTGCTATAGCTGGGGAAAACATTCTATAAACGTAAATTAGTGTGAGTTGGTTGAATGTGTTTAGGTCCTCTATATCCCTGATGATTTCTTATTGAGCTAGGAATGTTAACATTCCCACTGTAATTTTGGATTTGCTATAACTCTGTTCAATTCCATCAGTTTTTCCTTTGTGTATTTTGAAGCTCTTGTGTTAGTTTTCTGTTGTTGCATAATATATCACTACAAATTTAGTAGCATGAAATAACAGCCATATTATTTCCCAGTTTTTGTGGGTCAAGAGTTTAAGCTAAAATGTTCTTAGCCACAACAGTTATGGCATGTGAGATTTGAGGTCCTCTTGCAAGATCAATTAGTGTCTTGATGTTGTATATCTGAGGTCCCAGTTTTTTTTCTGGTTACTAACTGGGGCTTGTTCTTAACTCCTACAGGCCCCCATAGTTCCTTCCATGTAGTGCTTTCACAGACCCTCTCACAACATGGTGCCATACTTCTTTCAAGGCCAGCAAGAGTTTTTCTGTTTAGGAAAAGACCAGTTACTCCTTTATGAGGTTTTGTTTTTCCTGATTAAATCAGACCCACAAAGGAAAATCTTCCTTTTGATTAACAAAGCCAGAAACTGACTTGGAAACTTTATTTATATCTGCAAATCCCTTTTATCTTTGCCAGATAAATTAGTTCCAAAAGAGATATCCCAACATAGTTGTAGGTCTTGCCCACACTTAGAAGAAATTATACAGGGTATGTATACTAGCTGGCAGAGTGGTGGTCATCCTGGAATTCTGCCTACATGTTGCATGTATATCTAGTTGCAAGTATATCTAGTATTATTAAAACATCTTCATGTATGAACCATTTAGCATTATCTAATGCTCCTCTCTACTCCTGGTAATTTTCCTTGCCTGGTATTTGTTGTATTAATATAGCCACCACAAATTTCTTTTGATCAATGATTGCATGGTAGAGCATTTCCTTTCCTTTACTTATCTGTATTATTAAATTTAAGTAAATATATCATTGTTTTCAATCTGACAAACCTTTTTTTTACTTAGTGTATTTGGACCATTTATGTTGTTTCTTTTTAAAATTTTATTTTTTTATTAACATATAATGTATTATTAGCCCCAGGGATACAGGTCTGTGAATTGCCAGGTTTACACATTTCACAGCACTCACCATAGCACATACCCTCCCCAATGTCCATAACCCCACCACCCTCTCCCTACACCCTTCCCCTCGGCAACCTTCAGTTTATTTTGTGAGATTAAGAGTCCCCTATGGTTTGTCTCCCTCCTGATCCCATCTTGTTCCTTTTATTCTTTTCCTACCCCCTAAACCCCCCACATTGCATCTCAACTTCCTCATATCAGGAAGATCATATGATAGCGACATGCAGAAAAATAAAACTGGACCATTTCCTTACACCACACATGAAAATAGACTCAAAGTGGATGAAGGACCTCAATGTGAGAAAGGAATTCATCAAAATCCTTGAGAAGAACACAGGCAGCAACCTCTTTGATCTCAGCCACAGCAACTTCTTCCTAGGAACATTGCCAAAGGCAAGGGAAGCAAGGGCAAAAATGAACTATTGGAACTTCATCAAGATCAAATCTTTTGCACAGCAAAGGAAACAGTTAACAAAACCAAAAGACAACTGACAGAATGGGAGAAGATATTTGCAAATGACATATCAGATAAAGGGCTAGTATCCAAAATCTATCAAGAGCTTAGCAAACTCAACACCCCAAGAACAAATAATCCAATCAAGAAATGGGCAGAGGACAGGAACAGACATTTCTGCAAAGACGACATCCAGATGGCCAACAGACACATGAAAAAGTGCTCCACCTCACTCGGCATCGGGGTAATACAAATCAAAACCACAATGAGATACCACCTCACACCAGTCAGAATGGCTAAAATTAACAAGTCAGGAAATGACAGATGCTGGCGAGGATGCGGAGAGAGGGGAACCCTCCTACACTATTGGTGGGAATGCAAGCTGGTGCAGCCACTCTGGAAAACAGCATGGAGGTTCCTCAAAAAGTTGAAAATAGAGCTACCCTGCAACCCAGCAATTGCACTATTGGGTATTTACCCTAAATATACAAATGTAGTGATCCAAAGGGGCACGTGCACCCGAATGTTTATAGCAGCAATGTCCACAATAGCCAAACTATGGTAAGAACCTAGATGTCAATCAAAAGATGAATGGATAAGGAAGAGGTGGTATATATATACAATGGAATACTATGCAGCCATCAAAAGAAATGCAATCTTGCCATTTGCAATGACGAGGATGGAACTAGAAGGTATTATGCTTAGCAAAATAAGTCAATCAGACATGGACCATTTATGTTTAATGCAATTATTGATATAATTTAGATTCACTCTTTTATTTTCTGTTTGTCTACTCTTTGTTTTCTTTTTGACTTCCATGCTTTTTGTTGGATTAATTTTTAAATTCCATTTACTGGCTTTTTGTCTACATTTTTTCTATTAGGTTTTAGTAGCCTTATTAGGGATTATATCAGATATATATTTATATATCAAACATATATAAACATTCATATATGTATATACACACACAAAACCTTTCACAGTTTTTTTGAAGCTATAATTTTTCAACTTCAAATAAAAGAAGTAGAAACATCACAATTATACAGGTGTCTTCATTCTCTGCCCTCTTATAATTATTGTATGTATCTCATTTATACATTGAAAACACTAGGAAATTGCTTTCAATAATTATTTTTTCTAGTAGAAAAAAGAAGTATAGGGCAAAGTATTTATCCTGATATTTACCATTTCTGGTTTTTTTTTTTTTTTCATTCCCAAAGTTCCAAGTTTGATTTTTTTTTTTTAAGATTTTATTTATTTACTTGACAGACAGAGATTACAAGTAGGTGGAGAGGCAGGCAGAGAGAGAGGAGGAAACAGGCTCCCCACCTAGCAGAGAGCGCGATGTGAGGCTCGATCCCAGGACCCTGGGATCATGACCCGAGCTGAAGGCAAAGGCTTAACCCACTGAGTCACCCAGGTGCCCCTCCAAGTTTGATTCTTATATCATTTTCCTTCAACTTGAGGAAATTTCTGTGGTATTTCTTTTAGAGAGAATCTGCTGGAAAATAATTTAGTTTCTCTTCTTCTGAGAATGTCTTTATTTTTGAATTTTTTTTGTTATAGAATTTGATATGAAACTGTCAACAGTTCTTTTTTCAGCAATTTAGTGATGCTTTCCTACTGTGTTCTAGCTTTTATAGTTTCTTATGAGAAATATGCTGTTATTTAAATAATTGTTCTACCACAAGTAGTGTTTTACTTTTCTTTGGCTGCTTTCATGATTTATCATCTTTTGTTTTCAGCAGTTTAATTACAGTATGTCTGAACATGATTTTCTTTATTATGTTTAGAGTTTGGTGAGCTTGAGTCTGTAAATTTAGGTCTTTTACCAAATTTGGCAAGTTTTCATTGTTTTTTCAAATAAAATTTTTTCTATTCCAATTCATGTTATCTTTCCTTCCCTGACTCCAGTGACACAAATTTTAGACATTTTGTCCTTGTCCCACATTTCCCTGAAGCTTTTTTTTTTTTCCAATCTCTTTTCACTGTTCTTCAGAGTGGGTATTTTTTATTTTACTAAGTCCATGAGCCTCTCTTTTCTGTCATTCCCCATTCTGCTATTCAATACATCCATTAAAGTTATTTCCAATATCATAGTTTCAGTTAAAATTATATTTTATTTCCATTTTTATGCACATTTACCTTATGGTTCATAGTTATACCAATTTTAAAGTTGATATCTGATCATTTCAACACTTGATGAGTCCTAGAGTTTGCATCTGTTGATTGGCTTTTCCATTGAAAATTGGTCACGTTCAGTTTGTAAAATTATGTGAAATAATTTTGGATGTTATTGTGGAGACTTTAAATATATTTTTAGATTATGGACCCATTAAAATCCTCAGGAGAAGATTGATTGTTTTGATTAACAAGAAGTCCACCCATGTGGTTCAGACTACAAATTCTGTCTTGTTTTCTGTGGTTACTAATTTTCTGTGGCTCCAGTGTCAATTCAGTTTTTTAAAACCCTTTATTTGGGTTTTTCAACTCGGGTTAGTCTGGGATCCAGTGCAGTTTATGTGATAATAGAGTTCTCAAAACCTTTGCTATTCTTTTGTGTCTGTTTCGCTCATGCAACCCCATCATGGGGTTAAGACTGGGATTGTGTCAGTTCATACACCGAATTAGGAGATTTGCTTTTCTAGCTCTCTCTGTTCATGAATTTCCCCTTAAATTTCCCAGAATCCCCTTTCCTCTGAAAAAAATGGCTTTCTCTGTTTTAACTCCTGCCACCATCATCTAATTCCTTGAAACTGGGGCTACTCTCAAGGCTAAGAAAAGTATTAGAACAAAGAAAATTCCCCCAATTCTCATTCCCCAATTTCTCATTGGCCAGAGTAACAGATTATCTTTCAGGATTTTAGGGATCTGTGCACCCACTTTTGCTACGATATCCAGTTCTATATCTGGGGCTCATCCTTAGCCTGGACTGGGAGAGAAATAGGAAAAAAAAAATAAAGAAAGGGGATTTCCTTGATTCTCTCCCTGGGGTGCTATGTCATAAGGACATTCAAATAACTCTGGAAAGACCCACACAGGGAGGAACTGAGTTCCTTAGCAATTTGAACTGAAATCTCTTGCCAAGATCTGAAAGAATGAATTTGGAAGCACACCTTGCAGTCAAGCCTTAAGATGGTGCAGCTCCATCCAGCATTTTGATTGCAAGCTAAACTTCCAGCTATATGCTTTCCACATCGCTGACTTACTAAAACTGTGAGATGATAAATGTTTGTTGTTTTAAGCCACTACATTTTGGGATGTAACTTTTTATACAGCAACAGAGGACTAAAAACAGTACAAAAGGGACAATTATAAAGAATAGAAAGAACCAGAATTTGTACTGTAGTCCTGTTTCTAAGTTATTATTAGTATCTAATACTTCATTAAAATGAGAAAATAATATTAAATTTTCTAATTTAGCAGCTTTGGAATATCACACCTACAACCTTCCCCTCCACCCCCCAAAGTGCCTTATAAAGTTTCCTTTCTTGGAAAGTAGTCCAAAATTCCAAATTCTCAAAAGTATTCTTTTGGTTGATGTAAATACTAATTTGATCCTAATTCTACAATGCTATACCCCATAAAATAAAGAAAAAAAGAGGAAGAAGAAATAATGATTCAGAAAATTCTATCTAAATGTAAAAAATTCTAGCTATCAAGTTGGGGGAAAGACAGGATTGGGGGAGTTAGAGTGTGTAAAACCCCTATATCTTGAATGAGAATGCCTTCAAATTCCTATTAAAACATTAACTACCTTTAAAAATTTAATATTTAATAAAATTTAATATAAAGGCAGTATTAACTAATTCAAGTAACCAAAAACTTGGAACTTTCTCCCCCTCTGCATTGTGTAATGATGACTTTTTGATTTGTTTATGGAAAATTTGGGGTGATTTTATAAGTAAATAACAAATATGATTCAATGTTACAATTCTCTACTTCAGTTTAGTATTTAATAATCAAGTCATGACTTCAGCTGTATTTGACTGGAGTCACAGGGTAATTATCCTTTAATACTGAAATACTGGAAAGTTTAATTTTTGCTCACAGATTCTGCCCTAAGTACAGCTTACTTTAATGACAACTCTTTTGCTCCTCAGTGATAATGAATTCCATTATGCCTCTGTAAAACACATGTGCCAGGATTTGTTGGCAAAACAAGATAATCAGCAGAGTTTGTCTAACAATTGTATTTTCTTTAAAGCAGTGCCATTCAATTGCAACCACATTTTAGGGTAAAATATTCCACATGTTTTTCGGCAACCTTCTGGGAAAACTCGGCACTTTTTGTAATTCAATATTGGGCTTTTGAGAAGCATATAATGAATCAATGGAGAGCATATATGCAGAATAAGGAAGAACATTCTCCTACTCTGTCTATACTTACTGTCATATGGAAGAAAAACACCAATATATACATTAAAGTTAGAAAAACTTTCATTCTTTTCATCACAATGTAAGACTTACAAACAAGTTCTGACCTTTTTTTTCCCTTCAAGTAAAATTTATTCTGAGTATAACAGATTTAGTACAAATCACTCCAAAAAACTTTAAATTGCTTCTCTAATTTAGAAGTTATGATTGAAATGGAAAACTTTCTGTGAACAAAGTACAAAATCCTAAATAGATTCTGGTATAACACAGAAGGTCAGTTGCAAAATGAAAACAGCACAAATACGATTATGTAAAAACTAAACAAGGACCTTCAGAATCAGACCTTTTATGACTGTATGTGAATATGAGCTACCATGAATATCAATGGGTATTCATGACTTATTCAATAAAAACATATCATGCTAGAAATGGTGGCATTTGAGCAATAGCAGCAATTCTACATTATCCATGGCAATATTAGAGGTAAAGAAGTTATTGAGGCTGACAAATAATGCACAAGTTTAATTTTCACTCCCTTTTTCCATCAGACTTTCCCTAGAGCTAGTAACAAGCAGGCCAGATGGCTAATTTGATCTTCACCTTTTTTATTTCCCCTTTCTACCCATAGCTGAAAATAAGCCCAAGGAATGAATGGCCAAAAGTCATCTAGCCAGAAGAGGAGAAGGGGAACACAAGCCAAGATTGTGGATTACTCACAAATTGGATACTTAACCACCAAATAATGTATTTTTCCTGAAACTGATGAAATGTACTGAGACACAATACTGTGTGTGTGTGTGTGTGTGTGTGTGTGTGTGTGTGATGTGTGTGTATTCCCACTTTCTACTACATCAACACTGGGCTAAGTAGGACCACCAAAGTTTTCTCTTATACTTCTGATCTTTGGATTGCTACCATATTTGCTTACATCTATAATGCTGCTGGTCAATATTAGCCTATGATTAAGTTTTATTCTGATACATGGTATCTATATAATGTCACAACAGGAAAAAAACTTATGAAATACTTTGAATATATACCCCTTCTAAAAGTCATCTTTGCCCTTGAATGAGAGGACAAATTCCTTGTTGGCTTATATGCATGATTTTATAAGGTAGGTACAATTTACAGGTCACACAGCTTGAGAGCAGCTCTGAAGTACTATTAGCCATGTGATATTAAGGATATATTTGACAGATGAAGCTATAAGAGTAAGCAGCCAAATTAAAATTTCAGACATATTTTACGTTTTGGTGGGAAATGAGCTAAAAGTAGACAATCATTTCAGAAACTGAATAAGGAGGTCGTGGTTGGGGAAAATGAAACAAAACTTCCCCCTACCCCACAATGAATCTTTCTGTATTTTCAGAAAGCGTACTTAGACTTGAACGTTGTGAATATTTCAATTCCAACAGCTCAGTTTCATTCAATAGAGGTAAAAGTTGGCTCAGGAATCGGTTGCTAAAATGGTCATTTTGGCTCACATTACACTTTATTTTGTAGGATTATATTTGCGGAGATTTTTAATTTGAATCTTTACTTTTAATTTTCCTTTAAGAACTTCTTAATATGCAAAAAGAAGCCATAGGATGCATTTATATCTAAAATGGTAGCAAATAAGTGCATCTTAGTTTTGTACAGGTTTTCTGCACATCTGCAGATAATTAGTTAAACATTTGTCCAAATGAGAGAAAGCATACAATTCCTTTGGCTATGTATTTCACTTGAATTATTAATTTTGTTGAGAGAATCTGGCAGTAAAAACATTATACCCAAAACAATTCTTTCATTCTATTTGACTTAAAAAAAAAAAAAAAAAAGCTTGCCAGTGCTCACAGTAGATCTTTTGCTAAAAGGTAGTGCTGATAGAGAGCTAAGTGAAAGCATACATTTAGAATACCTAACTTAGTGATGTCAATTTGACACTGGCAGGGAAGCTTGTTTACTGTTTTCTGCAATAGAAAACATGGAACATCACACAGTGAATCTTTCCAAGAATTTAGAGAAAACTGATTTTGCTTCCTCCCACCCAATTCTCAGTAATAACAATTAGGAATAGAGTTTTTGCTCAGAGAGCAGTTTGCTGAGTTCTTTGAAGTCAGAGAATGTG
Source organism: Martes martes (assembly GCF_963455335.1). NCBI lineage: Eukaryota > Metazoa > Chordata > Mammalia > Carnivora > Mustelidae > Martes > Martes martes. Next base: position 76,223,878 of record NC_137888.1, read on the forward strand.
CCTTCCCTATCGGTGGCATGCTCTATAAATCTTGTGTTCACAGTGAATACCTAATTAGTATTTTTATTTTAATAAATAACTCTTGATCCCTTAAGAGTCATGGAGATGGGAGACTGTACCTGGGCTCCCAAGTTTCACTGGTAATGCTCTTACCTCTGCCCTTTGCACTCCGATAGTTAAGCTCATACAGTGATTTCAAGTGCCCCATTTGCTCCAAGTCTTTGACTTCTGATGGGATATAAATACACTTCATGATGTGTCTGAGCTGCGAAAACCAACCAATAAAATATGGACCCTACAGGCAAAGAAATTTACATCTAAGAACTTGATGAGTACGCCCACAGCCATGTTACATACAACATCAAGTTATAGTTAATTCTTCGTTTAGTGGTAAGGAGCTTGGTATCCTTAGATTTGGGCTGGGCTGAAGCTTAATGATTTTACTTTGAATGAAAGAGGTTAGTATAAATATGACACCGTGGTACAAGAACTATATCATGTTTTTGAAAGTGATCTTTTAAAGATATGCATGATTATTTAATATCAATGATATTAATTACTAATGAATTCTATTTATCCATTGTAGAAGGTCCAACTGGGTATCTACTTAAGAATATTACTTTGGTGGTTGGAATTATCCTACTGAAAGGTCATATAACTGTGAAAATCAAACATGTCACCCCAATTGCTGGTTTACACAAGGTTTATTCCTTAGTCTGTAAAGCTTTAAATTATTAATGAAGTTTAATAAATGCACTAGATTATCTGCTCTTTAGGGGAAAAAAAAAGATGGAACCTGTGTGTGTGCAGATACATACACTTCTGTGTCCCAAGCATTAAACACAGTGACTGATACATGACAGATAGTTACTAATGTTTAAGAAATGAACCAATGTATTTTGCTATTATTTTGACTTGCAAAAAAAATTACCTTACTGTCAAATTTGACATGGGGATGATATCTTAATTTTGTTAGGGAGCAGCTACCTCAGAAATAACAAAACCCAGATATATCTGATTACTTGTTAGATAATATAGGGTTTGACACTAGAGTGGGGAATAGTAACTACAAGATATTATACATACTAAGGTCTCCAGCTCTTTAACCCATTTTCTTAGGTAATTCTTCCAGTGCTCACAACATCTACAAATAGGAATTATCATCCCATTTTACAAACCAAGACTCTAGAAGTCAAGAAATTTAGACCCCAAAAAACAAAAATAACAAATGACTCCAGAGCGTGGTGGTTCCAATGAAGAATTCTTTCTCACTGACATTACTTGTCCCCTGCATATTTACAGGTATACTCTATATCATCTTTATTCTGGTACTCAGCCTTAAGAAGCAGCCCCTATCATGGTTATTGTCAAACTCATGCCAGTGATTATAAAAGAAAAATCACAATAGATCTTGAGTTGCTTCTTAGAGGTTTTGTCCGGATCACTTCTATTCATTTATTACTGCTCAAGATAAGTCACATGGCCATTCCTGATTTCAAGGAAGCATAGCTGTACAATCCTCCCACGGAGAGGATGCCTCAAAAAGTGGGGGGGGGGGATGAATAATTTGGACAAGAATACAATCTACAACTGTGTAATAAGAGCTGACCTGATTACAAACCTGTGGCTAATAGCAAAACAAAAAGATCTCTGTCCAGAAATGCAAAGGCTGATTACGTCCATGGAGACAACCATGCTTTCTTTCCTTTTGCTTTCTTGGCTTTGCCTTAAACTGCTCTGTTTTCTGCACTTCTCCCACACAGACTAGTATTTGAATTCCAGCTCATTTAGGAGGTGAATCAAGTTATCACTTTCTTCTGTGCTTGTCAAATTAGATTCTCTGAATTGTGGTGTGTGTGTGTGTGTGTGTGCACGCGTGCGTGCTTGTGTGTATGTGTGTATGTGTGTTTTAATTTGTAAAATAGGGATTATCATAATACCTACTTTCCAGGAATAGTGATATTGAAAATAATGCACTTATAATGGGTGCATATGCACCCATTATTGCATATTGCATATGCGATAGATACAGTTTTAAAAATGTGATGCAATGTTACAATTCAAGGAATTACTCTCAGCAAGTTAATCATCAGAAAGTGAATCCCTTTACATGTTAGAATATTCCTCAAGCTTAAAATCTAAGGATGGCATGACAGTATATGTGTAGACTCCTTAGTTTGAGAAATGCTGAGTTAATGGCTTGTCCAAAGTATGTAGAATGTAGAGAGGTAGATAGACATGTAACTTTAGACATGTGTTCAGGATTTTTATATTCTGACAGAAATTTCTATATATCCTTAGTTCATATACCCAGAAATTTCTATAGACCCATAGAAGAAAAAACAAACACAAAATGATAATCGATAGATCTGTATCTCAGACATGGTTAATCGAGTCCCATAGGAGCATTGAATGTTTGTGCAGCTAAAAGTCTGAAAAACACAAATTTACAAATTTAAATTTCCTTGACCTTTACATATATATTGTTTATATAATTTTAACATTGATTTTTTGGGGAAAAAAAAGCTAAATAAGTCTCTTTTGCTCTTGCCAGTTACACAATGAAGTGATAACAATAGCTCAGCATTTATTTTTCAACATGTTTCCCTTTATTTTTCTCCAGTTTTAATCAGTACCAGGTTGGACTCATCATTCTCTATGGACCTAAAAATTGCTAAAATGGGGAATTTCTCGAAAGATCTAACTGTGCACCTGTATATCCAACCACATGACTGCATGTAATGATGTTGTACCTTGCCCAAGTATTCATATGAAGCTTATGACTCTCCATAGCTGTGTTCTATGGAGCCAAAAATTCAATTAATTGTTTTTCTTATCTGCAAAGTATCAAGTAACAAATTTTATCAAAAAAATTTTTTTTCACTGTGTGGGTATGCAGAATTGATGACTTGGCCAGAGTTTTTCATAGCAACAAGAAAAACAGATTCAGGAGAAAAATGAACATTTTAAAACAAATTCTTCTTTGTCTAAAAAAAATTATCAGGGACTTTAGAGAAAGTTATGGATTTAAGTGGTGTGTAGGAAGAAGAACCTATGGAATAATGCTTGTATTTTAGTTACTCTTGGCCCAATATTTTGGCATACTATCTGCAGTTTTTCAACTCCACTAAACACAAACAAACAAAAATTGCTTTAATAGATTTTGCCACACCTTCCTTTTGTTTTCAGCTAAGCCTTATGGAAGAAAAATCCAGAGCAGAGGGTATTTCTATTTATGTAATGTCCCAATTCTCCATTTAAATAGCAATAATATGAAATTACTGTATATTATCATTATTTTTCCTATTGCTTTAAAATAATTTGAGACTTGAAATAAGAAGACTTGAAGTTTCCAGTATTGGCAAGCTTGGTAATCTGGACAAACCTTCTTAACTAAAAAGAACTAAAAAGTTAAAATAAAGCATTAAAATAATCCTTCTTGAAACTATGAAGAGCAAACAATACAGCAAGGAAATGCTGGCCAAAAAGTTGAAAGGAAAACAGAAACATAGAGTGACAAGGAAATCTCAGAACAGTTTTTGTCCTGTGGACTTCTGTGACTTCAGCAAATTTAAACTTTCATTTTGAAAACCTCTTTGGTGAAAGGAATAGAAATTAAATGCCCTTGTCTAACTGAAGTCAGATTCTAATGGCAGACTCCCCCCAAAATAAGTGTAAGAGGCTGAAACACAGTTTCACTATAAACTACATCCCTGATGTGGTGACCCACAAATGAGGGCAAACACAAAACTCCAAACTTCTCCCTGAGTAGCAAACACCTCACATCTGGTACCTTTACTTTTAAGACCTGCACTTGAGAGATGAGCCTCCAAACATGTAGCTTTGAAAGTTGACAGGGCTTCTGTGACATGACCCACAAGGCTATAGCAAACTGAGAAACAGTTCTTAGAAGGCTTGTATAGACTCAACAGGCTATCCCCTAGAGCACACTGCAAAGGCAGCTGAAATGTGCCCAGTCTTTCCGTGAAAGAGGTCGATTTGCTTATCTTCAAAATATGCCTGAGGGTAAGCTTCTGATTGAACATACATCTAGAGGACCACTGAAATACTTCCAAAGACCATGGAGTCCTACAAGCACCATCTTTGAACTCTCTCCCTGCCTTGCTCCAGGAGGCTGGGATCTCCTGGAAAGGAGACTGGTACCCCAGTTTTTGCAGCTACAACCCACGTGACACCCTTTGATTCTCTGGCTCTGGTGGACAGTATGACTTAAATTTGTGGGTCCCACAAGACTGTAACAAGCAGAGAAGGAGTTCTTAATTGGCCACTCTCCAGGGCACAGCACAGCAACAGCAGACCGAAATACACTTAAGTCTTTCTGGGAAAGAAGCCTATGACTTATCTTCTTGGGCCTAAGGAGCAGACTTCTAATAAAACACACATTTAGGCACTGACTAAAATTGTCTGCAAAACCCAGGGAGTTTTCTGGGTACCATCTTTATAATTTCTCTCTACCCTGCCCCAGGCTGCTGGTATCTCAGAAAAAGAAACTTAAGCATGTATCTAGTGGTTTGGCTTTTATAGTTTCCCAGAGGACACATCCCTTGATAGCCTGGCTCTCATGGCCAATGCATCTTGTGTTCTCAGGTTAATTGGGATGGTAACAAAGAAACAGCTCTTAACTGGCTATCACCTCAGGAATAAGCACCAATGATGAGGGAACAGATAGCAAGGGGAGGACAAAGTAGAAGCTGATACCCTGCAACCCCCTCCCCCGCCACCATGGGATATATATGAGATTGCTCAGGCATTCCTGGCTGCCCTAAAGGAGAAGCAGATAGTTAACTTATAGAGATCACAATCCTGCAAGACCTGTGTCCCTCAGGTTACAAATGTTCTATTGATTTACAAGAAAGAAGCTTTCTTATCAATAGCTTAACTTCCAGAGACCCATGACTCAGTTCCTGAAGCCCTAACCTTGCCCTCCCCTGCATAAAATTGAGGGGAGCTAAGGTAGAAGGAAATGTAAATGAAGTTGAATTTCTTCTAAACCTAAAACTCATTGACAAGGATGTGTGATAGAAGGAATGTGACATTACTCCAGGAAACTCCCAACTGTCTTCATGTTAGTGCCTCATTAGAGGGAAAAACAGCCTTGGCTTGACAATGTGTCCTCACCTCCCCAACTCCTGAGTATATAATCAGCCTCTCCTCAGGATCGCAGGACAGCAACTCTTTCTGCCCACGGGTCCTGCCCCCGTGCTTTAACAAAACCACCTTTTGCACGAGAGACATCTTAAGAATTCTTTCTTGGTCATCGGCTCCAGCCCTCACTTATATTCTAAAACTTCATCACGAAGGGAACAGTCAGAAAGACCTGTCTTCCCAGGCTTCCCATGAAAAATGGACCTTTGTGGGTCTTGCCGCCAGTCAGCCTGAAACTAGATGCTAAGATCTTCCCTTTTAGGACACTGATAGTGGCTCCCAGTGTTTGATGGTGTAACAGGACCTAAGAACAAATAGGTTGGTTGGACAATCATTAGGGTTTAATAGGCAATCAAGAGCTAGGTCAGGCTTCAATAGTAAGATTCATCTCCTACAAGAGGCTACTCCTTTAAGGCTGGGGAACTGAGAGTTCATTGGTGAGTTCTGGTCCAAGATCACAATATGGGAAGACCCCAAACTCACCTCCTATACAGACACACCATATCTATTTGTAGAGCAATTCCTTCTGAAGAGGAAATGAGGGCTGGCTGAATAGCTTTTACACAATAAAAAATGGACCACACTGAGAATGGCAAGAGAGATGGAGACATAGTAGTAAAGGGAACTCCGACTCCCAACACTGCAAACTGTGGTGGGAAGGGAAAATAGGGAGGGGCCACCAAGTAAGGCAAGGCTAGGTTGGCAGAAATAGGTAGAGGGCTACAGGATCAGGTTCACAAAAATCCCGAATATGGGGAGGTGTAAGGAAACTAGAGATAAAGGAACAAACCAGATCATCCTGTTCTGGGTATCACAGGTGGGGTCTTGTTATACCAGCTACTTGTGACCAAAAAAGAATTACCAAACCCTAAAAAGTAAGCCATTGAAAGTGTTATCACTAGTCCTTACTCAGTGGTCCTATCAATAGAGATGTTAAAAGGATTTAAGTTCCCTGGTTAGCTTTCTATAAAAGACCATCCCTAAAAGCCCCCAGTGGCAACCCTGTCAGGACCCCTCTCCCTCCTGAGAGCTTTTTCTGTATCCTTGCTTAATAAACTCGATCGCTTTACTCACTCTGCTTTGTCCACGAGATTCATTCTTTGACTATGTAAGACACTGTCTCCCCACTTCACCATAAGCAAATTCATCTGCCCTGGGGCACAGAAAAAAGGTGCAATTTAAAAGGGCCATTAGTATATAAAGGAAACAGCCCTGGAACTCTACCAAATACTGGAGGAGCTGCTGGAACTCTTGCTGGGTAGAAGGGCTGGTGAGTCCTAGGGTTTTTTTTCCCCTGCCACCTTGATAGCATGGATGGGAGCAAGGTTTGTGCACCTCACCTAGTCTATTGCCTCAGTGGGTCCCTGGCCCACACGAGCCCCTGCCATCCCACAAAGGTAATCTTAGCAAGCACATACTGAGACACCCCTGGTCTGTACTCACTACAGTGCCAGCCATCTTGCTGAGGAGATTCAGGTGCAAAGTACCCCCAGAATACTCCAGGCATGCCTGTACTACTTTGGCTTTAGATGGCTTGCTAGGGCACTCCTGGCTTACAGCCGCTTTGGCTCCAGCCACCTAGCTAGAGTGCCTCCTATGTGGAGCACCCCAGGAACTCCTGCCCTATGCCTGCTCTTTTTTTTTTTTTTTTTTCCTATGCCTGCTCTTAATCCCAGCCACCCTCCAAGGGCATCCTTTGCATGGAGTGCCCTGGGATTCCTGGCCTGTGCCCAGCAGGGTGCTCCCTATGCTGACCACACTTGGACATACTGATTTGCACCCACTTCAGCTTCAGCTGTCCTGGTGGGGTACCCTCTGCATTGAGAGGCCCAGAATTATTCTAGCCCATGTCCACCTTAACAATAACTGTCCTTCCAGGGTGCCTCCTGTGCAGAACACCCCCAAGACATACTGGCCCATGCCCTGCCTTGGCTCCAGCTACCCCCACCAGGGGACCCCCTGTATGTAGTGCCCTGGGACACCCCAGCTTTCACCCATTTCAGCTTCACCTGTCCTGCCAGGACACACTTTCTTCAGAGAACTCCAGGACAACCCCAGTCCAGGCCCACTTTAACTCTGGCTATCCCACCAGGGCAGTGCCTAGGGCTCCCAGCCTATGCCAGCCATAGCTCCAGCCAACTACCCAGTCACCAGGCATACATAGGCTACAAAGAGAATGGTCATACACAAGACCTTTCCTTCAAATTTAGAAGTAGCTGTAGTGTTTAATTCATAGAAATAAACACAGGAAGTCAAGAAAATGAGGGGAGGAGGGAATATACTCCAGATGAAAAAAAAAAAAAAAAAAGACAAAACCTTCGAAAAAGAAATGAAATGGTGATAAGCAATATATCTGATAAGGAATTTAAAGTAATGATCATAAACATACCCACTGAAGAATGGAAGAAATCAGTAAAATTCAACAAAGAGAAAATATAAGAAAGGACCAATCAGAGGTGAAGAATAAATGAAATGAAAAATATACTAGAGGAATAGAGGAAATCAACAATTGATTACTGGATCCAGAAGAATGGAACAGTGGTCTGGAAAAGAGGGTAATAAATGGAAAGAATCCAAGTTGAACAGGAAAAAGAAAAGATTTTCCAAAAATTAGGGTAGGTTAAGGGATATCTGGGACAACATCAAGCTTTCACATTATAGGAATCCCAGAAGGTGAAGAGATAGAAAAAGGGGCAGAAAACCTATGTGAGTAACAGCTGATAACTTCCCTAGTTGGGGAAAGAAAACAGACATCCAGTTTCAGAAAGGACAGAGAGTTGCAAACAAGATGAACCCAAAGAGATCCACAACATGACACATGATAAATAAAATGTCAAAGATTAAAGGTAAAGAGAATTTTAAGAGCAGCAAGAGAGAAGCAAGAAGTTGTGTACAAGGGAAACCTGTTAAGGCTATCAGCTCTTTTTTCAGCACGAACTTTGCAGACCAGACAGGGGCATGATATATTCAAAGTGCTGAAAGGAAAAAAACCTACTACCATGAAGACTCTACCTGACAAAGCTATCATTCAGAATTGAAGGAGAAAAAGAGTTTCCCAGACAAAAGTTAAAGGAATTTATCACCACTGAGACATCCTCACAAGAAATGTTAAAAAGAATTGAAGTGGAGAATAAAAGGCCATAACTAGAAGAAAATTATAAAGATATAAAATATGACAAAATGTACTTAAGCTGTGAAAAAGGACAGTAAAAAAAGTAAAAAAAAAAAAAAGTTCTTTTAGAATGTGCGTGAACTTAAGTGACCATCAACTTAACATAGACAGCAATGTACTTAGGATGGCATATGAACCTCATGGAAACTATACACTCAAAACATGTAACTAATCTACAAAAGATAAAGGAAAAGAAAGCTAAGCATACCACTAAAGAAGGTCATCAGTCACAACAGAAAAGAACAAGAGAAGAAAGGAACAGAAGAACTACAAAATGAGCAGAAAATAAGTACATACCTATCAATAATTACTTTAAACATAATTGTCTAAATGCTCTAGTAAAAAACAGGACAGCAGAATGAAAAAAAATAAGACCTATTTATACTCTGCCTACAGGAGACTCATTTCATACCTAAGGTCACATTCAACTAAAAAGGAAAGGATGGGAAAAGATAGCCCATACAAATGGAAGTAGGGGAAAAAAACTAGGATAGTACTACTTATATCAGACACAGTAGACATTAAAACAAAGACTGTAATAAGAGACGTAAAAGGACATTACATAATGATAAAGGGATTAATCCAAAAAGAGGATATAACAACTGTAAGTATCTATGCATCCAACATTGGAGCACCCATATACATAAAATGGTTGTCAACAGACATAAAGGGAGAAATTGATAGTAATGCAGTAATCGTAGGGGATTTAAATATCCCAATTACACCCATGGGTAGATCATTCAGACAGAAAAATCAATAAGGAAACAGTGGCTTTGAATGAAACATTAGACCTGAAGGACTTAACACATATACGCAGAATATTTCATCCAAAAACAGAATATACATTCTTTTCAAGTGTACATGGAACATTCTCCAAGATAGATCACATGTTAGACTACAAAGTAAGTTTTAAGAAATTTAAGAAACTTTAAGTAATACCACATATCTGTTTTGGTGACAACAGTATGATACTAGAAATCAATCACAATTAAAAAAACCCAATCACTAATACCCAACTAGTAATGCTTTATGTTTATGTTATTGTGCTACTAAAGAGTCAATGGGTCAATGAAGAAATCAAAGAGGAAGTTAAAAAAAATACACAGAAACAAAGAAAAAGAAAACACAATGGTTAAAAATCTTTGGCATACAGGATAAATAGCTCCAAGAGAGGAATTTATGGTGTTACAGGCCTACTTCAAGAAGCAAGAAAAACCTCAACCTAACTTTATACATAAAGGAACTAGAAAAAGAAAAATAAAGCCCAAGGTTAGTAAAAGGAAGGAAATAATAAAGATAGGCACAGAAATAAATGACAGACTAAAACATAGTAGAAAAGGTCAAGGAAACCATGGAACTGATTATAGCCACTTTGGAGAACAGTGTGGAGATTCCTCAGGAAATTAAAAATAGATCTTCCCTATGACCCTGCAATTGCACTGCTGGGTATTTACCCCAAAGATACAGATGTAGTGAAAAGAAGGGCCATCTGTACCCCAATGTTTATAGCAGCAATGGCCACGGTCGCCAAACTGTGGAAAGAACCAAGATGCCCTTCAACGGATGAATGGATAAGAAAGATGTGGTCCATATACACTATGGAGTATTATGCCTCCATCAGAAAGGACGAATACCCAACTTTTGTAGCAACATGGACAGGACTGGAAGAGATTATGCTGAGTGAAATAAGTCAAACAGAGAAAGTCAAGTATCATATGGTTTCACTTATTGGTGGAGCATAACAAATAATATAGAGGACAAGGGTAGATGGAGAGGAGAAGGGAGTTGAGGGAAATTGGAAGGGGAGGTGGACCATGAGAGACTGTGGTCTCTGAAAAACAACCTGAGGGTTTTGAAGGGGCGGGGTGGGAGGGTGGGGGAACCAGGTGGTGGGTATTAGGGAGGGCACAGATTGCATGGAGCACTGGGTGTGGTGAAAAAACAATGAATACTGTTACGCTGAAAATAAATAAAAAATTAAAAAAAAAAGATAAACAAAATTGCTAAAACATTAGCTAGAATCAGTAAGAAAAAAGGAGAGGAACTAAATAAAGGTAACAGGAAATGAAAAGGTAAAAATCAACACCATATCAATACAAAAGATTTTAAGTGAATGCTACAAAAAAATCATAGGCCAAGAATTGGACAACCTAGAAGAAATTGATAATTCATAGGAACATATTAATCCAAAACCAAATCAGGAAGAAATAGAATGTTGGGACAGGTCAGTTACTAGTAATGAAATTAAATCAGTAATCAAAAAACTCCCAAAAAACAAAAATAGGACCAGATGAATTCACAAGTAAATTCTACTGAACATTTAAAGAAGAATTAAAATAAAACCAAACTTACTGTGATACCAAACCAGACAAAACATTCGCAAATCAATCAGTGTGATAGAACAAATCAATAAGAGAAGAGAGAAGAACCACATGGTCCTCTCAATTGATACAGAAAAAGCATTTGATAAGATACAGCATCCGTTCCTGATTAAAATGATTCGAAGTATAGGGATAGAGGGAACATTCCTCAACTTCATAATATCTATCTATGAAAAACCCACAGTGAATATCATCCTCAATGGGGACAAGCTGACAGCCTTCCCTTTGAGACCAGGAAAAAGATAAGGATGCCCACTCTCACCACTCTTGTTCAACATAGTACTAGAAAGTCCTAGCAACAGCAATCAGATAACAAAAAGAAATAAAATGTATTCAAATTGACAAAGAAGAAGTCAAACTCTCTCTTCACAAATGACATGATACTTTCTATGGAAAATCCCAAAGAGTCCACCCCCAAACTACTAGAACTCCTACAGCAATTCAGGATACAAAATCAATGTACAGAAATCAGTTGCTTTCTTATACACTAACAATAAAAATATAGAATGGGAAATTAGAGAATCAATTCCATTTACTATAGCATCAAGAACCATAAGACACCAGGGAATAAACCTAAACAAAGAGATAAAAGATCTATACTCAAGGAACTACAGGACACTCGAGAAATAAATTGAAGGAGACACAAAAAGATGGAAGAGCATTCCATGCTCATGGATCAGAAGAATAAACATTGTTATCTAAAGTGTTTTTTAGATAAGCAAAAACTAAAAGAATTCATCACCACTAGATTGGTCTTATAAGATGTTAAAAGGCTTCCTTAACTTGAAATGATACAGTGCTAATTAGTAAGAGGAAAGCATGAAAATATAAATATCACCAGTAAGGTAAATATATGGCAAAATTTGGAATGATCTAATGTTGTAAGGTGATGGGTTACTCACTTATAAAGATAACATGAAGTTTTTAAGAGTAATAAAAATAACTATTGCTATAATAATTAAAGGTACATAAGATAAGAAGATATAAATAGTGACATCAAAAACAATTTGGGAGGAGATTAAAAACAGAGTTTTAGAATGCACTTGTACTTAAGTTATTATCAGCTTAAAATAAATTATTATAAGTTGTTCCATATAAAGCACTTGGTAACCACAGAACAAAAACCTATAGAAGAGGAGAGCCTGGGTGGCTCAGTGGGTTAAAGCCTCTGCCTTCAGCTCAGGTCATGATCCCAGGGTCCTGGGATCGAGCCCTGCATCGGGCTCCCTGCTCGGCAGGGAGCCTGCTTCCCTTCCTCTCTCTCTGCCTGCCTCTGTCTACTTGTGATCTCTGTCAACTAAGTAAATAAAATCTTTAGAAAAAAAAAAACCTATAGAAGATACACTAAGAAAAGATAAAGGAATTTAAGTATACCACTACCTAAAAAAATCAGTCAATCACAAAGAGAGCAAAAGAAGGAAGGAAAAAAGGAATTACAGAGTAGCCATAGAACAATTAACAAAATGACAATAAGTCCATATTTATCAGTAATATTTTTTAAAGTAAAAACTAAATTCTCTAATTAAAAGATGTGGAATGGCTGAATGAACTGAGAAACAAGACCATATGCTACTTATGAGAGATTAGCTTCAGATGTAAGGACATACACAGACTGAAAGTGAGTGGATGAAGAAAGGTACTCCATGCAAATGGAAACCAATAGAAAGCTGAGACATCTTTACTTATATCACACAAAATAAACCTTAAGATTGCAATAAGAGAAAAAGATCATTATATAAAGAAAACGGGGTCAATCCAAGAAGAGGATATAATATTTGTAAATATTTATGCAAGCAACATAGAAGCACCTAAATATATAAAGCATGTATTAACAAACCTAAAGGGTGAAACAGCTGAGAGTACAGTAAGGGACATTAAACCCCCACTTTCATCAATGGATGGATTAGACAGAAATCAATACAGAACCAATAGTCTTTTTTTTTTTTTTTTTTTTTAAGATTTTATTTATTTATTTGACAGACAGATCACAAGTAGGCAGAGAGGCAGGCAGAGAGAGAAGGGAGGAAGCAGGCTCCCTGCCGAGCAGAGAGCCCGATGCGGGGCTCGATCCCAGGACGCTGGGATCATGACCTGAGCCGAAGGCAGCGGCTTTAACCACTGAGCCACCCAGGCGCCCCCAGAACCAATAGTCTTAATGACACATTAGACCTGATTGACTTAGATATTTACAAAATATTCCATCCATGCATTATTCCCAAGAACACAAAGAACATTCTCCAGGATAGATATGTTAGGGCACAAAACAAGTCTTAAACTTAAGGACACTGAAATAATATCAAGCATCTTTTCTGACAATAATGGTATGAAACTGGAAATAAGGCACAAGAAGAAAGCTTAAAAATTCACAAATATGTGGAGATTAAATAACATGCTACTTAACTAATGAGTCAGAGAAGACAACAAAAGGGAAATAAAAATATCTTGAGACAAATGGAAATGGAAATACAACATACAGAAACTTAGGGATGCGGCAAAAGTAGTTCTAAGAGGGAAGATCATGGTATAAATGCCCATGTCAAGGAACAAGAAAGATCTCAAATTAATAGCATAGTAATAGACTTCAAGAAACTAGAAAAAGAACTAAGCTTCAACTTAGAAGGACATAGGAGGCTCCTGGGTGGCTCAGTAGGTTAACATCTGCCTTTGGCTCAGGTCATGATCAAGCCCTGCATCAGGCTCCCTGCCCATAGGGGAACCTGCTTCTGCCCTCCCGCCTGCTCATGATTGCACTCTCTCTCTCTCTTTCTCTCTAATAAATAAATAAAATCTTTAAAAATATTAAAAATAAACATTAAATATTGGACAGAAATAGAGACTAAAAAGAATTAAATGATGAATGAAACGAAGAGATTTTTTTTTTTAAAGATAAACCAACAAATCTCAGCTAGACTCCCCAAGGAAAAGGGAAGACTCAAAATCAAGAATGAAAGAGGAAATATTACAACAGATACCACAGAAGTACAAAAAATCAGTGACTATGAACAATTTTTCACCAACTTGGACAACCTAGAAGAAATGATAAATTCCTAGAAACAGCTTACTGAATCACGAGAAAATAGAAAATCTGAACATACTGGTTACTAGTAAGGAGATTGAATCAGTAATCAAAACCCCTCCACGAAAGTCTAGGACTAGATAGCTCTACTGGTGAATTCCACTGAAAGAAGCACTGAAAGTAGAATTGCCACAATTCTTCTCAAACCCTTCCAAAAAATAGAAGGGAAGAAATACATCCAAACTCATTTTACTAGACCAGCATTACCCTGATATCAAAACCAAAAAAAGACACTATAAGAAAAAAGTGTTACAAGCCAATGCCTTTGGTGAACATAGATACAACAATTTGCACTAAAACATTAATAAACAGAATTCAATGTTACATTAAAAGGATCATATACCATGGTCAAGTGGGATTTATTCCAGTGATGCAAGATAATTCAATATCCAGAAAAATCAAAGTAGTAACAAAATGTAGGATAACAAAATGAAGGATAAAATCATAGGATTGGGAGGGAGGAGTCAAGATGATGGAGGTGTAGTAGACTGAGATGACATCAGGTTGCAGGAGTTCAGTTAGATAGTTATCAAACCATTCCAAACACCTACAAACCCAACAGGAGATCGAAGAGAAGAAGAGCAACAATTCTAGAAACAGAAAATTGACCACTTTCTAAAAGGTAGGATGTTCAGAGAAGTGAATCCGAAGTGATGGGAAGATAGACCATGGTGGGAGGGGCCGGCTCCCGGCAAGTGGTGGAGCAACAGAGCACAAAATTCGAACTTTGAAAAGTCTGCTCCACTGAGGGACATTGCTCCAGAGGCTAAGCAGGGATGGAGCCGTCACGGGGACAGTGTGGTCTCAGGTCCTGCGGGGTCACAGAAGGATGGGGGGGCTGTCTGAGTGTAGCAGAGCTCACAGGTAATTAGAGCGGGGAAGGCGGTTACAGAGACAGAGCCAAGGAGTGAGCTCTCAGCTTGGGATTACCTTAAACTGTGATCCATGGCACAATCTGACAGCGACCCCACAAGTGGCAGATCTGGGAATAGCCACCAGAAGAGCAGAGCAGAAGGAATCTGCTGGGTTTGGGGACTCCAAATGGGGCTGTGCGCCAGAGACAGAAATGCTCAGACACAGGCCGGGTGAGCTCGGAGTGCGGCTGGTGACCAGGGAGACAGGAGTGATCGAATGCTTTTCTCTGAGAGTGCACTGAGGAGTGGGGCCCTGAGCTCTCCACTCCTCCGGGCCAGAGATTGGGAGGCCGCCCTTTTCATTTCCATCCTCTAGAGCTCTACAGAAAGCTTTCAGGGAACAAAAACTCCCAAGAGCGAACTCCAGCAGATTACTTAGCCCAGCCCCTGGCAAGGGTGGGGCAATTCCCCCTTGTGCAAAAACATTTGAGAATCACTATAACAGGCCCCTCCCCTAGAAGATCAGCAAGAACATCTAGCCAAAACTAAGCTCACTGATCAAGAACAGCAGAATTCCAGAGGAGGGGAAAGCAAAGCATGGAATTCATGGTTTTCTCCCCATGATTCTTTAATCTTGCAAAGTTAATTAAATATTTTTAATTTTATTTTTTTCTTATTCTAATTTTTTAAAGTTTTCCTCTTTCCTCTTTTACCATTTTTTAACTAGTTTATCTTAACTACCTTTCTTTAAAAAATCTTTTTAAACCTTCATTATTGTAGTTATATTTTATCCTTCATTGTATCTAACTTCATTTTTTGTATACATATAGGGTTTTTTCTTATAAAAATTTTTTGGGATACAACTTCTTCTAACAGACCAAAGTACAACCTAAATCTAGCACAGGACTTTGTTCTAGTGTCCAGCCTGAGCAACTTCTCTCCACTTTCTTTTTCTTTCTTTTCCCAACCAACTTATCTTATCAATACCTTTTTCAGAATTTTTTAAAAATTTTCATCTTTACAGTCATATTCCATCCCTTCAACGTGTTTACCCATATATATATATAAGTTTTTCTTTTTTTAAAATTTTGGGAGGTAGTTTCTTCCTCTCCCCCTGATTTGGGGTCTCTTCTGATATGATTAGTGTACATTTTTCTGGGGTCTTTGCCACCCTTTAAGTATTTTGTTCTCTCATTCATATATTCTTATCTAGATAAAATGACAAGGTGGAAAAACTCACCACAAAAAAAAAAAAAAAAAAAAAAGAACAAAAGGCAGTACCAATGGCTAGGGACCTAATCAATACAGACATTGGTAATATGTCAGATCTAGAGTTCAGAATGACAATTCTCAGGGTGCTAGCTGGGCTCAAAAAAGGCAAGGAAGAGATTAGAGAAATCCTGTATGGAGAAATAAAAGCCCTTTCTGAAGAAATAAAAGAACCAAAATCTAACCAAGCTGAAATCAAAAAAGCTATTAATGGGTGCCTGGGTGGCTCAGTGGGTTAAGCCTCTGCCTTCAGTTCAGGTCATGATCTCAGGGTCTTGGGATTGAGCCCTGCATCGGGCTCACTGCTCAGCAGGGAGCCTGCTTCCTCTCCCTCCTGACCTGCCCCCTGCCTGCTGCTCTGCCTACTTGTAATCTCTCTCTCTCTGTCAAATAAATAAATAAAATCATTTTAAAAAGCTATTAATGAGGTACAATAAAAAATGGAGGCTCTTACTGCTAGGATAAATGAGGCAGAAGAGAGAATTAGTGATTTAGAAGACCAAATGATGGAGAATAAAGAAGCTGAGCAAAAGAGAGACAACTACTGGACCACGAGGGGAGAATTCGAGAGATGAGTGATACCATAAGACAAACAATATTAGAATAATTGGGATTCCAGAAGAAGAAGAGAGAGAGGGGCAGAAGGTATATTGGAGCAATTTATTGGAGAAAATTTCCCTAATATGGCAAAGAGAACAAGCATCAAAATCCAGGAGGCACAGAGAACCCCCCTCAGAATCAATAAGCATAGGTCCACACCCCATCATCTAATAGTAAAATTTACAAGTCTTAGTGACAAAGAGAAAATCCAGAAAGCAGCCTGGGACAAGAAGTCTGTAACATACAATGGTAAAAATATTAGATTGGCAACAGACTTATCCACAGAGACCTGGCATGCAAGAAAGAACAGGCGTGATATATTCAGAGCACTAAATGAGAAAAGTATCCAGCCAAGGATACTATACCCAGCTATGCTATCATTGAAAACTAGAAGGAGAAAGAAAAAGATTCCAAGACAAACAAAAACTAAAAGAATTTGTAAACACCAAACCAGCCCTATAAGAAATATTGAAAAGTGTCCTCTAAGAGAGAGCCTAAATGTAGTAGATGAGAAAGGAACAGAGACAATATACAATTAACAGTCACCTTACAAGCAATACAATGGAAATAAATTCATATCTCTCAATAGTTACCCTGAATGTAAATGGGCTAAATGCCCAAATCACAAGACACAGGGCATCAGAATGGATAAAAAAACAAAACCCATCAATATGCTGTCTACAAGAAACTCATTTTAGACCCAAAGACACCTCCAGATTTAAAGTGAGGGAGTGGAAAAAAATTTACCATGCTAATGGACACCAAAAGAAAGCTGATGTGGCAATCCTTATATCAGATCAATTAGATTTTAAACCAAAGACTATAATAAGAGATGAGGAAGGACACTATATCATACTCAAAAGGTCTGTCCAACAAGAAGATCTAACAATTTTAAATATCTATGCTCCTAACATGGGAGCAGCCAACTATATAAACCAATTAATAACAAAATCAAAGAAACACATCGACAATAATACAATAATAGTAGGGGACTTTAATACTCCCCTCACTGAAATGGACAGATCATCCAAGCAAAAGATCAACAAGGAAATAAAAGCCTTAAATAACACACTGAACCAGATGGACATTACAGATATATTCAGAACATTCCATCCCAAAACAACAGAATACACATTCTTCTCTAGTGCACAAGGAACATTCTCCAGAATAGATCACATCCTTGGTCACAAATCAGGTCTCAACTGGTACCAAAAGACTGGAATCATTCCCTGCATATTTTCAGACCACAGTTCTGAAGCTAGAACTCAATCACAAGAGGAAACTTGGAAAGAACCAAACATGGAGGCTAAAGAGCATGCTACTAAAGAATGAATGGGTCAACCAGGAAATTAAAGAAGAATTGAAAAAAATTCATGGAAATAAATGATAATGAAAGCACACCTGTTCAAAATCTGTGGGACACAGGAAAGGCAGTCCTGAGAGGAAAATATATAGTGGTACAACACTTTCTCAAGAAACAAGAAAGGTCTCAAGTACACAACCTAATCCTATACCTAAAGAAGTTGGAGAAAGAATAGCAAAGAAAACCTAAACCCAGCAGGAGAAGAGAAATAATAAGGATCAGAGCAGAAATCAATGAAAGAAAAACAAACAAACAAACAAACAAACAAAAACCAGTAGGACAAATCAACGAAACTAGGAGCTGGTTCTTTGAAAGAATTGATAAGATTGATAAACCCCTGGCCAGACTTATCAAAAAGAAAAGAGAAAGGACCCAAATAAATAAAATCATGAAAGAAAGAGGAGAGATCACAACCAACACCAAAGAAATACAAACAATTATAAGAACATATTAGGAGCAACTATACGCCAACAAATTTGACAATCTGGAAGAAATGGGTGCATTCCTAGAGATGTATAAACACCAAAACTAAACCAAGAAGAAATACAAAACCTGAACAGACCCATAACCAGTAAGGAGATTGAAGCAGTCATTAAAAATCTCCCAACAAAAAAGAGGCCAGGGACAGATGGCTTCCCAGGGGAATCTACCAAGCATTAAAAGAAGAATTAATTCCTATTCTCCTGAAACTGTTCCAAAAAGTAGAGATAGAAGGAAAATTTCAAAACTCATTTTATGAGGCCAGCATCATCTTGATCCCAAAACCAGATAAGGACCCCATCAAAAAAGAGAAATTGCAGACCATTATCCTTGATGAACACCAATGCGAAAATTCTCAGCAAAATACTAGCCAATAGGATCCAACAGTACATTAAAAGGATTATTCACCATGACCAAGTTGGATTTATTCCTGGGCTGCAAGTTTGGTTCAACATCCACAAATCAATCAATGTGATATAATACATTAATAAAAGAAAGAACAAGAACCATATGATACTCTCAATAGATGCTGAAAAAGCATTTGACAAAGACAGCATCCTTTCTTGATCAAAACTCTTCAAAGTATAGGGATAGAGGGTACATACCTCAATATCAAAGCCATCTATGAAAAACTCACAGAGAATATCATTCTCAATGGGGAAAAACTGAGAGCTTTTCTGCTAAGGTGAGGAACACGGCAGGGATGTCCATTACCACTGCTATTCAACATAGTACTAGATGTCCTAGTCTCAGCAATCAGACAAAGAAATTAAAGGCAATCAAATCAGCAAAGAAGAAGTCAAACTCTCACTCTTTGAGGATGATATGATACTTTATGTGGAAAACCCAAGACTCCACCCCAAATCTGCTAGAACTTGTACAGGAACTCAGTAAACTGTATGGATATAAAATCAATGCACAGAAATCAGTTGATCTCTATACACCAACAAGACAGAAGAAAGAGAAATTAAGGAGTTCATCCCATTTACAAGTGCACTCAAAACCATAAGATACTAGGAATAAAGCTAACCAAAGAGGCAAAGAATCTGTACTCAGAAAACTATAAAGTACTCATGAAAAAAATTGAGGAAGACACAAAGAAATGGAAAAATGTTCCATGCTCATGGATTGGAAGAACAAATATTGTGAAAATGTCTATGCTACCTAAAGCAATCTAAATGTTTAATGCAATCCCTATCAAAATACCATCCATTTTTTTCAAAGAAATGGAACAAATAATCCTAAAATTTATATGTAACCAGAAAAGACCTCGAATAGCCAGAGGAATGTTGAAAAAGAAAGCCAAAGTTGGTGGCATCACAATTCCAGAACTTCAAGCTCTATTACAAAGCTGTCATCATCAAGACAGTATAGTACTGGCACAAAAACAGATACATAGATCAGTAGAACAGAATAGAGAGCCTATAATTAGACCCTCAACTCTAAGGTCAGCTAATCTTTGACAAAGCAGGAAAGAATGTCCAATGGAATAAAGACAGCCTCTTCCAACAATGGTGTTGGGAAAATTGGACAGCCACTTGCCGAGAAATGAAACTGGACCATTTCCTTACACTACACACGAAAATAGAGTCAAAATGGATGAAGGACCTCAATGTGAGAAAGGAATCCATCAAAATCCTTGAGGAGAACTCAGGCAGCAACCTCTTTGACCTCAGCCACAGCAACTTCTTCCTAGGAACATCGCCAAAGGCAAGGGAAGCAAGGGCAAAAATGAACTATTGGGACTTCATCAAGATCAAAAGCTTTTGCACAGCAAAGGAAACAGTTAACAAAACCAAAAGACAGCTAAGACGACATCCAGATGGGGGTGCCTGGGTGGTTCAGTGGGTTAAAGCCTCTGCCTTCAGCTCGGGTCATGATCTCAGGGTCCTAGGATTGAGTCCCGCATCGGGCTCTCTGCTCAGCAGGGAGCCTGCTTCCCTTCCTCTCTCTCTCTGCCTGCCTCTCTGCCTACTTGTGATCTCTGTCAAATAAATAAAATCTTAAAAAAAAAAAAAAAAGAAGAAGACATCCAGATGGCCAACAGACACATGAAAAAGTGCTCCACATCACTCAGGATCAGGGTAATACAAATCAAAACCACAATGCGATACTACCTCACACCAGTCAGAATGACTAAAATTAACAAGTCAGGAAATGACAGATGTTGGTGAGGATGTGGAGAAAGGGAAACCCTCTTACACTGTTGGTGGGAATGCAAGCTGGTGCAACCACTCTGGAAAACAGCATGGAGGTTCCTCAAAAAGTTGAAAATAGAGCTACCCTGCAACCCAGCAATTGCACTATTGGTTTTTTACCCTAAAGATACAAATGTAGTGATCCAAAGGGGCACGTGCACCCAAATGCTTACAGCAGCAATGTCCACAATAGCCAAATTATGGAAAGAACCTAGATGTCTATCAACAGATGAATGGATAAAGAAGAGGTGGTACATATATACAATGGAATACTATGCAGCCATCAAAAGAAATGAAATCTTGCCATTTGCAACGACGAGGATGGAACTAGAGGGTATTATGCTGAACAAAATAAGTCAATTATCATGTGATCTCCCTGATGTGAGAAATTTGAGAGGCAAGGTGGGGAGTTTGGGGGGTAGGGAATGAATAAATGAAACAAGATGGGATCAGGAGGGAGACAAACCATAAAAGACCTTTAAGCTCATAAAACAAAATGAGGGTTGTTGAGGGGAGGGGGGTAGGAAAGAGTCATTGGGTTATGGACACTGGGGAGGGTATGTGCTATGGTGAGTGCTGTGAAGTGTGTAAGCCTGACGATTCACAGACCTGTATCCCTGGGGCTAATAATACATTATATGTTAATAAAAATAAAAAACCAAAATAAGCACAAAAATTTTAAGATTTCAATAGATTAGTTTAACAGATTGCCAAAAAGAATTAGAAACTAAGAAATAAAAGAAATTGTGCAGACTGAAGCATAGAAAGTAAAAAAAAAATAGATAGAAACAAATAAGAAATCCATTCACGTCATGGAGAATGAGAAGGTCAAGCATGTTTAATCAATGTTCTAGATGTTACAGGGCAACAATGTGCCAGAGGTAATAATTTGAAAAGATAATATCTGAAACATTCTCCAGAATTTATTAAAAACAAAACAAATGACACTTTCTGCTTATTGTTAATAACCTCTTCATGAAAACCAGATGTTGATTTTGAAACATTGACTAGAAATCTATTTCCTATAAAATAAAAATTTTGTTACACATCAACCCCAAATCTCCAACCTTTTTCCCCAAATCTAACACCACCATGTAAAAGCACCTATATATATGTAACAGCCATCAGGAAGAAAATGTTTAATACATTTCCTGATCGTTAAGCAAATGAGTATGGTTGTAACAAAACCATTGCTTTAATGCAGTAATGCATTACAAATACCCTTGTGGTCTGCAAAATAGCAATGTGATTCTGTTTTAGAACTAATTGCATTTGGCGTATAACAAGAATTTATTGCATGTTGATTTAAAATGATGTAATGAACTTGGGAACATAAATTTCCTTTAAAAATTAGCCCCCAATTTTTTATTGAGATACATGGATATTCTTTGAAGTTTTGGGAATAACCAAAAGCATTCTAACAGAAAATACCAGACAAGGGGATATTTTAATGGGTATGCTGGTATTTAGAGCCTCTGAATTAGACACATTTAGTGTGTAATGGATGCATGCTTATACCCTTACTTAGATCTTATTAATAAATTGGTGATCTAATTTACATACACGTGATGCTGTCCACTTTGGCATCCTCTGTACATTGGGAGCTTAAACTTAACAGTAACAGATTATTTTAAAAAGAAAAAAAGAAAGATTAGAGAACAAAATAATTCTCCTTGTTGGTATCAGTATTAGTTAGGTATTACTGCAACAAAGAATAACAATCCACCGCAAAATCCCAGCGGCTTGTGGCAATAAGCATTCATTTCTAGTTGATGTGTCTGTGGAGACTGTAGCAATTGAAGACTTTTATGTCAGCTGCAGATATTTCATACATTCAGTCACCCAGAGGTAACCTTTTTTTTTTTTTTTTTTTCCTGCAAAACTAATCCAGTTTAAGCTTTAGGATTCCCAGTTGCAGGAGTTAATTTGTAAAATTCTCAAAGGAACTTTTGAGGGCAATTGTTGGAGATCATGGTCTCTCTCGAATTACCCACTTCCCCTCCTAGTTCCTGTGTCAGCAAGGTGGCATTAGAGGGGCCACAGCTTGGTACCAAAATTGTAAAAGTAGTCCTACAGCTGCTTAGGAGAGCACAAGAATTTACTTCTAGGACATAAAAAAGCAGGCCTAGAGAACAGATTAAGAGTTTCATTCCCTTCATGAAAAGCTGCATCAGTAGAAATATTCTGGTAAATAAAAACTATGCTGTTTATGCTTTCAAGAGTTTCCATATGCTAGTTTGAGACCTTGAGTAATAGAAATTTGACTTTTCAGGTTCAACTTAGATTTGATTTTTTTTCTTCCTTCCCCCTTCCCTCTCTTCTTTCCATCTTTCCCTCCTTCTTTCTGTCTTATCAAATAAAATGGCCTTTTTAGCTATAGGATTTTCACTCTGAATTAGATCACCTTTTAATGCATCTTTCAAATCCTCATGTTCTCTTTTAAGGCAAACCCTTTCAGTTCTAGGTGCATATCACACGTACTTATCATGAACAGCTTTTCTTAACATATTCTCAAGTAGTTCAGAGAGGAACAATTAAGGTCACACTACAGAAAAAGGCTTTTGGACACGAATATAGTATATGTTTTAGTTCCAATTTCGTTGCTGCTCTGGATTCAGATAGCCAGGAGAAAAACATTATTTAAAATTGTTTTTCTAAGATATAGTAGAAACTTAGACACCCAATTTTTAGTTTTAGTTTTCCATGGCTGTGGAAAAAATGACCACAGATGCAGCTGCTTAGAACACAGATGTATCCTCTCACAATCCATAAGTCAGGAGTCTGGCACATTTTAGCCAGATCCTCTGCTAAAGTTCTCACAAGGGTGGAAATCAGCCAGCTTCATTCTCACCTAGAGGTTTGACTACAGAAAGATCAGCTTCCATGATCATTGAGGTTGCCAGAAAAACTTAGTTCCTTGTGGTTGTAGGACAGAAGTCTGTTTTCTTGCTGGATATTGGGGGAGACTGCTCATAACTCCTAGATGACATTATCATGCTCTTGCCATATTGTCCCCTCCATACATTGGGATGCTACACAGGTCTATCACACTCTTGCCTTTTTAATCCCTATCTTCAGAAAGAGCCCAAAACCTTTGAAGCATTTGAAAAGGCTTACCTGCTTAGGTCAGGCCCACCAAGGCTAATCTCCCTTTTGAGGAACTGAGAATAAATTGATTTGGGACTTGATTAGATCTGCAAAATCCCTTCAAATCTTTTAAACATTAATTAGCCTAATTACAGGAGTGGCATTGATCATATTCAGTCTTACCCACTCTCAAGTTGAGGAGATAATACAGAACATATGCTTCAGGGAGAAGAGATTTTGGAACCGTGGAATTCTTCCTGCCCTGTCACTTTTAACCTTCTATTGCTCCAAGGCCCCTCCTTCATTACTTGATCACCTTGGTGTCAAGAAATGAAATGTCTAGCTCATGACCATGATACTTCTAACTGCGACTCTTGGCAGCACCCTGAGGAAAAAGTTTGAGCTACCACGTTGAAAACATTGGCCAACAGAGTAAAGGCATTAGAGGATGAGAGGTCTTCAAGTCTTATTCTTTTTCTCATCAGAGATCCTCCATCTACCAGGTTATCTGGCCTGAAATCTTTGGACTACACCCTCCAGGTTCCATACTGGCACACTTTGCCTTTCTTGCTTCTTTTATATAACTTGGTTCTTTCTCACTGATCTCAATTTCTTGTCCTTTTGGAAACCTTTGTTTCCAATTTATTTCAACTTTCTTCCTTTCCTTCATTCTCATCACCCTGGTTATCCCCAGTGAGCATTATTCCTAATAATGTCTTCATCCTCACCACCACCCAGTCCTTGCGGCAAGCCCTTCCTCCCACCTTCCACATCAGGTGCTTTGTGGGAATGTGTGTGCATTGCCGTTGCCTCCAACTTGATCTAGGTATGAACACGTGTGAAGGAGAGAGCAAGTGAGTGAAGAGTGAGCAACGTAAAGTCACTGAATTTGCTTTTGTTGACCTTTACCTAAAACTGTACAGATACGGTTTTTGTGGCTTTAGGTAGGATTTGTAGAAAGCTTTTTAAGTAACTACCACCACTCTATACTATTGGATGTAGAAACCACTATTGACTCCAGAATAGCAAAACTTTCCCCTTTTGGAAAGTCATTCTTTTGGATATAAAGAATAGAAAAAAAAAATCAAATAGGGAGATTTTCACCTCACTTAGTTGAATAGGCCCAGCTGACACCATAGGGAGCTGGATTCAGTCTTCTTTTGGCTCACATATGGTCCGTGCTGTTCCATCCTCAGACAGGCAATTCTCTCACCAAAATATGACTGTGAGAGCATCCATTGTCAGTGAAAAATAAAATCCCAGAAATTCTTCTGGATCAATACATTGCTGGTGCTTCTTTTTATAATAGTGGAATAAAAGCAATTTAAATGTTCCTGTAAATCCTTTTGGCCTTAAGATAACTTGGATGAAGAGGGATTATCTCCTATTATGCTGATTAAATACCACGATGTGGGTTAAACTCCTTACATAGCACTTGGCAGGAAGAGCTCTTTGTAAATGCCAGCTATCAGCATTAGCATTGAACCTAAAACATAACGGATTCCCAGAAACATTGATTGCTGTCATTTGAACTCTGTTCATGCTTTCCTTTGGCTATAGCTTTTAGTTTTATTCTATTAGTTAATTCTATTCAGGGACTGACCCAGGTTTTATGGATTCTAAAGCTCATACAATTTTGAGGGCCTTTTAAGAGGAAAAAATACAACACTGTCAATAAAATTAGACACATAGTATTTCTAAACATTACAATAAGCTATAAATATATAAATGATGGTAAATCCTGTCATAAGTATCACAAAAATCACAATCACAAATCTAGAAAATATTTTAATTTTAATAAGTTAACTCTTTACACACCTCTAAACTACCTGGTTTTTTGTTTTTGTTTTTTGGGTTTTTTGCCTGTACTTTCTTTGATTACCTCATTGGATCACAGCAGTGTTGTAATATTTTCAATGGAGAGAACAGAATGATATGTAGACTTCTCTTAGAATGATGAGTCAAAATTCATTGTATTACTGACTGTTTAGCAAAGTTTCGTTCAGCTTCACAGCTCAGTCCTGGTAATGACACACATGTAACTTCAGCTTCAGCTTCTTGTTGAGATGGCCCTACTTTCAGGAACAGACCCTCAGGGGCTCGCAGCCCTTTGATTTTAGTCTGAATGTTCCTTGGTAGCTGAAGTTTCCCCACTTGGCCAGGTCCTCGCTGCCACTGTTTCCTGTCCTACCCCCAACATTAGTCCTGGAGAGCAGGGGATAAGGTAGGAGATAGTAAAGTGCCAGTGAAGCCTGGCATTGACCCTTGAGCGAGAAGCAGGACAGAATCTCATCCATATTCTCTCTGGAGTCAGAGTTCAGGTGCTCTAGGAGTTCCCCCTTGGGATGGACAGAGCTATTGCTGAGTCCTGGTGGATATGGAGGTAGGAAGGTGGGGGACAATCCTATCAATGGATCTAAAACACCACAAGACAGAGAGGATGAAAAAAAAAAAAAAAAAGACAGAGAGGATGATCCCCCCCAGTCGGAGGTTGCTCATTCCACCCTGGGTAGGGTTTGTTTAACAAATAGAAATCTAGGACCCATGGGACAATTTGGATATACTTCAATTAAAAAATTATTTCCCTGAAATTCAAGCTTAACTGGACACCCTGTATTTTATTTGGCAATCGTATTACTGTGGCCCTACATGGCAGCGTTGGAGAGCATCTATGAAAAGTAGGATGCCCTAAAAGTTAAGTCTAACCAGCCTCATTTGAAATATGCCCTCTGATTGTAGTGTGAAGTTTATTATTTTTTCCTGTTCAATGACATAGTGATTCTAAAGTACCTAAAGATCTTGTTTTCTGTTTACTTTCTCCTTTCAAGCTCAATAGGCCTATTTTTTCCAAAATGTTGGTCTTTATAAGTCTTAATTCCATAGTATATCACATGAACTAACCTCCTTAAATCTGGGAAGCTTGTGATAAGCCTGTGCCTTTAATATCACAAGGATATAGGCAAATTACCTTTGTTGATGGAGATTGAAAGACTGGTCAGTCAGGGTCCTACTGCTTTTGAAACAGCAGGCCTGATAAGAACTAGACTCCTGAGCTACAGGGTTTAACTTTATTCTTCATTTGTGGGAATCCTTTCACAATGTGTATGTATATTAGTCATCACATTGGACACTTTAAATATTATAATCCTAGTTGTCAGTTATAGTTACTAAAGTTAAAAAAATCAACATTTTAAAACAAAGCTCTACCTATCTCATTTATGGGGTATGTTGTCAAGAATCATGTTAATTACTAGTTGTGTTTCTCAGCTGTTGGCACCTCGGGCAGTAGCCCCGAAACAAATGGGGAATGTGCTATACCACTTGGAGAGCAAAAAAATCTTGTATGATATATTTAAGGAAGGACTTATGTAGATTTGTGTATAAAATGCCATTGCTTAAAAAAATGAAAATTATAACTGCAATCTTGAAATAATTCAAAATTGTTTTCAAACAAATGAAGAAGACATGTATTCTTTATACTATCATTATTTCTTTCCAATGACAATATTTGATTGGGTCTATTTGCATGCATCTAATATGGGGAACCCTCAAAAGGAAGACTTTTTGGAGGGTAAGCCATCTCAAGACAGTCTTTCTGCCTCTCTAGGATTGATTACAAAGTGTTTATACTGGCCTGTGCACTCTTATCTTGGTCAGTCAGTTATGGCTAGAGAAGAAGGTTTGGATTTACTCAATATATACAGTGTGATCTATAGTAATGTAGTGAGCCCTATGTGGGGCTCCGAGCTCAGCGTGGAATCTGCTTGAGGTACTTTCTACCTCTCCCTCTGCCTCTCCCACTTGTGCTTTCTCATGTTCTCTCAAATAAGTAAATCAAAAAGATGAACAAATACATGCCTCAAGAATTGTAACTTTCACCTGAAATCTGAGGAAAAGAACAGACTATTGATTTTCGTAAAAATCAGAAAAATATTTTGAGGACAAGGCCCAGAAGAGAGAATACAGCCCGCCATTAGGTAAGTCTACACCCTTGGATGGGAGATCATATTCAATCACTCACAGCTCATTGTTCTAATATCTAGCCCATCTCTTTCATTAGGCCCATGGGGCTCCCATGAAACAATTTACTAGTAACTTGTTGAAGTCTACTTTACAATATGCCTTTTTCCATCTACTGATCTAGTAAGACTGTTAGAAAGCAAACAGTGATGTTGGTCTATAGCGACTTGTTCTCCCTGAAGCCATTCTAATTCTGGTCTTCACTGTTCCCTTTTCTAAGTGTGTTCATGAACACTTTTTAAAAATTATTTTAGGACTTTTGTCAAGCTCTCTGATCTATAAGTTAATAAATCTACCTTCTTCCCCTTCTGAAAAATCAGAGCAACATTTTCCATTCTTCAGTCTCCTGGCACCTCTCCTGTTTTCCATGGTTTCCTGAGGCTTACCCACAGTGGTTCAGTAATTACAGCCATACGTCCGCTCAGTTTCCTAAGATGTAGTTCAGTCAGGCCAAGAGATGTGAAATCATCAGAAGAGCTACGATCCTTCTCATGATCTCTTCTGCTTTCTGGGTTTCAGATCCCTCTAATATTTACTCCCCATTTTTCCTAGTCCCATGCCTGGGCAGAAATAGAATCTCATGGGATTCATAGTAGCTGCAAAAAGGATGCATCTAGTTCCAGGTCTTCGGAAGGACCTGTATGTACCTCATCATCAGATGCAGAGTCCACTGCTTGTTCTGAGGCATGACTGATATTTAATATTTTATGCTCTTAGAATTTTCTCACAGTTGTGATGCTTTACTTCTGGTAACTACCATATAATCAGGCAATTCCACTCTGGGTGTTCATCCGAAGGAAATGAAAACACTCATTCAAAAAGATCTCTGTGCCCCCATATTTTCCACAGTATTATTTAATAATAGCCAAGACATGGAAACAACCTATGTGTTCATCGTTGGATGAACAGGTAGAGAAAATAGGTTACATACAATGGAATATTATTCAAACATTAAAAGGAATGAATTCCTGCCACTTGTTGACAACATGAATAGATCTTGAGGGCATTGTGCAAAGTGAAATTAGAGAAAGACACATACCATATGATCTCATCTTTATGTGGAATCCCAACACAACAAAAACCCCTCAGATTCATAAATACAGAAAACAGATTGGTGGCTGCCAGAGGTGGGGTGTTGTTCTGGGTGAAATGGAGGAAGGGTGTCAAGAGGCACAAACTTCCGGCTTTAAGTCCTGGGGATGTCCTGTTCAGCATGGTGACGATAGTTAGTGATACTGCATTGTGTATTTGAAAATTACTTGGAAGTTATAGCTCAGAAGTTATCACAAGAAAAAAAGGTATATGTCATGATCTTACTGTGATGCTCATTTTACAATATATGTACTATATTGTGTCATTTTGTTGGACACCTGAAACAGGTAGGCTACACGTTAATTATGTCTCATTATAAAAAGGCCTAGTGCTCTTTTCTTAATGAAAAGGACCTGAACTGTGTTTTGTTGGCATGTTTTTCATTTTGTTAAATTTCCTTCACTTAGTTGCTTTAGAATGGTTAATAAGGATTAGAGATCTCACTCCACAGTTGATATTAAAAAAACAAACAGAAGATCATAGCCTAACTGGAATGAGAAATTTAAATCTTCAAGTGACACCCTGGAATATAAAAGTGAGGAAGGAGTGTCTAGTTCCTGTATTTAAACAAACACAACCAACCAGAGAGCCTCTGATGCGGTTTTTCCGTTAACATTGCTGACACAGAACTTGAAGATGTTTCCACAAAGAAATCTAGTAAAAAGCGTCCTGGATACAAGCAATGCTTTGAAAACGCAAATCTTTCTACACCCCACGTCTGGCGAAGGGTCTCGCACATAGCAGCCTCATAAAAACGTCTGTTGAATTGAATTTGCACGTCACATAAAGAACGGGAGTTCAACCTAGGACCCTGAAAACCATTACTAATGTTTCACAGGCAGTGAGGGTTCAAGGAAAGAGAAAAGGGCTTAGAACTTAATATGGAGAGAACTGTAATGCCTGCAAATGAAAATACATTGCAAGTCTGAGAATAATACTTTAGATTTTATCGGCATTTGAAAGGACACAATAAAGAAACTTTTTTTTTTTTTGGCCAGTGTTCTTAAAAAGTGGAGGTAGAGAAAAAAAAATTTCAGGCAGGCAGAAGATCAAAATATTAGCTACATCACTACTGGGAAGGGGTTTCGATGATGGTAAGAGAGAGATCCACTGACACAGGCCCCTACAATTAGGTAAGGTATTTTTTTACCTTTTCCAAGCTGAGTTCAGGTTAAGACCACATGACAGTCGGAAGTCACAGGCAGCTCTCAAAACTGTTGGTCTCCCCACTCACAGGTTTGCTTTTGTGACTTCAAAGGAAACTCCAAATGTGAGCTTCTTTGCACCCACTTTCAGAAGGAAGGACAAGAGAGGAGGTTGTTATGTCTGCCTGGTTTTTTATTTCAAACTCATCAATTAGATAAATGCACTCCACTTGGGGAATCACCCTTAACCCATGATTGGTGCTTAGAGCGGAGAATTGTTTTCACCCAAGAGTCTTTTAACACATTTTCGCTTAGAATATGTTTCTTCCCAAACTGTAAATTGTAAGCAGGGGCACATATTATCCTATTTTTACAGTGAAGAAGTGGAGATGCAGGAGATGACCTCTCACACTCACTTGGAACCCACTGCACTAGAATGAATCTATAATCCAATACCACCCCTCCCAGCAGCCATAACGAGTGATCTTTGATGATTCTCAGCTCTAATCCTTTCACCTAAGATTATTCCAATCTTTCTTCTTTCTTTCTTCCTTACTTCATTTATCTATCATCTTTTTTTTTAGGTTTTATTTTATTTATTTCACCACAGAGAAAGAGAGAGAGAGAGCGAGCGAGTGAGCACACAAGCAGGGGGAGTGTAAGGCAGAGGCAGAGGGAGAAGCAGGCTCCCCGCTGAGCAGGGAGCCCAATGGGGTCTCGATTCCAGGACCTTGGGATCATGATCTGAGCCAAAGGCAGACACTTAACCAACTGAGCCACCAGGTGCCCCCTATCTATCTATCTATCTATCCACCCATCTATGTATCTATCCATCCACCCATCTATCATCTTATTATCTATCATCTAAACATTATCTATCATCTATCTATCTATCCATCTATCATCCATCTACCTATCATCTATTCATCCATTCATCTATGGGAGAAGAGGAGCAGCAAGGGGATTAGGAGTAAGGAGCTTCTGGCAGAATCTGTCCTAATCCCAGCCCCAATGACCTAAGTGATGAGTCCCTCATGCCCTCAGCTGGGTGTTGATGGTATCATTTTATGGAGGGAGATGAGGAAGACTTTCTAAAAATAAATGGACAAATAGCATACCACTCTATGAGTTTTTATAAAGAAATCCCCCCGTAACAACAAGGTAGCATAATTTAAAAAAAAATTAATGAAAGTATGAAAAAACACAGGAAAGTGTATGTATTTTGTTAGTGTCCAGCTCAGTGAATTTTTACAAATTGAACACACGTGTAACCAACATCAGATCGAAAAACAGAACGTCACGGACTCTTCTGGTCTCTTGTTCTGATCACCCCTACCCAACGGTACCTTTATCTGAATTTCTAAGAAAATATATTAATTTTGCCTGTTTTTAACTTTTGGGGGGTGGGATCATACAGTGTGCACTCTCAAGTCTGGATTCTTTCACTTAACATTATTTTTGTGAGATAGAGCCATATTATCATGTGCATTTTAAAAAAAATTTTTAAAATAATTATGTGTATTTGTAGATCATTTATTCTCATTCGTGTATTGTAGCATACTGTGTGAATACGCCAGTTTAATGATCCCTTTTTACTTTTGCTAGCATCTGGTAGCAAACAGTTTGCATCCATGATGAATTGTACTGATGTGAACATGCTTTTTCAATATCTTTAGATGCACATACATATGCATTTCTGCTGGGTCTGTGTTGAGTGGCATGGCTGGATCAGAGGCCTACAACTGTTTGGCTTTTGTAGATGCTAGCTGTTTTCCAGTATTTGGTATATCCCACTTCCCCCACAGTATATGACTTCTGGTGCTTCACATCCTCACGAGCTGTGGTAGACCCCAAAGATGTCCACGTCCTAATCCCCGAAGCCATGAATATGTCATCTTTCCTGGCAAAAGGAACCTCATACTGGGGATCTGCTATGAATTCAGTTCCTCTCTGATGATTTTTCAGTTCTCCACTGTTGGACCCTCAACATCCGAGTTTGAAGTGTGAAGATTATCAGAAAAAATTGAACACTGCAGAGACATCAGATCGTGGAAATGGTGCTGAAATTTTTATAGTGTGATATGTTGATTCAGTTTAAGGCTGGAAAAAACCAAACCCTCAGAACACCAGAGGTTTATTTTAAAATCCATTATATCTGACGTGATTAGCAATAAGTAACATGCATAAACTATCAGTTTCTCTTACATTAGTCATACTTTTGGCTTTTCACAATTATCCAAAATATGTCTTATGAGCTTCATGGCAGACAGTCAGGCATGCCTGTTGAAGTGGAACAATTTTAGACAGTGTATCTTTACACTGAGTGGGAGGCTAACAAAATACTGAAATCTGCCACGATACAGAACTAATCGACTCATGTGTAATCATACTTTAGAACGTCATGTCAATGGATTAGTTAGCTCGCCAAAGTTCTTTGTTTAATAAAGTTCTTTGTTTAATTCCGGTTTCTTATAATGGTATAGAAGGGACTTAAACACTTACTGTGTTAATAAGCAAAGTACTTTTAGAGATTTCCTTAGAGTTGTGCTTTCATTAAAGCAGACGGTTTTCTTTATGGAGGCCATTTCTGATTTTATAGTTCCTTTCCTTTCCTTTTTTTTTTTTTTTTTTAACCAATTGGCTTTTCTCTCTGTGCATGTTTTTGTTTTTTTCTTTAAAGCATTCATATTTCTTATTACTTCATCTTACTACTACCTCCTCATGCCGCCTTCTGAAATTTGTGGCTATTTCCCCTCTCTCCTACCTCTCAAGGATATGCAGAAAATAGGAAACCTGTGTGTGGATGGATGGATGGATGGATGCGCGGGAGGGTGTTCGGTTCCCATGCTGAACGGATCAGCTGTGGAGAGGAGAGGGTCTCCGGGCCAACGGCAGTTAAGAACTGCCACTCACGACTGTTCCTTAAGCAGAACAGCTTTCCTCAGAGAGGCCTGTGAATGTGTAAAGCTACTGTGACATAGATTTCTTAACACATTCTTTACCTTCGTCTCGAGCTCTCTTTCTGTGCTGTTCCTTAAATTACTGTTGCTTTCACTTCAACTCCCTTCTTTCATTCTTTACATTTTCCCTGGGTGACCTCATGGCTTTAACAGAACTCGATTTATCTCCAGCCCAAATAACTTCAATGAACTCAGATTCTGGTTATCACGTAGGTCCTAAACTCAACATATTCCAAAAGAAACCCGTATTTTACATCTCCATACTGCAAACTGTTCCTCTTCCTGTAGATCTTATTGTGACACTATGAAATGTACATAAACCTTTGTTTTCTGTATATCTAATACTGCACACGATCTGAAACATTTATGTAGTAATTAACTTACTGTATTTTGTCACCATAACCAAAATCTCCTTTTAGCATGAAATCAAGAGTTGATAAGGATATTTCAAAATAATACAAAAACTTAGATAGAGAAAGGCAAGTCTTACTTTCATTTCTGACTTCCATGCCCCAGTTCTCTTCCTCATAGGCCACCTCTCTTCCCGATGTCAGCTGGATCCTTGCAGAGATATCCTTCATGTAAATATATATACATGCATATTTTTTGTAAAATTTATATCCTGCTTTATATCCTTCTAAAAGCTTGAGGACATTAGTGCATACTGTTCTTTCCTTGATTTTTTTTTCCACTAACAATATAACTTGAATATTTACCATAAAAATAAAATAAGACTGCAATGCTACACAAACTGCATATAGTTTCCTGTTGGGGTTCTTAAAGCTAATTCTACTTTAATCCTGTTAGAAGACATCCTTTCAAGGAGGAAGTGCTTTAAGCTAGTGGTGATTTGAAATGTGTTGCATATACTTTTTTCTTCTTAAAATAATATATATTTAAATTAAAGATATTCTGCACTTTACTCAACAGCTATCTAGAGGCTATCATTTTTGTATTTTTTAGCTATTTTTTTTGGTATGTACCACTCTATTTCCAAATAATATGATCATGTTTGATAAACTATTTTATCTTCATCAATTCTTGATATCATCTATTGATATTACTTTTTGTTAAAAATTGTTCAGCTCAGGGTGCCTGGGTGGCTCAGTGGGTTAAAGCCTCTGCTTTCAGCTCAGGTCATGATCTCAGGGTCCTGGGATCGAGTCCCACATCCAGCTCTCTGCTCCGCAGGGAGCCTGTTTCCCCCTCTCTCTCTGTCTGCCTCTCTGCCTACTTGTGATCTCTCTCTCTGTCAAATAAATAAATAAAATATTTAAAAAATAAAAAAAATTGTTCAGTTCTTGGGGCCCCTGGGTGGCTTTCTTGGGTAAGCATCGGACTCTTGGTTTCGGCTCAGGTCACGATCTCAGGGCGGTGAGATCCAGTCCCAAGTTGGGCTCCATGTTCAGTGGAGAGACTGCTTGAGATTCCCTCCTTCCTTCTGTACCCACCCCCCAACTTGTGCACACGCTCTCTTTCTTTCTCTTAAATAAAATAAATAAAATCTTTATTTAAAAAGTTTCAGCTCTTTTAAACAGTCCCTTTAATTAATTCCCTTGCTCCAATCTCCCAATATAATTATATCAGAATTTTGGTTAAATTGAGACTACATTTTACATTATTTTTACTTTGTAAGAATTCTCTGCTATGCCAAGAGATGGCCTAGGATTATCATTTGTTTTTGTTT
The DNA here is from genome assembly GCF_963455335.1 of Martes martes. Lineage (NCBI taxonomy): Eukaryota > Metazoa > Chordata > Mammalia > Carnivora > Mustelidae > Martes > Martes martes. Next base: position 76,258,428 of record NC_137888.1, read on the forward strand.
TTGTTTTTCCTGGAGTATATAATGCTTGTTTTCTAATTTACTTTGTTTTCCATGTGTCTAGTGCTATTTTCACCTCAAACGCTCAAACAAATCGGTTCAATTTTGTCAACATGTTCTGTGTTCTCAAATGCATCAGGGCTTTGCTTACCTGGAATTGCATCTGCAGGAGTCCTCTACCTCCTCCAGTTACTCCTAATTGCTCTTCTGGCTGTTGCAGTGTGATGGGCTCTCTCAATTTTCTCTTCTTCTTTTTTTTTTAAGATTTTTTTTTTTAATTCATTTGACACATTGAGAAAGATCATAAGCAGGGGGAATGGCAGAGGGAGACGCAGGCTCCCCACTGAGCAGGGAGCCCCATGCCGGGCTCAATCCCCGGACCTTAGGATCATGACCTGAGCTGAACACAGATGCTTGACTGACTGAGCCACATAGTTGTCTCTCAATTTTCTCTTCTTTTTGCTTTCTTTCACAGGATTTCCTGTTTCAGTAGCTTGTGTCTTCCTTCTTCTGGTACAGCCACCTCTAACACTTTTTAAGAAAGATGCATGGGAAGTAAACATTTTGAATGTCTGCATGTATATATTCAACTCCCATGTTTAAAATGACAGTTTGATGGGGCAAAAATTCTAAATCAAAGACCATTTTCATTGAGACTCTAAAAGGCATTGCTCTAGGGGCACCTGGGTGGCACAGTGGGTTAAGCCTCTGTCTTCAGCTCAGGTCATGATCTCAGGGTCCTGGGATTGAGCCCCACATCGGGCTCTCTGCTCGGCAGGGAGCCTGCTTCCCCCTCCCTCTCTCTGTCTGCCTCTCTGCATACTTGTGATCTCTGTCTGTCAAATAAATAAATAAAATCTTAAAAAAAAAAAAAGGCATTGCTCTATGTTTCCCCCTCCCCCCACATTTTTGTTTTGCTGCCAAAATGTCTAATGCTATTTGATTTTCCATTCCTGTCTTCAATGAGCTGTTCTATCTGTTCTATCTTTCTAAAAGTTTTAGGGATCTTCTCTTTTTTATATCCTGGGGTTCTGAAATGTCATCATGATGTGGTATAGTGTCTTTCATCGCTCATACTGTGCATGGGGGCAACCCCTTCAATCTGGAGATTTTTATTCTTTGGTTCTTTGGTATCTTATTTCTTTAATGATTTTTCTCTCCTTTGTGTTCTGGGTTCTCTCATTTGAGAATTCCTATTATTTCAGGTGTTGGGCCTTTTATACTGATCCTCTAACATTCTTAGCTTTAAAAAAAAAAAAAATTCCATCTGTCTTTTTGTTCCAGTTTTCTGGGAGATTTCCGCAACTTGATCTTCCAAATCTCTGTTGAATTTTTATATTAGCTTTTATATTAATTATTCTAGGTTTAATTATTTTAAAGTTCTTGCTTGATTCCTTTTTAAATGGCCTTTTATTATTGTTTCATAATTGTAGTATATTCTCTGATTTTTTGAAGATAGCACTGATAGATTTTTGCAAGTTTTCTTATGTTCGGTGCGTGTGCTCTGTTTTCTCTGGGCTCCATTTTCTGTTATTTCTTCTTTGTTTTTACATTACAGACTTTCCTCAAATACCCGGCAGTGCTTGGCTCCCCGCTCATATTTGGAAGGAGACTCTGAGAAGCAAATGGAATCACTGTGTGTAGGCACAGGTTACTGACGGGTAGACTTCTGTGTAGGATAAGGCGGCAGCAAGGTGGCCTTCCTCTTACAGGGTATCTGATGCGTTTTCTCTTGAGCTCTTCAGTGTCACGTGAAGAATCCTGTAATTCTCTGCCATGGGGTTCTGAGGACTGAGGCGAGCCCACAGCTTGGACTGCTCCATAGCAGGCTCTCTCTCACCACTCCTGCTTTTGCCCCACTTTCTGCTGTGCCTTTGGCTTCCAAGTCCTGAGGCTTTGTGGGATTCTAGAGGGCAATCGGCTCCCTTCACATTGGTAATCACCTCAGCAGATGCCCGCGCATGAGCCTTCCCTAGCTGGCTTCATCAGGTACCAGTTTACACCAGTTTGTTAGTTATTTTTTCGAAGGATTTCTCGACATTCCTTGCTTACTGCTGTCCCTTCACTTTTCTCACCTTTACCTTTATAGTTGTACTTTCTAAAATCCTTTACTGTGAACTTAGTAAGGTTTCCGGTTGGGAGGGGGGACAAACTTATGTAACATCCCCTATTAATGTTTAACAGTAATAACCACGAATAGGGAAGAAGTGAGGGGTACTAGGCCCTGAGGTATAACTGGGGAGAAACCTCTCGTGCAAGCATTAGCAAATTACTGCCTGCTGGCCAAATCTGGCCCTGGCCTGTTCTTGTATGGTCCATGAGCTAAGCCTGGGCTGTACATTTTTAAAGGGTTGTAAAACAAAACAAAACAAAACAAACAAAACAAAGAGCATGTGATAGAGACCATATGTGGCCAACAAAGCCCAAATTAGTTATCTGGCTCATTACAGAAGACTCTTGCTGAGTCTCCTCTAGTGCCGTGGTCCCAACCTGAGGGCTTGAGAAGCAGACCTAGAACCAGGTTTCAGTCCGGATCATTAGCAAAAATCTCAGGCTGGGGGTGAGGCTCAGGAATGGAGTGACTCTACCATGCAGCCAGACGAGCAAAAAAACAGCCTCAGCCATCACACCAAAACACCACATCCCCTGGCAACAATAGCTAAGATACTGGAAACTTCCAGAGACATATTTAGCTGATACATTTCTTTTTTTTTTTTTTTTAAGATTTTATTTATTTATTTGACAGAGATCACAAGTAGGCAGAGAGGCAGACAGAGAGAGAGAAGGAAGCAGGCTCCCTGCCGAGCAGAGAGACCGATGGGGGGCTCGATCCCAGGACTCTGAGATCATGACCAGAGCCGAAGGCAGAGGCTTTAACCCACTGAGCCACCCAGGCGCCCCTTAGCTGATACATTTCTATGACCTTTTTTTTTCTGTTTATTTTGGGCAATATTATATGTGGATATGTATTGTTTCTACAAGTCTTATGATAAAAGCACAAGGCCTCTGTGCCCTCTTTCCCATGCCACAGAAACAATCTCCTTAAATGTTTTTAGCTGATTCTTTTCTCTGGCTTTCTAGGTAGTATGTTTACTTTGCTGCTCTAAGATTTTTCAATTTTAGTCATTTTCTATTACTTTCCCACTATGGAAAAATGAGGCTGTAGCTCCCTTTCACACCCTCCACCTACCACACGCACACAAGCTTTCCATCCCCTACCCCATCTTTTTAAAATTTAATGTCTTCTTAGAACAATGTATATTTTATTAAATGTGCTCATCAGTATGTAAATACTATTCACAACTGAGTGATGTTATGTCCAGTGATTATGTTCATGCACAATTTTACCCTCTCTCCGAGGCTGGTCATTGCTTGTACCTCTTTCCGTGTTTTCCCCTTATGTATTGTGCTTTGACTACCCAAGTGTTCCCAGTGTGTAGATCTCCTCTCAGTACAGACATTATGTCTTCTGTGTGGGAAACGGAGTGCACAGCGGTCACCCTGGACTCTCCCTTTACCTCCCTCTGGGGTTTTTGTTTTGCTTCTGCGTTGTGTGGAGTCGTCTGGTTTCTAGAGCCCACATTGTCCTTCTTGGGTGAAGACTTCATTTTGGAGCACATCCATCAGTCACTTTTGTAAATTTTTTTTAATTTTAATTTTAATTTTAATTTTAATTTATTTATTTTTTAAAAAGATTTTATTTATTAGAGAGAGAGAGAGAGCACAGGCAGACAGAGTGGCAGGCAGAGGCAGAGGGCGAAGCAGGCTCCCTGCCGAGCAAGGGGCCCGATGTGGGACTCTATCCCAGGACGCTGGGATCATGACCTGAGCCGAAGGCAGCCGCTTAACCAACTGAGTCACCCAGGCGTCCCCGCCAGTCACTTTTGGAGAAAGACGGCATGGGAGAGCTCAGATACTAAGATGCATGTCTGAGTATGTCATTCCACCTGAACGTTACCAGTAGCTCGCTTGCCGATAAGATTCTAGATTGAAATTTGTTTTCCTTTATATTTTGATGGTTTCATTCCATTGTCATCCGGTGCCCAGTGTTGCTGTCATTCTGACATAAGCAGTCCTTCTCATGTCTTATTTTGTAGTGTGGCAGACTATGTTTTCCAAAAATGGCTGCAAACTATCTTTCATCTCCCCAGCTCTTGGAGAATGGAAGCTTTTCACTCTGCCACTGAGATCTGTGTGCTTTTCCCTGGAACCGAGGGGGCTAGTCATTTGCTTATCATCAATCCACTGTAGTAGAAGTGATGTCGTGGGGACTTTGAGGCTGAGCAAGGCAGCTTCTACCCTGCTGGTGGGGCCACTTGTTGTGGAATTCTGAGTTGCTGTGTAGGCACCTGACCCTCCTAGACACTGAGCTCTGAGGAAAACTAGGGCATGTAGAGAGGCCACAGGGACTGCCTCTGTCAACAACACCAGCTGAGGTTCCAGCATTGAGGGTTAAATATGTGAGTGCATGAGACTTCGGATGATTCCGTCCATCTGTTGGGTTATTTGTAGCTGTTGAGTCTTCCCAGCTGAAGTCACAGATGTTGTAGAAAAGAAACAAGCCATTTCTACTGTACCCTGTCCAATTTTTATGACCCACAAAATCAAAGAGCAAAATGAAACTGTTGTTTTAAGTCACTAAGTTTTGGGAGCGTTTGTTGCATGGCACCAGTAACTACAAGAGCATGTGACTTTTTAAAAAGGTTTCTGGAAGCTTTTAGGGTTTTATGTTTGTTTTTAGTCTCCTGAAATTTTATGATGGTCATCTTGCTAACTATGGGACACTATGGGGCAATTATATTCAACTTGAAAAAATTCATGTCTTTCAGTTCTTAGAAATGTTCCTGAACTGTTTCAGCAGTGATATGTATTCCTGAATTTTCCCTTTTTCTGACGCCCCTGTTATTTATATGTTAGCCTGCCTGGACTCATCCTTTAATTTTCTCATTTTTCACTTTTTTCTTTTATTTTCCAGCTCTTAATCTTTTTATTCTAACTCCTGGGATATTTCCTAAACCTTGTTTCCCCAATACTTACCATACTTTTAGTTTCTAGGACTTTTTTTTTTTTTTCTTTCAGGCATTCTATTCTTAAAAAAAAAAAACAAAACAAAAACCAGTATGTAATTTATCTTTAATAGGATATCAGTACCATTTTTTGTTTCCTTGTTTTTTCTACGTGAATAATCTCTGCTGCCTTTTATCTGTTGTTTTGGTGTCTTTCTATAGTGTTTCTTTAGATCTTTGGTTATTTTCTCTGTTAAGAATGGGGCACTAAAAATAGAGAGGAGTCATTGATTTGTGGACTTAATGCTTGATGTTCTGGGTAGGTCATTTCACTGGGAAAATCTTGGTGTCATTATTTTTATCTTTTTTTCTGTGGGGGTGGGGTGCAAGGGGCTGGTCAGATTCAAAGGGGGTGAATATCCAACTTCCTCTCTGGCTAGATATGTCTAGCTGTCAACTTTCTAGGAGTCAAGCGAGGATGAGGGTTGAGTGACATTTCTAGCTGGCACTTTGCCTATTGTCACCTGTGAGAATAAACCACCAGCCTCCAGGGGAAAGGACAGCTAGTTGTTTAGCCACTGGAATGGGAGAAGTGAGCTGATATCTAACTTAAACAGACTTTCAGGGGCACCTGGGTGGCTCAGTAGGTTAAAGCCTCTGCCGTCGGCTCAGGTCATGATCCCAGGGTCCTGGGATCGAGCCCCGCATCGGGCTCTCTGCATAGCAGGGAGCCTGCTTCCACCTCTCTCTCTCTCTCTGCCTACTTGCAATCTCTGCCTGTCAAATAAATAAATAAATAAAATCTTTTAAAAAAACAAAACAAACAAAACAAACAAACAAAAAAAACAGGCTTCCAACAGTGCTCCAATTTTTGCCCTCCATTTTCCTTCCTGATGTACCTGATGTCCTTGTGCTTTTAAGCAGTATAAATTTTATTATTTCCTTGTTTTTTTTCTCCTTTCTTCGTCCTTATTTTGTTTTGTTTTGTTTTTCGGTTTTTTTTGCCCCCTTGTTTTTTCTCCTTGGCTTAAGATTTACCTTTTAGGATTTGGTTTTGCTTCTGCTAAGTCAGTTGTCATTATCCATCTCTCACAGCTTTCAAAATTTTATGACAGTCCTTTTTTTCCCCTTTTCCTTTTGTCCTTGGATATTAGGCATTTTTAGACAGCTCCTTGATACGATGTTAGTGGAATCTAGGGAGGCAGAGAGAGTGTATGCTTGCATGTACTCAATTTACTACCTTTACTGTTTTTTGGTTTTTTAAGGCTTTATTTATTATTTGACAGAGAGAGAGAGAGCGAGAGAGAGCAAGCACATGGCAGAGAGCACAAGCTGAGGGAATGGCAGAAGGAGAGGGAGAGCAGGCTCCTTGCTAGGCGGGGAACCCAATGTGGGGCTCAATCCCAAGGCCCTGGGATCATGACCTGAGCTACAAGGCAGACGCTTAACTGACTGAGACACCCAGGTGCCCCATACTACCTTTACTGTTAAAGGTAGCTAGGATCTCTGCAGTAACATTTAGGATTTGTTAGCTAATCTAGATGTGTTTTATCTCTTCTTATGAGATGATTGCCGTTTTTTCTGCTGTAGTTTCCTAATTCAGTTTTAAGAGGCATATTCGAATTAGTAACAGCTTCTGAGTAAAAATAATATTTGCAATAAATATACATGTTGACTGTAAGAAAGACTGATTTAAGAAAACTCAAAGTATAAAATACCAGAAATCTTTGTGTTGAGAAACTATAGTAATTACTTATAAAAGTTAACAAGAATTTTTAGCAATAGAAGGAAGAGAGAAAATGACTTATTGTACTTCATTAACAGTTTGCCTTATATTTTACTGCTAATAGTAAAAAAAAAATGAGTAATCAAGGAGTTGTTTAGAACTTTAAAGTTCTACCACAGGTCAAACAAGATCTTGTTCCATTTTGATTTCTTCATCAATATCTCAGAATTAGTGAGTCTGACATTTTTCAACCCAGATTCCATCTGTTTGAACATTTGGGTTTAATTTCTATTTGTTATCGAGAAGTTGAAAATGATGACACATAATGGAAGTTTCTAAAGTATCTTTTATATTCTTTAATTGGGAATTTATTTGTACAAGTGCCAATATAAAAAAGCAAATTCCAAGAGCTTTTTTTTTGTACAGGATAAAGGGCATATGAGGTTTCTACACATATCCTCTGGATATAGTGAGGGAAAACATCCAACTTGGCAAAATTAATTCTTAAAAGATTTAATTTCACAATGACTATTTAAAATGTTCCCTTTTCTGGGTGGTGTTTTGGGAAAGGGGGCAGGCCATATGGCTGCCAACTTAATCTTTACCAAGATATATTAAGAATCCTGTTTTTTTTTTTAAAGGAGGGTTTTTAAATTTTGTTTGCTTTTACATTAATGTCTGACCTTGCCCTGAGCCCCTAACTCAGCTGATCTGTCCCCCTCTGAGCAGCACCAAATACGATTGTGACTAGGGATCCCTCCTTTCTGTGGGGATCCATCTGCTGATCCATTCCTGTTTTTGGTTTTTGACCTCTTGCCTGGTCTTCTCCTTCTGATACCACACTCATCCTTCAGATCTCATCACTGATGTCCTTCCTTTTGTGGTGACACTTGGCTCTGCTCCTTGAAATAGATTTGCCGGAGCCCCTCAGCTAACAGCCCCACATGATTCAGTCTGGCCCCTGACACTCTGACTCAGGATTGCCTGCTTTGCCAATGTGTTATCAGGTTGGACCTGGCTCTGCTGTCTGAACTCAGACCACACCGGCAACCAGAAATGAATGGATTGTTGGTTTGCAGGGTAATTTGTTGTGCCCTGGATGAGACCTCTTATTCTCTTAAGCACAAAGATTAACTACTTCTATGCATAATTATGATCCCGCAATGAGCTCACTGGGATCTTGTGATATTGTTTTCTTTGGAAAGGGGTTATTATAATTTGAGAAAACATTAATCAAGTGGCAAGCAAAATAACTAATTCCAAACTTAAAATTATTAAGATGTGGAAATCTCTCAGAACAGGGCCGCCTATACAAACAACATACACACATGCCAAACTGAAAGGAAACTGGCCAGTAGAAATAGAAAATTATTACAGAGTTTGCTTGCTCTTACTTCTACCATTTTTCTGGTTTCCAGAAAATCTGTCTTTTTGGATTAAATCAGAGAATATATTTTTTGATGAGATGTTCATTTTTTAATTGGAAAAGAGTTTTCATAATTAATCTAAAATTTTTATTTGTGATATTTAAATATTTATTGAGTTTCCTTCTTGTAGTTTAAGGAGTTTCAGGTTATATAATTTAGAACTGATACTCAAATGTATAATTATGTAGAAATAACCTGGGAATTTGAGCTTTAGCTGTGATTCAAACAAGTTGTAATGATTTGGGACAAGTTGATAATTCCATCTGACATCATGTCTAAGAGGAAATGGTTGCACCATGTACAATCTGAGGACTCCCTTAGTTTAATGGCTCACTCATTTATAAATCTGACTGATGACTTCTTAATCTTTATCTCCACCTTCTGTTTCAGCCCCAACTTTTGAGAAATAAGTATGCCTTTATAGTAAAAAACTTGAAAAATATGTACAAAGTGAGGGACACCTGAATGGCTCAGTCTTTTAAGTCTCTGCCTTTGGCTCAACTCATGATCCCAGGATCCTGGGATGGAGCCCCACACTGGTCTCACTGCTCAGCAGGGAGCCTGCTTCTCCCTCTCCCCTCTCGCTCTGCCTACTTGTGCTCTCTCTCTGTGACAATAAATGAATAAAATCTTAAAAAAATATACAAAGCTAAATTCTACTTTTTTCTTAAAATTTGTTATTTCAGCAAGATCACTTAATGTTATTACAATTAAAACTCACTCAAAAAATAAACTAACTCAAAATAATTTGCCTTGCAATGAAACTATGCCAATGAGAACTTTTCTTGAGTTTTTATTAAATGAAATTTCATTAACTTATTTAAAAAGTATTTAGATAAACTTCAGCTGCTAATGGAGCAGCTACTAAAATTGTCAAAACATTCTTAAAGCAATACTTAGATTAAAAAGTGAATTAAGGCAATTTCCAGTTCTGCAGATATGTTTCTGCTCCATCCCAATGACAGGGTGAAACCTGAACAAACGAAAAATCAACTCTTCTTAGATCTGTAAAAGAAGCAAGATGATGGGGCAAACCACCGCACCCCAAATTGGAGAGACTGATAGGCAAATATAGAGAATCACAACTTCCTGGAGCAGAAACCGTTGAGCTGAAACCTGTGCAGAACCTATGTTTGGGGTGGAAACTTGAAATGTAATTGACAAATTGCTTGAGGCTTCCTGTGGACAAATAGGAGAGAGAAAAGTTCTGGGGTAACCCAGTTGTTGGGAGCCTCCCATACTTTTGTGAGTTTTGTGAATCTAGGAGCTCAAGCAGTCTTTACAGTGAATATTGGAGAAAAAATCCCCTGTGCTTCTGGAAGGGGGAGGGGAAAAGGAATAACTTTGAAATGCCCCACAGTGTTCTGCTTTGACAAGGTCTGCCCCCAGGAGAAACTATGATTTTAACTAGAGCCCAGTCTACTAGAACTTAACCGTCCGAGGGAAAGGGAAATCTCCAACACTAGCTGGCTCAAGCCTTCCAGGAACAAGAAGGGAGCACACTCTAGCCGTCCTGTTCCACCAGAGGGATCAGGGGAAACTGACCACCGTGCAGAAGCCCCAGAACACTGAAAGACTGAGACATAATCACAGGACTACAGAATGCTTCCCTTTCCATTATCACCACATTACTCAAGCTCTACTTAACAGCAGTTCCTTTTGCCCATCACAGGATAGCTGGCCAGCAAGGAAAAAAAAAAAAAAAAAAAAAAAAAGATAAGGCATACTAAAAGGTGAAAAAAACAACTTACAGACACAGAGCAAACACCAGAAGCAGACTCAAATTTGGCAGGGATATTGGAATTATCAAACCAGGAATTTGAAGCAAATAAGATTAATATGCTAAGGGCTTTAATGGCTGAAGTAGACAGTAAGAAAGAACAGATGAGGACAATGTGAGCAAAGATAAGAATTCTAGGAAAGAACCAAAAAGAAACACTAGAGATAAAAAATGCTGTAATAGAGGGAAGAAGACCTTTGATGGGCTTATTAGTAGACTGGACACAGCTGGGGAAAGAATCTCTTGAGTTCAAGTCTCTCTCAATAGAAATCCTCAAAACCAAAAGCAAACAGAACATAGACTGAGAAAACAGAACAGAATATTTAAGGACTATAGGACAACTTCAGAAAATATAACATAAATGTAATGGGAATGTCATACACAAAACCAGCAATCCAGAAATTTCAGTGAACATCAAGCAGACAAAAACACACAAAATTAAACCTAGATGTATCATTTTAAGAATCAACAACAAAAAAAAAGATAAAGAAAAAAATCCTGAAAAAAAAAACCCAGAAGAAATAAATTTACCTATAGACAACTAAGACAAGGATTATATCAGACTCCTCTTTAGAAACCAGGTAAGCAAAAAGAGAGTGGGATGAAATATTTAAAATGTTGAAAGAAAAGCACTTCAACCTAGAATTCATCCCTTATGAAATTATCCTCCAGAAGTGAAGGGGAAATAAAACTTCCTTAGACAAACGAGAATTGCAGGAACTTGTCAGTAGACCTGCCTTGGGAGAAATGTTAAAGAAGTTCTTTAGAGAGAAGGTAAATGATGTGCTATTTCTTTTTTTTTTTTTTAAAGATTTTATTTATTTATTTATTTGTCAGGGAGAGAGAGAGAGACAGAGAGAGAGAGAGATATCACAAGTAGGCAGAGAGGCAGGGTGGAGGGAAGCAGGCTCCCAGCCGAGAAGAAAGCCCGATATGGGGCTCGATCCCTGGACCCTGAGATCATGACCTGAGCTGAAGGCAGAGGCTTAACCCACTGAGCCACCCAGGTGCCCCTGACGTGCTATTTCTTAACACATCAGTCAGTGATTGAATACAGGCTGCTTAGGGAAGAGTCAGTGAGCCTGGAAGCCCTCATCCGTGAAGACTCCCAGCTGAGATCATCTGGCTGATTACGCTTGTTCCTTGGGAAGGCATGGTTCAGTTCTGGAGTAGGTTAGTCTCAGGGATGTAGCCAATGCTAATCATTCTCCTGCTCCACCACCTGTTCTAGATTTGCTTTAACTTTGGTGAGCACCTATACTGGTCAAGCGGGTTACCTGGGTGTGGTTACTAGACCCCAGTAGTGAGGTGTCTGAGCACAGGCATCACATCTTTCTCATAGCTGTGTTGTTGAATCTGCTCCCTTAGTATTCAGATTAGACAGAGAAGACATACCAATAGATCTCATGGAGATTAATCACACAATTTCTCGTCTTGACTCTGTAAGAGAACATAGAACTCATCAGGCTCAATTGTTCCTGCCAGTTTATGGCTTCTTTCTTTGTTGTTCTCTTGTCATGTCATTCTCTAGTCAGGTAACTGAATGGAGCTGAAGTTGAAGTTTACTGAGACTTTTGCTATACTGTCTCATGTACACATTCATCTATAGGAATCACAGGCTCAAAACCCACAAGGCCCAGAGCTGTAGAGAGTGTACCCATACATTTTCCAAGTGGATTGCTGGTTGTGATGGATTAAGGGACTATACCTCTTTATAACCTGTAGTACTAGAATCCATGATTTTTAAATTCATGACATAGAACCATGTACTAGCCAAGTACTACATGTGTATTTTCAGTATGGTTCCTCCTCCTTGCATATTATCACTTTGGGGTTGGTACATCTGCAGCGTTTTCTTTTTTCTTTTCTTTCTTTCTTTCTTTTAATATTTTTATTTATTGATCTGACAGAGAGGGAGGGAGAGAGAGAGAGAGCTTAAGCAGAGGGAGCTGGAGGCAGAGGGAGAAGCAGGCTCCCCACTGAGCAAGGAGCCCAATGTGGGGCTTGATCCCAGGACCCTGGGATCTTGACCTGAGCCAAAGGCAGATGCTTAGCCAGCTGACCACCTAGGTGCCCTTCTGCTGCACTTTTAAATAATCTCATCTCGTACCCTCATCTCTGTCACTGAATGTGGCCTTTTCTGGGAGAAGCACGCCTTGTCTGAGGCCTCTCTCTGTAGCTGAGGCTTATCCTTAAGTTGCTGACAGCTTCAAGCTGTCCATTGAGTCCTCCCAAAGGAAGGGGTAAAAAGTGCTTCTTTGAAGGGGGATCTGGGTGGCACATAACTGTGTCCAGACGTGGGGTGTTTACATATACAACACCAGAATATATTGACTGAGGCAAGGGACCTGAGGGTCCAACTGCTCCTTATTAAGACTCTTGACTAGCTCCCCTGTGTTTTTTAATGATTTTCACACTGCCTCTTAGAACACTGACCCTGAGCTCTTCGGAGATGCTATAAATGAGGACTGGCTTACAACTCATGAACATCCTTCTCTGCAGGCAGAGCTTTTAGAATTTTCACTCGACCAAGTCAATAAGCCATGAGGGCCCTGTTTATTTCTCTCAGCTATTTAGGAGTTTTAATATCTCCCTCCCATAATTAATCTCTACATCTTCTTTATCTTGTTCTTTTGCAATTGTAAACATGCTCTTGCAGCTCTTCCCAAAGATTTTTGGGGGAATAGGAATAAAAATCAATCAGGGTGAAATAGACTTGGAGAGGAATGAAACTTGTCTCTCTACTGCATCTTCTCTGCAGACTCTTGCCCTGTATCTATCCAGTCACGTCCCCTCCACCCCCACGTTTGTACCTCGGAGCGCTGCAGGAAATACTGCAGACCATGTGGCATCTCTGTCAGAGGACAATGTACTGCGGTCAGTGGGTCCAGAGCTTTCTGCTTTTGTTACTCTGATGTTTCCTCAAGTACAAAGGGGGCAGCAGTTTCGCTCAATTGGATTAAGGTGTGGGGACTTTAACTTGACTTTAAATCATCTTATACTTACACAAAAATTTATCTTAACTATTACGTTTTGGAAATTATCCTTTTTTTCATTTTATGTTTTAGGCTTCTCTGAAAAGTCAGTGACAAAGAGATTTTTGTTTTGTTTTGTTTTGATTCCGTTTTACCTTATATATTTTGCTGCTATGTTTATCTTTATATTAAAATCATAGCTGTGTCATATCACTTTAATTGTAAAGTTTTCTCTTGGTAATTAAAAAAATGAACTAAGAATTCTTCATATTATGTTAAAACATTGTGATGTTGTCATTTATGACAAATCACTATCACAGATGCTTAAAAACTAATTTAAATGTTTGTATAATGTATATCATGATTTTTACTTTCAAAGCCATGTATGATCCCCATGGAATTTCCAAGTCTTTCGTCTTTTTTATTTCCAAGTCTTTCATCTTTTGAATTTCTTTATCCTAGCACATTATAAAGCAAGCCAAAAATAGAATTATGTTGCTCACTTTTTTCAAATCCCTCTTCAATCAAAACTATTTATTGAAAACTATGAGGTAGGAATTATCTCTTTAGAAATTGGCTTTGAGATTTTTAGACATAAACTTCTTCATAGTCAGTCTTACGAAAGGTTTTGCTTTTGTTTTTTGAATTCCTAAGATCTTATGAATAACATTTTGTTGCATGTTTTGTATGTCTATTCTAAAATAAAGTGAAAAATTATAAATTGTACAAGTCAATAGCCAATCTTAAATCCAATTGCATTTTTGTAACCTTTGGCTAATATCTTTAATAGTAACCAACAGGGTACTGAATAAATGTGGCTCGCAAATACTTAAATTACTTTTCTCTTTGCCAAGTGATTTTTTTCCATATTTGAATACCTTCCGTGACCTGATTGTAACTCATTATGTACAATCTTGCACTTTAGTTAGATTCCCATTTTGTGCTTGAAGTGATTATAGGGTCATTTTTGGTATGTTTCACCAAGATGTTTCATTTTTTGGCAGATCCAGCAACTATCCCATAGAATTTTTGAATTGTTCCAGAAAATGTCATCACTATTGATATAATTAAGGCCTTACTTCCTTGGAAGAAGATCAAACTGTAAGCTGTATAAAGCCCAAGGAATGTTTTTGGAGTTTCAGCCATATATTTAACTTGAAAATTTTTTATCTAAAAAATATGTTAGTGCCAAGGGGCCTGGGCGGCTCAGTTGTTAAGCATCTGCCTTTTGCTCAGGTCATGATCCCGGGGTCCTGGGATCGAGCCCTACATCAGGCTCCCTGCTCGGAGGGAAGCCTGTTTCTCCCTTTCCCAATTCCCCTGCTTGTGTTCCCTCTCTCACTCTCTGTAAAAAATATGTTAGTGCCAATTTAATTGGTGGCAAGGATGCCCAGCCTATCCAGAGATTTGTGAGAAATAGTAAATGGTTGCCGTTTTAACCACTAAGTTTGGGGTGATTTATTATGCAGCACTATTGTGGCAATAGATAACTGATACATAATTTGTTATCCTCAAGTAAAATGCTACTATAATAAAAACCTAAAATACGTGGTGCTTGCTTCTGATTCAGTTGGCAAATATTGGCTTTAAAAGTGAAAGGAAACTGTTAGCAAAGGTTGGAAGAGAAGTAAAGAAACTGTTAGGATAAACTGGAACAAATTGTGTTCCACATTAAACAGTGGCAAAACAACTTGTAAAACTTTCACCTGTGGTAACTGGAAAAATAGAAAATTTACTTAATGAACTTTTGGAGTTGAGCAAGGAGACATACCAGGATGCAAAATAAAGCTGTTTTTCATCTCCATCCTCTTAAGTCAGGAAATTCTCAAAGTAATATAGGTATTAAGGAAAATATCAGATGAAGGATGTAGCCAAGAGAACCTTTGTTAAAACCTCTGAAAGAATTAAGGTGATGCCTGGTGTACCTCTGAGGCAACAAGGCTTGTAGGAATCATAAAAACATGGCCTACAGCAGCCTGACCTAACCAAAGTAGCACTGATTATGACTAGAGAGAGGGACCTGTTTCAAAAGAATGGCTGGTATGAATTTTGCTAAATGAGGTATAGTCCAGTCAGATTCACAGGAAACTTAAAAAAATATTTTGGAAGTTTTACATGTAAAAGTGCTTGGACTAAAAGTTTCTAAGACTGTTCAAAGTGTAAAAAGGCCTTGGAATCATAACTTTCTATGGACAGAAAGTAGGATAAACAAGTTGCTTAAGGAGCATACTTTCCCATGCCCTCTCATGGGAAATTTTGAGAAAAACAAGGACCAGAGACCTCTCTAATATAGAACAGATTTTCTACCTTGCTACTGAAGTCCTGAAAAAATGAGAAGAGAGAGAGTGAACAACACGTAAGAAGGCTTGGTAAGTAAGTAAGATTGGTAGAAAAATCAACTGGGGGGGTTGGGGGGAAGGAAGAGACAGAAATTGAGAGAGACAGAGAGGGAGAAAAATGAGAGAGAGAGAGAAAAAAATGAGAGAGAGAGAGAGAGAGAGAGAGCAAGCCAGGGAATTTGTTTCAGAGAAGTAAGGTTTTAGTAGACTAGCACATTGGGGCATAAGAGGAACATTGACACATACCTCTCACTAACCTTTTGAGAGAGTGGTAGGGGAAATGATAGAAATAAAAGGTAAACTTCAGGATAAAGATGTAGAGAAGTTTGTTTACTAAGTAATGGTGCATAGGCAGGGTGATCATAAGTTCCGATTTTCATGGAAGAGTCATGTTTCTACTTAATGTCCTATAGTCTTGTCTGGTTTACCATCTGTCCTATCTAAAACATCCCAGTTTGGACACTAAATTCTCTGGTCCCCTTACACAAATGGTACTTTAAGAGAGAAGGGAGGTGTGGGGATTTGAGTGAGAGGAGAAAACAGGTATTTGTTGAATGTGTGAGTGGATGAAACTAACAAAATGGTGGGATGAGGGGTGCCTGGGTGGCTCAGTGGGTTAAAGCCTCTGCCTTCGGCTCAGGTCATGATCTCAGGGTCCTGGGATCGAGCCCCGAATTGGGCTCTCTGCTCAGCGGGGAGCCTGCTTCCCTTCCTCTCTCTCTGCCTGCCTCTCTGCCTACTTGTGGAAAAAAAAAAATGGTGGGATGAGCAGAGAGGGTGGATGAAGAGAGGGTCTTAAGTCCTTCAGAGTGACTCAGCATCCTTAACATGTTAGCTTGCTTGAAGAGTTTCATTAGTCTCTTTCTTGAAAGACTCAAATTTCTCTGGAAATAATGCATCTTAGGTCTAGATTTATCCTGCTTCTGAAGGGGTTCTAATCCATGAAGGGTGAATTAATTGCTTAGTTTTCTTGTGTGCAAATAGTAGCACTTCCCTGGATTGAGATATTTATTTACTAAAAATGATCTCTTTGTTGATTATTAATTTTAAACCTCTCCCTTGAAATTTAATATTAATCCTCTTCACTCTATTGCCTGTGTTTTAAAAACCTATTTACCAGTTGGAGTTAGCTTTTCTTTCCTTTTCTGTTTTTCTTCCTTCCTTCCTTTTTAACATATTTATTTCCAAAAGCTTTGATTTTCAATTTTAATAAATTAAAAGAATGTACCAAAGATAGAGTATGGTAGTGTATGTGGCAGTGGTGGTGGGAGGTGGTATGCTCAGCAGTGTAAAAAAAAAAAAAAAAAAAAAATAGTGTGCTAGGAAACAACTATTGGGAGAATAATTGACCCATGACTGGTCATGGTCAATTGACCCATGACTGGTCAAAAACATGAAAATTTTAAAAGACAGTTATTTTGGTTGCACAGATTACTGTAAAATTAGGAAAATTTCTTAAATATTGCATCAATATATTAAAAGTATTTTATAAGATCAAGGTAATTGTTAGAGTGAAATACAGGCATATTCTGATATACATTACGTGGTTAAGAAAATCTGCAGGGGAGCGTTGGAGAAGTATGTTTGGGGTGGGGGTGTGGAAGTAGTCTCAGTCCATCCTGAAGTAGGATTCAGGATACTTTGAATAGATTTGATGAATTGTCAGCAAGAGGGCATTTGGCTGGAGAAAGGGACTTTACATCTACTCTTAGGAGATTAAACAATTCCATTGTAGGGAAGATGGCAGTGTATCTCTCTGAAATATTGGATGTTCCAGTTGGTCCTTAGGTCATCTGAATTGCAGAAAGGACAACTCCAGGTAAAGGTTGTCAGATCATCTCTTCATAAATGCTGAACTAAATCCAACCCAGAGTTGAGTGAGAGTTTTGCAGGTAATGTTGCATGAATGAGGCACTCTCAGGATATCCAGGGGCACCATGAGGGCTTCTTGGACTCCTGAAGTGTTTGTCTTGTGGCTCTGGGATATGCAGAGCCAGGGACTTCTCTAGTCACTTCCTCTGCTCCAGCCTATCCAGTTCTTCCCAGATAGTGGAACTGATGAGGATAGGCTAGAGAAGGATATATCTGAATATACAGGAGGCATTCCCTGGGAACTTAAGGAAATCTTCCTGAGTTGGAGCAGGTATCTAACTAGGGTTTGCCATTTCCTGACAGCACATGGGAGAAGAATGAGGCACAAACAAGTCAGCTGCAAGAGAAGGGGAGCAGGGGACAACAGTAGAAAAGACTGTTGCCCCGAACAACTCCTCAGTCCCTCTTTTATTAGATATAGACAGTAACCAACAGAAGAGCTGAAGAAGACCCAACAGCAATCATATGCCTTGTAGATAAACAAGAAGGAAGGCAAAATATGTCTGGTCAAGCAGTATAAAGTTTATAGTTGAACAAACACATTCAAAGGACTTCTCTAATTAGCCACAGGTGCTGGGGGGGCAGATAATGGAAAAATGAAGCAGGCGGCATTCCGCCCTGAGCTAGCCAGGCATCCCCAGCTGCTCGGCTTCAAGGCCATATATTGTCCTCTTCCCCAGAGACCTGTTGCCAGTATGTGTTTTTCTTGAGGCTCTATCTAAACATGCTTGGTAACTAGTAAAATCTCCCATGGGTTATATTTTAAGTAATACATTGTTCTGAGGGACAGTTACAGGGTTGGTCATGTTACTTGAAATACACATCCATGAAAGATGAGCTAGAGCAAATGAAATGTAACTCATTATGTAAATTTGATCCCATTTGTAAAGACAAGTTGGTAAGTTCTGGAGCTATTCAAGTATAGATTTATAATGAACTATATACATTGCAATATCCTCTGCTCCCCTCCCTCAGTCTCTAAAGCAAAGGGTGTATGTTATTCTATATATTTTTTTCATATTGACACCATTCCTTGGAATGTTAGCTCTGTGGTATGCTGCACAACACATGAGCAAATTAATCAGAGGCAAAAAACCCTACGCACATCGGCTTCTTGGCCCAACACAGTTTAAAATCAGATAGCCTCTGAATCTTAGTTTATTTATTGGAAAGTGTTTAAGATTAACAAAAGTATTTGTTGTATTTGTTCCAAGGAAAAAGATGATGAAATCCTTATATTCCTTATAAGTTGAGCCAATATATTTCAGACTGAGATATTCTGAGAATGTACATTCTTTTGTAAAATCTAATAAACTCTTTTGGGAGACTCTGTTTTTTTGTTTTTTGTTTTCCCGTCAACTATATCGGTAGAAGTTTTCTGAAAATAGCTCACCAATGACAGACTGGAATCAGAACAATAAGCAACTTCCCAAAGAGAGTCTTAGAAAAAAATTTTTTTTGTCTCTTAGAAAAAGATAATTTTATAAAAGATTGTTTTTGCTAGAGTAAATCAAGAAAAGTCTAATTTACTGAGGCACATAAATAAAATAGTTCTCTAAATGAGAATTTAGTCTACTTTCTTAGGTCAAAACATGCTGTTTTCTTTCTACCTCTTTTGTGAAAAGTCTGAGAATCTCTAGAAAACCAGTATTCTCTTCTCTTTATGAGGCTCATTTATACAAAGCAGTGATCCTAGCTATAAAAGGTTAGTGACTTTTTTGTAAATGCAGATATTTATTAGTAGGTAAATAGTTTTATTAAATATTTATACTTATGTAATAGAATACTATGTGGTCATTAAAAAGAAGGAAGATGCCTATGTACTTCATAGATACAAAGATACATAGATACAAAATGTACTTCAAGATATCCTGTTTACAGAAGGAACAAAATAATGCCATATCTTCCTACCATTTGCAGTTGAAAAGAGGGGACGAATAACACTATGTACATATCTCTGGTGGTCTCTGGGTGGGAACCCAGGGTATGCGGAAGGCAAATAGGAAGAAAATATTTTTAGTATTATATAATCTTTTGTATACTTTAAGTGTTTAAGCATATGATATTTCTCACTTAAATTAAACAAATAAATCATTGGAAATGTAACCCACTTGTGCAGCTTAGATCTTCTTCTGCTTCGAACACATGCCTTTAAGCCCTGTCCCATCTTCATCTCTAGTATAAAGGGGACATAGACTATTCAAGGGATTTTTGAAGATGACCTGGTCAGGCTGACCCATTCTATGGTTGGGGTGAAGAATCCAGAGTGGGAGATACTTGTTCAAGGATATACAATGGGTTAGAATCAAAGTCCAGACTAGAGCTCCAGGTATCTTAATTCTACAGAAGTGCTCTTCTTATTCAGTGGCCCTCTAGGAGAGAGAACAGTGTTGGCCTTAAGAATGACCATCCAGGGCACCTGGATGGCTCAGTTGGCTGGGCGACTGCCTTTGGCTTGGGTCGTGATCCCAAAGTCCAGGGATCGAGTCCCACATCAGGCTCCCAGCTCCATGGGGCATCTGCTTCTCCTTCTGACCTTCTCCTCTCTCATGCTCTCTCTCTCAAATAAATAAAATCTTAAAAAAAAAAAAAAAAGAATGACCATCCATTCCATTCTTGCTTCCTAGTGATACTCACTAAGCCTATCTCATAAGGATATCTCATGCCCTAGGACCTCCTTCCTAGCCTTTAGGCACTAACTAACCAGAATAATAAAACCATAAAATGTCCTAACTCAGGACTTTTAAATCTGAGGTCTATGGATAGGTTTCAGGAAATCCTTTATCTAATTAAGAGCTGAGACGTTTGGGGAAAGAGCTGTTTTCTATGAGCTTCATTGCCAAGTAAGATGAAGAAAACTTTTATACCTGAAAGGTCCCCCAATAATGGGTCCATGATTAAAGGAGCGAGACTGATACAAAGCGAAGGTCAAGCAAAGCTTTATTTTATGCCAAGCATCGAGAATCAAACCGAACATTCGGGGCCGCACCTCTTACAGAGAGGGTGACCTCTCTTTGCCTTACAGATTAGCTTTTAAGGGCAAAGGCCATGTGGTTGGGGCTGGCCACGCACGGGTGGCCAATGAAACTGTAACACACAGAGAAAGCTGCACAGTCATGCTAGGTCACATATAAGTGACCAATTGAATTACAATTTACCCTATAGTAGACATTTGAACTAGCCTATCACCTTGGTCAGAATTGGCGCCCAAAAGGCGCCAGGGCCCATACTCCTTGGTAGCTAGGGAGACAGTATGCGCCCTCCCCCCCGCCCCCCCACCCCACCCCCCCACTGATTGGATGTCTCCACCTGGCCTGACCCACCCTTGTATTTGGGCTTTGTTACCTAAGACTGGTTTCGGGGACTTGTTTTTAAGTAAGTCCCTGAGCGGGGGCAGGGTCAGTTTAAGTTTTACTGTATAAACAACAAAATCACTGTTTAACCCAAGATGGAATCCCTCTGGCTAAATAGGCCCTTACAATACCCAGAAGAGAAGGGTAGAAAAGCAGCCATCAAGTCTAGGGGCACCTGGGTGGCTCACTTAGTTAAAGTATCTGGCTCTTGGTTTTGGCTCAGGTCATGATCTCAAGGTCCTGGGATTGAGCCCCGTCTTGGGCCTCCTACTCAGCATGGAGTCTGCTTGAGGATTCTCTCCCTCTTTTTCTGCCCTCCCCTGCCATACCTCTCTAAAATAAATAAATAAATCTTTAAAAAAAAAAAAAAAGTCTAACCCTACTCAGATACCCAGATGTCCTCAACAACAACCTGTTTTTCAGCTAGAACACATCCAAGTGCTGGAAAGTCATCATCAGCAACAACAAAATTCACGTGGACTTTTAGTTTCAAAGTACTGGAGTGACTTTGGTTCTTTTTTTGCTACAATCCATGTCCATTATATGGTGTCCTTACTTTGGAGACTATTGAAAGAGCCACTGTCAGGAACACAATGCCATGGCAGGAACAAAAGAGAGTTTAGAGGATATCACACCGAGAATAAATGTTCAGCCAGAAAGTGGCATGCATTATTTGTATTTCAGTTCTTTGGCCAGAATGGTTACATGGCCTCAACCAACCACAGGCAGCCAGAAAGGGCTATCATGCCATGTGCCTGGAAGGCAGAGAACTGGAAATATTCAGTGACCAGTATTCATTACTACCATTTTTCTCCCTGCATAAAAGGCTAGTAAGTCCTGTCTGAGTTCTAGCAATTTCTTAAATGCCAAGAAAAATTAAGCCACTCAGACAACAGAGCTGATTGAAAACTATGGTAGTAGGGGCGCCTGGGTGGCTCAGGGGGGTAAAGCCTCTGCCTTCGGCTCAGGTCATGATCCCAGAGTCCTGGGATCAAGCCCCGCATCGGGCTCTCTGCTCAGCAGGGAGCCTGCTTCCTCCTCTCTCTCTGCCTGCTTCTCTGCCTACTTGTGTTCTCTGTCTGTCAAATAAATAAATAAAAATCTTGGGAAAAAAAAAAAGAAAACTGTGGTAGTAGGATATACAATTGTAGTTGATAATTTCAGTACCTGTCTGGCCCTCTTCACTTCCATGGTGAAGAGATGCATCTCTCTGGTCATGCTTGATCACATTATCACCCTTCTCCACAACAGATTGGCCTAGGGATTGACACATCCTGGAGGATGTCAATCCAATGGCTAGACTGTAACCAAATGTATGTGGGTTTTGTTTTGTTTTGTTTTGAGACACAGAGCTTATAGTTAAATGATACAGGGCCTATTAATTAAGTGATTTTATAGAGTTGAGGCTAGGGCAGGCAATTTCAGCCATGTTCATACTCTTAAATTAATCGATCAGAAACTGCCTGGGGAGAGTAGCCAATGGTCAGAGAGGATGAGATATAGTAAGTATATAAGATAAAAATTTATATGTGGTCCTGGAGAAGGAGAGAATAAGAGTCTGAGAGAGAGAGAAACAGAGAGAGAAACTTCTATCTTTAGTAGTTCCTATGTCCCAGTTCCTATTCCCAAAAGGCCAACTGTGCTTCATTTCTCTGAGATAATTTTGTAGCTTTTTAATAAAGTCTCCCCATTTTTTTGAGCTGCCTTATTATTCATATTAAATGAGTTGGAAGTCCTAGTCACTCTGCTTCTGCCTAAATTATCACTTATAATTTTTGCCAGGATAATGTAGAAATTTCAGAACTCGTTCTGGGGTGTATGGTTGGGCACAAAGAGAAAAGAACCTCACTGTAAACCTGCATTCACCATGTCTTATTATTTACTAGTATTCATGATACACCGTCATCTGGGGATGAGCGGAACTGGGAGAGGCTGCCCCACCCATGGTTCATTTATTCCTAGAAGGAGCAAACACAGTGAGGGGAACTGTGCTTTTCATATGCAAATCAACCAACCCAGCATCTAGCCACTCTGCACCTCCCTTGTCAGGCTCCTACATTCCAGGCCAGTATTGCCTGACCACTCCACAACCAGGTACCAGACAACTCAAGACGGCCCCTTTAGCCCCAGCCTGCTGCAGTTGTTCAAACTTCACAATCTTAAGCCTGCCTTGCCCTGCCTTGCCAGTTCCTTCCCATAAAAACCACAACAAAGCCTCTTCCCCTGCTTTCTCTTCTCTCCCCCTGCCTCTTGATCCATGCTGGTGCTTCTCCTGGGGCCCTTCCATGGTGTGTTATGCCTCCTGTTTCTAAAGATCTGTAAATATAAAAGTTCTTCCTTCATGACAATCATTTCCATGGCTGCCTGTCTTACCATATCTGATAAAAACAATTCCAAAGTACACTTTGAAACAAAACCTTTGTTTTCCTCTGTGTCTCGATCTTAGGTCACCTATTAATTTACTCGTCTAAGTGTTTTGGAGGGTGGTCCTCTCAAATATCCAAATTAGAAACTGTCTAATGACATGTAAGGACCCATTTAGCCAGAGCGACCCCATCTTGGTTAAAAGTCATTTTGTTGTTTGTGCAGTAAAACTTAAACTGACCCTGCCCCCCTCCCACCAGAGAAACTTACTTAGAAGCAAGTCTGGGAAACCAGTAAAATATGGTCAGCTAGTTCCTAATAACAGAGCCCAGAATACAAGGCCAGGTCGGCCAGTTCTTGATAACAGAGCCCAGAATACAAGGACGAGTCAGGCCAGGTGGAGACATCGAATCAGTAAGAAACACATACTTTTCCCCTAACCACCAAAGAATGTAAACCCTGCCATTTGGGCGCCAACCTTGAGCACCAATTCTGACCAGAGTAATAGGTTAGGTCAAACAGCTACTATAGGGTAAATTGTAATTCAATTGGCCACCTGCGTGGGACCTAACATGACTGCAATCTCATTGGCCACCTATGTGTGGCCAGACTTTTGCTCTATAAAAGGTCGTCTGTAAGATGGGGAGGGGTCGCCCTCTTCGGAGCCGGCCCTGACCGGTCAGTCAGTCGATTCTTGAGCCTATAAACTGGGGGTGGTCGCTCTCTGCAGAGACGGGCCTGGCCGGTCAGTCTGACTTCTAATGCTTAGCATAGAATAGAGCTTTGCATAACTTTAACTTTGTTTCAGTCTCGTTCCCCTGGCCGATCAATCTAACTTCTAATACTTACCATAAAATAAAACTTTGAATAACTTTCACTTTATCTCAGTCTCGTTTCATTTAATAACGGACCTAACAGACATAGGAAAGAAAAAAGTAAAGGAATTGATTTTTCCTTCTCAAGTTTTTTATATGAAATGAATCATGCTTTTCTCTAAGCACATTTTTATGTAAAAACCCACTACTTATTGTCATGTGCATTGCTTTCTCTCGGGCAGAGCACACAAAAACACACGAACACATTCTTACCCTTTTTTTTCCAGACTCCGCAAACCACCATCCTTTTATTATGACAACAAAACAATGACCTCAGTTCTGTCAGAATTTAATTACTGATATTAAAATCATCTTGTTAGGGTTTTATGTGGAGTATGGGATACTCCTAGGTAGTATTTAGCTAGGGAACATGGAAATGCCTGCATCATGTTTTTGATATATTTCTCTAGGGAAGGCTCAGGCACAATTCCGTTCTGTCTGTAAACCCACAGTGTATAATAAGCTGGTATTCAAGCATATATAGTGTTTGCTAAAAATATCCACCTCCTTAAGGGACACCTGGGTGCCTCAGTTGGTTAAGCATCTGCCTTCTGCTTGGGTTGTGATCCCAGGGTACCAGGATTGAGCCTGCAAGGGGATTCCCTGCCCAGTGGGGAGCCTGCTTCTCCCTCTGCCTGCTGTCCCTCTACTTGTGCTCACTCTCTCTCTCTGACAAATAAATAAAATCTTAAAAAAAAAAAAATTCAACCTTCCTTTAGTTCCAGAACCTCAAGATGGGATGATTTAGTACAATACTTTCCTTAGTTCTCCTCTTAATGTTGATAAAGAATATTAAAGGTATATCCCAGCTGTCTTGGGCTCTCAGACACTGAAGTATTTCTATCCTGGTTCAGGAAGAATGGACTACACAAGCTCGATATGCTAGGCAAGGAACAGCCATGACTGTTCTCAAGTGTGTCAGTCAAGGTCTAGTCGTGAAAACAAAACCACATGCTTAAATATTTAAAGCAGAAAGGAATTTAATATAGGGATTTAGGAGATTGTAGGGAAGCGCGGGAAGCTACTACCAAGGCCATGGGCTCCTTACAGTCCCCAGGCTGAAGGATAAGAGAGGATACGCAGTGCCAGATGGCTTCTGCAGCTGCAGCTCCTATCAGCCTTAGCATCTCTGTAACAAGAATACATTGTTTCTTTTCCACCTTTTTTTTGTTAATATCATTTTAATATATTTCATTTTCATTCAAACCAATGCAGCTTAATATTCTATAATTGGTCAATGGAAGCCTCATCTCATTGACCCCTGGGTCCTTTGCACATGCCACAGTGATCCTTGTAGCTTCCTCTTTTTCACCATTTGAATGTCACTCCTGTGCCTCTCTGTTTCCTGTGCTCAAACTCTGATAGGAAGGTACTATGGGAACATAGTTCACAGGCTTCTAGCCCTGTGATAACAGAGAAGAGTGTGAAAGGGTGCCAAAGCAATGTGTAGTGCTGAACGACAATTTGAGACACCATTTTTATCAGGACATTACAGTGCCTTATCACTCAGAGACAACTCTTCTTTCTAAAGGGCTAGTGACTTAAAATACATTCACAAAGACTTGCCCTCATTCAAAGATAGGGCACATAGACTTCATTTCTGGATGTTAGGAAATGAAAGAATTTATGAATACGTTTTCAAGTGATCACAGTAGTATATCTACTTTTTAAAATCTGTTGAAGCTTTTGTTGTGAACTTACGTACAGGCAATTTTCACACGTTTTGTTTATTTGAAAAGAAGGCATGCTCTCTTTTTTATGGTACAGAGTTTAATATGGCCCTATATAGTCTACCTTACTGATTGTGTTATTTAGAACTTTGATATCTTTTCTAAATTTTTCCATTTTATTTTACTAGATTTGCGAGGGGTGTGTTAGTCGTGTCTATCTTTTTCTTTCTTCATCTCAAGTTTTTGTTTTGTAAAGAAATATTAGCCTCTTATCAGATACATCATTTGCAAATATCTTCTTCCATTCAGTAGTACCTTTTTGTTTTGTTGATGATTTCCATTTTTGTGTGGATTAAAAAAAATTTTTTTTAATTTTAATACATCAACACATGATGCTAAATTAGTTTCAGGTACACAACACGGTGATTTGACAAGTTTATACATTATGCTATGCTCACCACAAGCGTAGCTCCCATCTGTCACCATACAATGCTATTATAATTTCATTAACTATACTCCTTATGCTGTGGTTTTTATTTTTGTGACTTATTTATTCCATAACTGAAAGTCTGTATCTCCTTCTCCTCTTTACTTGTTTTGCTGATCGCCTCTGGCAACCATTAGTTTTATCTCTGAACTTATAGGTCTGATTCTGCTTTTTGTTTGTTTATTCATTTGGCTTTTAGATCCCACATATGAGTGAAATGGTACGCTATTTGTCTTTCTCAGTGTGACTTATTTCACTTAGCAGAATACCCTCTAGGTCCATCCATGTTGTCATGAATGGCATGATATTATCCATTGTCATGGCTGAATAATATTTCATTTTATATGTGTGTGTGTGTGTGTGTGTGTGTGTGTATCCTACATCTTCCTTATCAGTTTATCTTTTGATGGACACTTAGATTACTCCCATATATTGAATATTATAAATAATGCTGCAATAAACATAGGGGTGCATATACCCTTTTGAATTAGTGTTCTCATTTTCTTTGTGTTAATACCTAGTAGTGGAATTATTGGATCATATAATGTTTCTATTTTTATTTATTTATTTATTTATTTTTTTTTTTTTAAGATTTTATTTATTTATTTGTCAGAGAGAGAGAGAGAGTGAGCACAGGCAGACAGAGTGGCAGAGGGAGAAGCAGGCTCCCTGCAGAGCAAGGAGCCCGATGTGGGACTCGATCCCAGGACGCTGGGATCATGACCTGAGCCGAAGGCAGCCGCCCAACCAACTGAGCCACCCAGGCGTCCCTCTATTTTTATTTTTTGAGGAACCTCCATAGTGTCTTCCACAGTGGCTGCACCAATTCACATTCTCACCAACAGTGTACAAGAGTTCCTTTTTTCCTCATCCTTATCAACATTTGTTATTTTTTGTCTTTTTTATTTCCAGCCATTCTGACAGGTATAAAGTGATATCTCACTGTGCTTCTGATCTGCATTTCCCTGATTATTAATGACGTTGAGCAACTTTTCAAGTGCCTGTTATCTATATATAGTCTTTGGAAAATGCCTATTTAGGTCTTCTATCCGTTTTTAAAATCAGATTGTTGGTTTGTTTTTGTTGTTGAGTTATATAAGTTCTTTATGTATTTTGGATATTAACCCCTTATCAGATATATCATTTGCAAATATCTTCTCCCATTCAGTAGGTTGCTTTTTGTTTTGTTGATGATTTCCTTTGCCGTGCAAATCTTTTTATTTTGATGTACTCCCAATAGTTTTTTATTTTGTTTCCTATACCTTCGAAGACATATCTACAAAAAATGTTGCTACAGCCAGCCGATGTCAGAAATTCCTGCTTGAATTCTCTTCTATGGACATTGAGGCCGTTAATTCATTTAAAAAAAAAAGATTTTAGTTATTTATTTGACACAGAGAGAGATCACAAGCAGGCAGAGAGGAAGGCAGAGAGAGAGGGGGAAGCAGGCTCCCCACTGAGCAGAGAGCCCCATGCAGGACTCGATCCCAGGACCCTGAGATCATGACCCGAGCCTAAGGCAGAGGCTTAACTCACTGAGCCATCCAGCACCCGAGGCCTTTAATCCATTTTGAGTTTATTCTCGTGTATGTTAGAAAGTGATCCAGTTTCATTTTTTCACATGTAGCTGTACCAGCACCAACTACTGAAAACATGTCTTTTCCCCATTGTATATTTATGCCTCTTTTGTTATAGATTAATCAACTAAAGTGTGAGTTTATTTCTGGGCTCTCTATTCTGTTCTTTCCATCTCTGTTTCTATTTTTATGTCAGTACCACCTTGTTTTGATTACTATAGCTTTGTAGTATATCTTGACATCTGGAATTGTGATAGTTTCAGCTTTCTTCTTTCTCAAGATTGCTTTGGCTATTCAGAGTCCATACAAGTTTGTGGTTCCATACAAATTGTAACATAATTTGTTCTAGTTCTGTGGAAAATGCTGTTGGTATTTTGATAGGGATTGCACTAAATCTACAGATTGCTTTGGGTAATATGGACATTGTAACAATGTCAATTCTTCCAATATTGAGCATGGAATATCTTTGCATTTGTTTGTGTCATCTTCAATTTCTTTCACTAATGTTTTACACTTTTCAGAGCATAAGTCTTTCCCCTCCCAAAGTAACTTTATTCCTAGGTATTTATTCTTTTTGATGCAACTATAAATAAAATTGTTTCCTTAATTTCTCTTTCTGCTACATTATTATTAATGTAGAGAAACACTGTTGATTTCTGGAGATTAAGTTTGTATTTGATAAATTAATTTATTACTTCTGGTAGTTTTTTGTTGGAGTCTTAAGAATTTTCTATGTATTGTATCACATCATTTGCAAATAGTGACAGTTAAACTTCTTCTGCAGCCATATGAATGCCTCTTGTTTCTTTTTCTTATCTGATTGTGGTGGCTAGGACTTCCTGTATTTTATGGGCAGATATTAATAACATTTTTATTATGCATTTTAGTGTTTTGCATCATGAAGTGTATTTTTCTTGGTCTCATTTCATATTTGGGGCTAAATTATGCCTTATTTGAAAATAGGATTATGATTCTTGCTATTCATTTATTCATTTACATTTTTGTTTGTCATCATCTTATCTTTATCATCATCCTTCTGAGTCTTCTTATTTTGGATGTTTCCATTAACACAGATGAGAGTTATATTTTTCCTTGGTAGCCAACCTGAATTTTGTAGTAAGTGTGATATTCTATTTACATTTAATCAAACAACCTATACATTTGTTCAGTTTGGTCAAGTCTTATGTTATATTTATTTTGTGCATAAGTTTTTATATGCAGAAGAATATGTGTGTATACACATAGACATTTTCACTAGGTAGAATCATCTTACTTTGGCATTTATTTTGGTATTTAGGAATTTTTTTTAGAACTTAATTATTTTTTTTTACAGCAGTTTTAGATTCACAGCTAAATTGAGAGAGAGGTATAGAGATTTTCCATATATTCCCTTCCCACATGCACAGCACCTCCCCTCCATTAACAATCCACCAAAGTGGTACATTTGTTACAATTGATAGACCTACACTGACACAGCATAATCACCCAAAGACTATAGTTTACATTAGGTATTTGTATAACTCTTGATATTATACATTCTGTGGGTTTTGACAAATGTATAAGGACATGTATCCACCACTATAGTATCATACAGAGTATTTTCACACCTCTAAAATTCCTCTGTGCTCTGCTTATTCATCCCCCTCTCACAACCATGGATCCTTTTGCTATCTTCATAGTTTGGCCTTTTCCACAATGTCACATGGTTGAAATCATATACTTTGTAGCCTTTAAGATTGGCTTCTTTCACTTAACAACAGGAATTCAAGTTTCCTTTATGTCTTTTCATGGCTTGATAGCTCATTTCTTTTAAGCATGAAACAATATTTCATTGTCTGGAGGTATTTATCTATTCACTTCCTGAAGGACATCTTAATTTCTTCCAAGTTCTAGCCATTATTAATAAAGCTGCTGTAAACATCTGTGTGCAGGGTGTGCCTGGGTGGCTGAATCAGTTAAGCATCTGTTTGGGATTGAGCCCCTCATTGAACTCCCTGCTCGGCAGGGAGACTGCTTCACCCTCTCCCTCTGCTCCTTCCCCTGTTTGTGCATCCTCTCTCTCTCTCTCTCTCTCTCTCTCTGGTGAATAAAGCCTTAAAAAAAAAAAAAAACTATGTGCAGGTTTTTATATGAACATGTTTTCAACTCCTTTTGGTAAACATGAAAGAGAATAATTTCTAGATTACATGGGAAGAATACATTTAGTTTTTAAGAAACAGCTCAACTGTCTTCCAAAGTGGTTGTAGCTTTTTGCATACCCACCAGCAGTGTATGAGAGTTCCTGTCACTCTACATTCTGGCCAATATTTGATGTTGTCAATGTTCCGGATTTTGGCATTTCTTACAAATATGTAGTTATATCTCATCATTGTTTTAATTTGCATTTCCCTGATTATACATGATGTGGAACATTTTTTCGTATGCTTATTTACCATCTGTGTATCTTCTTTGGTGAGGTGTCTTTTAGGTCTTTGGGCAATTATTTAATCAGGTCATTTGTTTATTATTGAGCTTTAGGAATTCTTTGTATATTTTATTTTATTTTGAAAGATTTTATTTATTTATTTGATAGACAGAAATCACAAGTAGTCAGAGAGGCAGACAGGGCGGGAGGGGGTTAGGCAGGCTCCCCGCTGAGCAGAGAGCCGATGCGGAGCTTGATCCTAGGACCCTGAGATCATGACGTGAGCTGAAGGCAGAGGCTTTAACCCACTGAGCCACCCAGGCACCCCTCTTTGTATATTTTAGATAACAGCCCTTCATTAGCTATATCTTGCAAATATTTTCTTCTAATCTGTCCCTTATCTTCTCATTCTCTTGATATTGTCTTTCAAGAGTAGGAGTTTTTAATTTTAGTATGTCCACCTTATCCATTTTTTCTTTCATGGATCATGCTTGGTGTTATATTTCAAAGTCGTTGTTGTACCCAAGGTCAACTAGGTTTTCTTCTATGTTGTCTTCTAGAAGCTTCATATGTTTGTGTATTATATGTCAGTGTGTGATCTATTTAGAGTTATTTTTGTGGGGTGGTAATTTCTGTGTTTAGATTTTTTCATGTGTGTATGGATGTCCAGTTGTTCCAGCATCACTTGTTGAAAAGGCCATATTTTGTCCATTGAATTGCTTCTGTTCCATCAATAATCAGTTGACCATATTTATGTGGGTCTATTTCTTGGCTTATAATTCTGTTCCATTGATCTATTTGTCTATTCTTTCCTCAATATCACACTAATTTGATTACTGTATCTGTATAACTTCACAGGAAGCCTTAAAGTATCAGTCCTCCAACTTTGTTCTCTATCAATATTATGTTGGCTATTCTGGGTGTTTTGCTTCTCCATATAAACTTTAGAATCTGTCTACCAACATCCATGAACTTGCTGGGATTTTGATTGGGATTGTGTTGAATCTATAGATCATGCTGGGAAGAACTGACATCTTGACAGTATTGTCATCTCATCCATAAACTTGGAATATCTCTCCATTTATTAGGTCTTTGACTTCATTCATCAGACTTTTATAGTTTTCTTCATATAGAGTTTGACATATGAGACTTATACATAGGTATTTCTTTATTTTGGGTACCAGGATAAATAATACTAATGTTTTTAATGTTAAATTCTATTTGTTTATTGCTAGTATTTAGGGAAGCAATTGACTTTTGTCTATTGAGCTTGTATCTCTGTATCCTGTGACCTTGTTATAATGGTTATTAGTTCCAGGAGGTTTTGATTGTTTGTTTGTTTGTTCTTGTCAATTCTTTGGTATTCTCTTTGGGATACATAGATGAGCATGTTCCATGGTTTCAGTTATCCACAGTCAGCCACTGTCCAGAAGAAGATGACCCCTCTTCAGACAATCATCAGAAAGTCAGTGTAGGAGAATAGCAGTGAGAGATACAGAAGCCTCTGGTTGGATCCTTTTCCCTATTTTTTTCTATGAAACAAAAACTTTAAACCTGTGGATGAAAGGCAGCAAATATTATCTCTCTCAGACATAGTTGAAGGCTATTTGGGGCTAGGGGAAGAAACAGAAAAAAAAAAAAAAAAGAAAAGAAAAACCTTCTACTCCTGAGGGAAGGATGAGAAATTGCCTTTGGACCACACCACTATATATTTACTTCTGCTCGTTGAGGGCAGAATTACCAAGAAGGCTCTTTCTATAAGAAAGAAAGGTACATCCTGCCTAAGGCTGAGGAGAAAGAAAGAAAGAAAGAAAGAAAGAAAGAAAGAAAGAAAGAAAGACTATTCCCGTCTTCTACCACCAGGTTAGCTAACAATTAATAACAAGTAATAGCAGTCTATCACTGGGGGAAGGACAAGAAGATAGACCTTCTTTGAGCTCAGGTTCACAGAAGAAAACTAAACTTGAGAGTGGCAATGAAACATTGAAAAATGTCTTTTGGAAACTCAACTTCTTCCTTAAGTACAAGGTAATGCTAGAGGAATCAGAACCCCATAGTGTGCTTAAGGTAAACAGAACTAGCAAATCCCAAATCCTGGTCAAGCCTGACTATGTTTGTTCAACTCCCCACATTAAATGTGTAGTGGAGGTGTGTCCAATTCCAGACATAAAATTTTATATACCTTAGACTTTACTCTCCCACACATGATATCCAGCTTTTAACCGCAAATTACGAGATACACAAAAATGCAAGAGAAAACAACCTACTGTCAAAGAGACAATATAATCTGCAGAATTTCAGTGCTGGAGCTATTAGGCAGGGCATTAAAAAAATGTATGATTTATATGTTAAACGTTCTAGTGAAAAGTGTAAAAAGATGGCCAATTTACAAGGACATATGAAAAATTTTAACAGAGAAATAGAAACGATAGGAAAGTATGAAATAAAAATACCAGAAATAAAGCCATAGTAGCAAAGATAAAGATAAGTCAGAAGAAAGTATTCAAACAAAATACCAAGAGAGAGAAAGAGAGAAAAGCCATTGTATTCAAGAACTATGGA
Source organism: Martes martes (assembly GCF_963455335.1). NCBI lineage: Eukaryota > Metazoa > Chordata > Mammalia > Carnivora > Mustelidae > Martes > Martes martes. Next base: position 76,290,842 of record NC_137888.1, read on the forward strand.
ATAATGTCAATGGTATAATATATGAACTATTGGAATCTCAAAATGAAAAAGAATATAACGAGGAAAAGAAATACTTGAAAATAACTATAATTTCTCCCAAATAATAAAAGATTTTGAGTCATAGATCTGAAAATATTATAGAACACTCAGCAGAATAAAATTCAACAAAGGAAGAAAGGGAGGAAGGAAGGAAGGAAAGGAGAGAGGAAGGGAGGAGAGAAGAAGAAACCACCTAGACACATCATACTTAAACTATTAAAAAACAAAGAAAAAAGATAAAATCTAGAAGGCAGAGAGTGGAAAATACACATACATAGAGGAATAAAGGTCAGAATTTAGGCAGACTTTTATTAAAAACGATTTGAGCCTGAAGATGAAGTATCTTCTTTGAAAGTGCTGAAGTGGGGGTGCCCTACCACTCCAAAAATTAGCACCCAGTTACTATATGACTTTAAAAGGAGAAATAAAGACTTCACAGACAAGAAACAAATAAGAGAATTCATCATCAGCAAACTTTCACTACAAGAAATGATCAAGATGGTTCTTTAGACAGAAAGAATATATCAGACAGAAACTTGGATCTATACACACACACAAAAATGTTGGTAAAAATAAAGGTGAATATGAAATTTATTTTTCTTATTTTAATTACTGTAAAAGATAACTGACTAAAGAAAAAATAGTAGCAATGTACTGTGTGTAGTGTATACAATGTATAAATATTTACTGAAACTATTTTAATATTTGGTTATTGAGAAAGCCTGTCAAGGTTTATGGTGACTCAAGATCATTATTTACCACATCACTTATTCAAGACCCATCAGACATCCAACAAAAAACATTCAGAGGTTTTAATATTTCTTAAAAATTCTGTCTAAAATCCTATCTATATTTTCTCTAAAACTTTTGTCTAAAAGAGAACTGTGTGAATACTTATGAATGGTTTTTATTGTGGTTTAATTTCCAAGGATGACTTATTGCTTTTCCCACTCTGATATCTCTTATGCTTTATAGAGAAAATAACTACATTGCCCAGTTTGATTCATAGCAGCATTCTCCATTTACCTCAGACATTTTTTCCAATAGCATTCTCTAAATGTATTATATTATTTGTTTATTTTCTTCCCGTGCTATCTAAATTCCAGTTCTGCTTTTTGTAAAATCAGATTATTTATTTATTTATTTTGAGAGAGAGAAAGAGAGAGAGAGAGAGAGAGAGAGAAGAAAAGAAGTGAGAGGGAAGGTCTTTTACTATAGCAGGGGAAAAAATCCTATTTTATTGTATATTTTTTCTTGTTTTGGGCATAGATATGTTTTTAAAAAGTTCATATTTTTATGTGCATGTTCATATGTCTTTTTCTGTGCATATAAATGGACTATTATGCTTCTAGGTTAAGCCAAACATTTAATCAATTTTAATATGTTTCTGTATTACACTGGGCAAAAGAAGTCTGCCACAAAAATTTTGTGGTGCTTAGTAAATATAAATTTGATACTACCAGAAGTGATGTAATGTGGTAGATCAGAAACCCCAATCAACTTAGATCCAAATACTTCAAAAGAAATCAGCAGTTCTCATGGCTTCTGTTTCTCTTACAAGCCTCTACAGACTCTCATAACCTACAATGATCTCCATCAAAATAGAAAATAGAAAAAATGGAAAACTCTGTATTTCTTTTTGTGCTGTCACTGCTAAAGAGTGTACTTAGGATTGTTGTTTTGTTGTGTGGGCTTTTTTTTTTTTTTTCTTAATCTAAGACAAAATGAGATTACTGAAGAACTGCTGGGGTTCTTTTTAAGATGACTTAGCGTACCTTATCTACACTTTAAAGATTTCTGTTGCCTCTACCAGGTTACAGATCTAAATGTTACAGTAGTCTTCCCTTGTCTGTGGGGGTTATGTTCCAAAGCCTTCAGTTATTAAAACTACAGATATACCAAATCCTATATGCACAATGTTTTTCCTATATATACAAACCTATGAAAGTTTAATTTGTAAATTAAGCACAGTAAGAGATTAATAAGTATAATGTAATAAAATAGTATAACAAAAAAAGTTATAAAAATGTGTTTTCTCAAATTATCTTATTGTACTGTACTCATCCTTTTTTTTAAAGATTTTATTTGTTTATTTGACAGAGAGAGACACACAGCAAGAGAGGGAACACAAGCAGGGGGAGCAGGAGATGAAGAAACAGGCTTCCTGTAGAGCAGAGAGCCCAATGTAGGGCTCAGTCCCAGGACCCCGGGATTATGACCTGAGCTGAAGGCAGACACTTAACAACTGAGTGACCCAGGCACCCCTGTACTCATCCTTCTTGTGATGATGTGGGATGATAAAATGTCTACAAGATGAGGTGAATGATGTTGGCATTGTGACAGCACAAAACTACTATTGACTTTCTGATGATATGTCAGGGGGATCATCTCCTCCTACACAATGGTTGACTATGGGTAACTGAAACCATGGAACATTAAAACCATGGAAAGTGAAACTGTGGATAGGGAAGACTTCTGTATGTTTTTTCTCCTCACTACTAGAAAAAAAAAAAAATCCTTTCCATCACATTTTGAAGATCAGACTCCTAGGGTAAGAAATAATAATGAAGACTTAGAAGATTATTTAAAGTTATTTGTGACCAGGTTCATAGCTTTTTTCAATTTTCTATATTTCAGTTATTATTAAATGGTGACTATGTTTGCATAATACAGCCATTATGTATTTTGATAAACACAAAATGTTGATCAAAATGAACAAACTCTTAATACATTACTAAAATGTAAAGGGGTCAATAATTCAATAAATTGTCTCATAAAATTTAATCTGCCTTCTATAATAACATATTTTATTGTTTTTCTGAAAGACCCAAGCATATCTAATAGATATTATACATTTTTGTTTCTAAATATTTTATTAAAAAGAGTGAGAGAAAAGAGCACAAATTATGAGAGTAAAGCCATGTAATCAATCCTCAAATAAAGAAATAGAGCACTACACTAGCTTTCCAGAACTCCTGCTTGTCTCCTTCCTAGTGATTACTGCTATCAAGTTAATTATTATCCTGATTTATATTACCACCAATTTATTTTTACAAAAATGGAACCATATGGTGTAAACTTTCCTGTGCCTGGCTTCTTTAGTTCATCACCATATTTGTGAGATTGATTCATACTGTTTGTGTAGCAAGTTTGTTACTTTTCATGACAGCATAGTATTTCATTGTACAAATATATTACCATTTATTTATCCATTCAACTATTGATTCTATCTATCTATCTATCTAATTTATGTAATCTATCTCTCTTTCCATCTATCTATCATATTTCTCTCTTTCTCATCTATCCTTATTATACTGGGTACAATGTGAAGTGAAGTGTTGAATACAAATGGTGATGCTGGGAAAGGTTTTCTCCTCTATCCCCCAAATCTGGGGAAAGTTTCCTATATTTCACAGTTAAATATCATTTCTGTGACAGTTTTTTATACATATTCTTTGTCAGTTTAAGATAATTCCTTCTTTTTATTAATTTGTATTTTTAGGTACTGTTACTTTGTTACAGGAAAATTTCTCTTATTCTTAGTTTGCTTAGAGGTTGTTTTTTTCTCCCATGTAGTCTTATATTTTATCAAATGTTTTTCTGCATCTGTGAGACCTATAGTAATACTCCCTGTTTTGCTCCTGATGTAAGGTATTTGTGGTTTCTCTGATTTTCATTGCTTAATATTGCTAGGAGAATATCAATTCATTGTTCTTTCTAAATAATTAATATAATTAATTTTTGACTTATTGGTTTTTCTATCAATGTTTTCTGTTTCATTTGTTTTTGTCCTTTTATTATTTATTACCTTTGTTATTACTTATTCTTTATTTTTATTTTACTTTTTCTTGAGTTTAATTTGGTTTCTTTTTCCTACTTCTTAAGATGAATACCTAAACAATTGATTTTCAGGTTTTTCAGTTTCTTAATGTATGAATTTAAGTAATAAATTTCCATCTCAGCACAGTAATAACAAAATTATGTCTCAAAATATTATATTTCAGGGGCACTTGGGTAGCTCAGTCAGTTGAGCATCTGACTCTTGATTTCAGCTCAGGTCTTGAACTCATGGTCCTGGGATCAAGCTCTGTGTGGGACTCCATGCTCAGTAGGAAGTCTGAAGATTATTTCTCTCTCCCTCTCCCTCTGGCCCTCCCTCAGCTCTTTTTCTCTAAAAGAAATAAATCTTTTTAAAAATATTATATTTCAATTATTATCCAGCTCAAATATCTTTTATTTATTGATTTATTTATTTGACACAGAGAGAGAGATCACAAGTAGGCAGAGAAGTAGGCAGAGAGAGAGGGGAAGCAGGCTCCCCACTGAGCAGAGAGCCCGATGCGGGGCTCAATCCCAGGACCCTGGCATCATGACCCAAGCCAAAGGCAGACGCTCAACGCACTGAGCCACCCAGGTGTCCCCCAGCTCAAATATCGTAATAGGCACTATAACTTCATCTTTAATTCATTGGTTATGTAGATAATGTTACTCACCTTCTAGGCATTTGAATATTTTATGTTTATCTTTTAGTTACTGACTTCTACCTTCATTCCACTAAAATCAAATAATATATTTGGATTATTGGAATCATTTGTTGGGTTTGGCTTTTTTGCCCAAAATATGATTTATTTTATAAATGTTCCATATACAGTTTCCAAAATTGTGCACTCTGTCATCCTTTGGTGCATTTTAACAAAATCACATTTTTATTTTGTTAATTGTGTTATTCAGAATATCTATATGGCTTTTTTTGTCAGTTGTCTGGATTTTTTTTGTCAGTTATCAAATTAGATGTGTTAAATTCTCCTTCACTGATTATAGATTTGTGTATTTTTAAAAATCTGTCAATTTTTAGCTTTCATATTGTGAAGCTATATTAGTAGGTCTATGCAATAGAATTTTTATGTCTTCCTGGTGGATGGGGCACTTTATTATTATTAAAGATCCTTTTTTATCTCTAGCAATGTCCTTTTGCCTTAAAATAGATCTTAGCTGACATTACCAAGCAAATCCCGTTTTCTTTTGGTGTTTTTATACTATATCTTTCTTCATCCTTTTATATATGTGTTATTTTCTCATTAGCAGCATATAGTTAGGCCTTCTTAAAAATATTTTTATCACCTGACAATCTTTATATTTTAACTAGAATATTTAGATCATTTACATTTTAATGTGGTTGCTGATATTTAGGTTTATATCTATTATACCTTTAATATTTATTTGCCTCATTTGTTTTATGTTCCTTTTTCTCTCCTTGCATTCTTTTGGATCAGCCAAGAGTCTTCAGTGAGGTTCTCTAAAAACAGAGCCCAAGACAGGGATTTGGATACACATAATTTACTGAAGGAATGCTTTTGGAGGAGAGCAGGATAAAGCAGGAAGAGGTGAGCTAAGATGCGATTGCGGGAATTTTGAATTTCAAGTGGTACCTAATTTGAGTTTGTTGTTGACTAATTCTCCCAGTTTTTGTTTGTTTGGAAATAGTTTCTTTTTTTAAAAAACAAGATATCCAAAGACTCATACATTATTTGTTTTTACCTTCACGCATGTAGGTAAAGAAGGAAGTGTCAATTAACCTCTTGTGGTCTGATAAACTCAACAACACTTTATATATTCTCAAAAACAGTGATCTCAGTGTAAATACCATTGCCAGGATAAGTTATAAAATAGGCCAATCAATCAAAATTATGAAAACTGGGGTGCCTGGGTGGCTCAGTCAGTAAGCGTCTACCTTCAGCTAAGATCATGATCTCAGGGTCCTGGGATTGAGCCCTGCATCAGGCTCCCTGCTCAGTGGGGAGCCTGCTTCTCCCTCTCCCTCTCCTGCTCCCCCTGCTTGTGCTCTCTCTCTTTATCTTCAAGAAAATAAATAAAATCTTTCAAAAAAAAAAAGAAAAAAAATTATAAAAACTTCAGGGACTAAAGGTTATTCTTTACGATGTAGAACCATTGCTGAAGTTCAGCTGTTTTACCAAATTCCTTTGTTAGCATTAACTTTAACATGGAAATTGTGATGCAAAATAATAGCTGTTTTTCTATGGCTGGAATAAAAAAAAGAGATTTTCTTTTTTTTTTTTAATCTTGCTGGTATTTCTTCATAAATATTAGAAAGGTCTAAAGTTTCAAGACTAAGAGCTATCATTTTACTAATTAACAGCGAGAGATTTTAAAGCTTGTCTGAGGGGAAAAAATGACAACAAGCAAAAAAATAGTATAGTATTATAACCAGGAGAGTATGGAACATGTAACTAGATCAGAAATATGACTTAATCAGGATCAATGGAACAATAGAAGCCTGCTGTCAGTAATCTGGGAAAAGTTTCTTTTCAGAGTGTTCTTTGTTTCCTCTTGAAATCGTCCTCCTTACATATAGCAATTGTAATGACCCTTGATGTCTTGCTAAGGTGACACTGATGCTTTCCTTATGGAAAGGTGTAGAATATCTGGGTCCTTGATAAAGTGTTGAAGTGCTTAATCAACCAGCATGAAGACTGCCCTACCTACTAAGCAAATCAAAGATGAAATAAAAGATGTCTTTGTTCTTTAAAGCCAACTTGAAGAGCTTCTGTTACTAGCCCAAATATTCAATGAAATAACATAAGGGAAGGGGGAAAATACAAGAAGAAGTAAGCCCAGTGACACTATTGGCAAAGGGAATGAGACAACACTTGAATAAATCAGGGCCTATTCTTCCCTGAGCATGGGTTCAGTGTACACTGGGGTAATTTAAAGGTAAGGACAGTCAACTAAATTAAAATGGTATCAATTCATTGGGAGGGAAGAAAGTCTCAAGGTACACCTAAATCCTGTTCTATGTCTTTGTTGTTCAGCATTTGTTTTAGTAAGAAAAATAGTTGAGGGAATTTAACAGTGTGTTAGAATAGAAAACTCATGACTTAAGGGCAATCATTCATTAATTCAACATCCATGGAGCCCCTCTGTGCCCTAGACACTGAGGTTGTAAAAAAAATGAATTAAATATTCCTGCATTCAAGAAGCTCCAGGCCCACATTTAGGATAAGATTTTAGTCAGAATCTTCTAAACTGCAAATAAGGAATTAACTTCTAAAAGCCACTCTGTTTTTGTGATTGCATTGGATTAACATTATTTAATTTTATGAAAGGATATGTAAGTTTAAATTTTTATTGAAAATGTGTAAGTTTTGGTCTGGATTGAAGTTTATTTACTTAGCCAGGAACTTTTTACTACTTGTGGTGTTTGAATGGAGAATTTGTTTTCTGGATGTCCTATCAGATTTATTTTTCAGATTTATTGCTTATACAGGATTACAGATTTATTTTCACTCTGATGCTTTGTGAATTATTTTTCTTGCTAACAATTGTCAAAACTCCCATGGCAGCTTATTGGCCAAAACAAATTTCAACCTTTAAAGACATAAGGTCAAAAGTCCCAGGAAACACTAATTGAATTATAGTGTGGTATGACACAGAGAAACAGTTAATGTAAAATAATTTTTGAGATTTTAAAAGTTGAGGATTTGTGGCTTCATAATGTATCAACTATTTTCAGGGTTTTAATTAGATGTGTGTATCAGAGACAGATACATGAAGGGAACTCATCAGAACATAGAAAACTATGTTTTAAGGTTTTTGAATTCACTTCTATATATCTCTATCATGATAGTGTTTCCTGTTCTGGTACTGAATATCCAGGAAAATATCATTGGGGAATTTTGAGAACAAGGTGCAACAGTGCTCTCTCCTGAAGCCCCTTTGGCACAGCTGATACTTTCTCTTCATTTTTTTTTTCCCCTCCATAGCAATAGCTCTCTGTCCTCTTGGGGGTTTACATGCAATTCAGAGAATCCCACAAAACCCATGAAATGCATATTTCCTGTATAATTTTAGAAACACTCACTTATGAATCTCTATTATAAGATTATAGTCCAGTTTCTCATATGGTGCACAAATTTATGGCAAGTAGGATCTACTGTAAATTAAGTAAATAATCCATGCACTTAGTAATATTTACTAAGGACCTACATGCATTCCATGCACTTAGTAAATATTTACTAAGGATCTACATGCATTGCTCTCTGTGCTAGGAATATTGTGGTGAAGAAGATAAACTCCCTGCCAGCATAGAGCAAACATTCTGGTCAAGAAGAGACAGCCCAACTCCAAGCAGATAAAATATAGGAATATCTGATATAATATAAGGTAAGGGCAATGCAGAAATAACCAAGAGGGTAAGGATATAGACAGTGACAGGGTATGCTATGAAGAAAAGCATGTCAAAATAAAATACATGCAAAATTGTGTTTCCTTAATGATTTTGAATGATTATTTCTAAATCTTATTATAATTTATTTATATTAGGAATATTAGAAACACAAAATATAGGATTTATAACAAACCTTTCATTAAAGCTCTTTCTAGAGTTATCTAAATAAATTTTGAAATGATGTGTAAAATTGGCATTTTCTTTGGAGAAGTCAGAAGTACTCAAAAATAATTTTGCTAGATTTTATTCAGTAAAATTTTATGGAAAACAAGGGGATCTCAGTAAAAGTGTTGTTAGCTTACTGTATTTTTTGGCTTCTGGAGAGTTAGAAATCAGTTAGAAGCTGGAAGAGACCTGGTTTTCACAAATGGAACGAAATGGAAATGACAGTAGAAGCATTATTATCTTCCCACAGCCCTTCTGAGAAAGGCAATGAAGTTCAGCTTTATTTAACGCAGATGTACCATTGCTAATTTTCTGTCTGAGGATGGACTTGACAGTGCCTTACAGACATACATATGCAGATGTGTAACATATAATATATTTAACCCAGTAGACCACAGACCCTTGTGTTGTCTTTACAAGCAGCAGAAATATTGAGGAAATTCATAGTGAATCCTTCCATAGTAAAAATCTCCACTGCTATTTTTGCTTCGGAAGGATTTGCTATTACATTTGCCTGCAGCTTCAGGCGTGGAGTGTGCTTTCTTATTATTGCACAGTCTCTGAAATATTACAAAATGTTTCACCTTTTCATGCCATTCCAGTTGGAAAAAAAGGTTTTTTGATGGGAAAACTACTAATTAAGCCATTCCCAAAAATGATGAAAGTAAACCTTGAAGGACTCTTGAGGGTGATTTGAACTTCCAGTTACTAAAATAAATGTCTATGGACTAGAATCTAGTTATTTTTTTTATCAATTAATCTAAAGGAAGATGACTTTCTTTTTCAATAATGGAAAGGAGTATATGCTTTAATACTTATGATATATTGTTTTGAATGTCCTCAATGATGACTTTTTCCCTGTGACAAAAGATTTTTAGAAACAACCAAAAACTATTGGAGACTGATATGTGGAAGAGGAAGCTAACTGGGTTGGGCAAATTTGTTCTCTTTTATAAATACTAGAAGAGGTTGCAAAATAAAGTAGTTGGCTTTCTAGTGCAGCTGAGGTTGTGGTTCCTAGAGAAGAGTCCCCCAAAATTTCAGCAATGTGAACATAATTGGAATACACCCTGAGGGAAACCTTTGAAGGATGACATTCAGTGAAGTGCAAATATTTCCCTGTATATCACAATCATGCCTCCAGCAAAGGAAGATCAGATGGAGTAATGTAAACTTATCATGGTATCACAGGGAAAAATGTGCGAATGGAGGCCGTATTCCTAACTAAAATGTTAGGAAAAGCCTCATGGCAGGGATGGCTTAGAATTTGCTCTTGAAGAATGAGTATGATTTGGATGTACAGAAAAGGAAGAGTATTGTATCCTATGGATGGAAACAGAAGCAGGGAAATGCAAGGTATATGTGTGAGACAGGAAATAGATCAATTGACTGAACATGTTTTTCTGTAGAAAACATGTTTTCTATGTGTTTCCATATAGAAAAAGAAGTAGGTAAGGTGCATACTGGAGTTAAATTTGAATTTGAATGTCAGGCTCTCAAGGAGTACTGATTCATATTTTGGTCAGTGGAGAGTCCATGAAAGCTTGTGAGTAGAGTCATGGTGAAGAGAAAATAGGGCATTAGGAAGACTTACCTAGTAGCAGAATGCATTGGAGAAAGAGGGAACTGGAGAGAAGGAAGTTGGGTGTAGATCATAATGGCAAAATAGATGTGATGTGATAAGACTCTCCCTTCTGATGTCATCTTGTGCTGGTGGTAGGAAAATGTGATGAAAATATAAATTTCTTGCTCTCATAATGTCAGAACATTTGACTAAAGCAAAAATATATATTGGAATAATGCATCAGAAAATATACATTAGTTCAGCAATTTTTCTATAATTTATGCAGTGGGAAAATATTAATTCTGCTATCAGACAGTTACAACAGAGATTTAAAAACTCTGAATGTCTTAGTATGCCACAAATACTCTTTGTAAAAGAAAACCCTTAAAATTTCATGTTACATTTTACTATTGAAAATCACTTTGTTTTTTCAGCTATAAAGCTAGATCCTTAACTAGTACTTCTTATTAGTTACAAGGCACCGTACTCAAAGTTGTTAAGTAGAAAAGGGGAATCATAAGTAGAAATTGCCTTTAGAGAGTTGACTGTCTAGAAGGGGAGGTGTCCTATACCTGGGTAGGGAGAATACAAGGGCTGAGGAAGTTTCAGCTAAAGATAAAATGCTAAACAGGTGGGAGATATTATACTTAGCTAGTAAGGGAATGTATTTTAGAGAAATGGACTTGAGCCTGGCCTGGAAGGATTGTGTGAGATATGCCATAAAGATCAGGAGAAAGAAGAATTTTGCTGTACATTCTTTTTTATTAGCTGATGAAAAATGTAAAAATTCTGGAAATATTTTGGCAGGAAAAAAACATCTTTTTTGGCTTATACAAATATGTCATTCTGTTTCCTTAAATTAGAAATACTCCTTTAAGATAACAATTTTAGTAAACTTTTAATATAGTTTGTATTGCCAAGAGAAGAAATTAAAGGTCTTCTAAAATATAGAGGATAAATAAAATAATGTATCTCCTAAAGAGGTAACAGGGAGCTAAAGTAACATTCACATTGTGAATTGTTTGGGGATTAAATTATACACACACACACACACACACACACACACACACACACGGAGGGCTGGGATTTTATTTTACTCTACTTAAAAGCTAATAAGATGCACTGTTGTTCCATGGATGATGGCAAAACACATGAGACCCCTGGGTCAGAGACAAAGGGCTTTGTTACTAATGGGGCAGCAAGCTTCATAAGCATTGGGTTGCATCAGATCTCTTGTCTCCATCCCAGTGGATGATCCAGTTAGATTTTATCTACACAGTGGGTTTGTGTTGCAGCCTAGGAACCCTAGGCTCAGGGAATCCACTTCTTTTATAAGCAGGTAGTGAGTGGTCCTGTTCATGATCTCAATGGGAGACATTACTTCATTCTTCAGTGTTACTTTCAGCAAAATACAACCCTGAGAAATGGTTTAGGCTAGTCTTGGTAGCACTTAACTGCTTTGGGCCTTAGTCAGTTTGACAGAAATTTAAGCATGCTGTCAACATTTATTAAATAACTCAAAGTATGACAATTAGAATATAAAAATGATCCTAATTGATGTTATCATGGGTTTTTCTTTTCAGAGTAATATCCTTTTATTTTACCATTATGTATATAAGGAAAGACAATTAGGTCAATGGTATATTTCCAATTTGACAGAGTAATCTCACAAATATTTATGCTATTTAGGAAAAGAGACACGTCACTTACTAAGTTGCTTCCAGGACAAATTATCAAGTAAGACAATCAAGCCACACATTTTTTTATAGGTTATTTTTTCTATAAAGACAGTGATTTTCCATCTTCAGAATTAGATAAGACCAAGTTTTTCAAATTATATTTCTGAGGATAAAATTTTAACGAAACAATAACAAGTTGAAAACCCTTATGGATGTTCATTTAAGTCTCTATATCTTATAGGAAAGTAAGGCTGTTATTTTTCCAAATGTTCCTAATTTAAAGGAAAAGAAAAGAAAAACCAGAAAATAACAGTATTTTACCAAATAGTGAAATAAAGAACACAGTGCTAGTCTTCTGCATAAATTAAATAAGATAAAAACAAGAGAAAGCACCTTTTGGGTTTTGAGGCTGCTAGGATCATTTATGCACAGTAAATGATGTCTGGGTTTTTTTTCTCTTGATTATTACGTTGCTTAGGACTTTAGATTTTTGGACTATTTCACAAACATTTGCACATATGTAGAAATTTAAAAGTCCTTAAAAATATTTTGTATTAGAGTAGGACAAATTCCTAAGGAATATTTGGAAAAGAAAAGAAAGTCAGGTACCCCTAAGAAGGAGGAAAGACAAAGGGAAAAAAAAATAGCACATGTATTGGTAAAAGAATAATTTTGGAATGTTGAGTGTTTCAACCATTAAATATTGGAAAGAAATAATGTTTGGGAGATTATTGACAGAAAAGTCAACAGAGTTAAGAACTGCAATCTAAAAAGATTGTTAGTGTTTTTTGGGAAAAACTTGATTTTTTTAAAAAAGGAGATTTTAAGAGGAGAGAAAAAGTGTATTTGTACAAACTGATAAAAAATGATAATATTAGCAACAAATATAAATTCTGGTTAAATTTACTTTCAGTAAACAAAATTGAGGAATGGGGTCAGGGAATTAATATGGCAGATTAGGGGAAGCTGTGTTATAGCTGGCCTATCTGCAACCTTATCAACAACACTTTGCCTCCAATCTGCTCTTCGGTTTCAGTTCTTTCCTACAGTTAAATTTAAGTGGCTTCTCTGTGGTCTGTCCCATAGTACATTTTGAACTGATTCATCATTTTGGAAACTTGCACTAAAACTCAAAATCTCAAGAAACGTACCCCAGATTTAGGGGTTTGTCTTGCTGACTAAGCTATAGGAGATTGTCTATGAATGCAGTACCACAGAGATTTTTCTTTCTAAGAAACTGCAAATTGAGTTTCTAAGGTTCCATTATGTAACTGAGAAAAAATTCTCTTTACTGTTTTCATTTACACTTGTGATATATACTAAGCACCAAGCTAGAGACTACGTATGAAAACTGAACTTGCGGTTGAAACCATGGTTCCATGGATTTTAATCAGTACACACACTGTCTTACAGGTTTTTCTTCTTCTTTCTTTCTTCTTTCTTTCTTTCTTTCCTCTTAGCATGAGATAGAGAGAGAGCATGAGGAGTGGGGAGAGGCAGAGAGAGACAAGGAGAAGCAGACTCCCCATTGAGCCAGGAGCCTGATGTGGGACTCAATCCTAGGACCCTGGGGTCATGACCCCAGCCAAAGGTAGCCACCTAACCGACGGAGCCACCCAGGTCCCTCCAGGTTTCTCGTTAGTACAATTCTGTTTTAATTAGCTGAGCCACAAGTGACAATTAGCTTGCTATCATCAATTTATAAAGGCAGCACTGTGAATCAATAGGTAAAACAGTGTTTTCATGGGAGAAGACATGTTATCAAATATTCATTTACCAGGTGCCTAGTAGTCCCCATGAGAGATGCTGATGCTGCTGCTTCTTCTTCCTTTTTTTTTTTTTTAAGATTTTGTTTATTTATTTGAGAGAAAGCGTAAGTGAGAGAGAGAGCACAAGTGGGGGTGAGAGTCAGAGGAAGAAGTAGACTTCCCACTGAGCAGGGAGCCAGATGTGGGGCTCAATCCCAGGACCCTGGGATCATGATCTGAACTGAAGGCAGATGCTTAATGGACTGAGCCACCCAGGCACCACTGTAAGAGATGATTTTATAAAGTTTATTTATTATTGGATACATTGAACATTCTGGGGATAAGTATTTTTAAAATTGTATTTGCACTCTGGATAGACTACAGACCATACAATGCAAAAGGCAAATGACAAAACAAAATGTTTCCCATATTAAATGAATTTAACACAAAGATATTATAGTGTCTATACATGTGTTTGTACATTTCTATGCACTTTGGCCTTACTAAAATTGCCCAAGCATTTCTCATGTATCTGTGTCCCTTCCCACACAAACATCTTAAAATACGTGGTTTTTTTCCCTATTTCTTTAAAAAATTGAAGTATAGTTGATATACAATGTTATACTTGTTTCAGGTGTACAACATAATGATTTGATAAGAATTATACATTATGCTATGATCACCGTAGTAAGTGTAGTTACCATCTGTTACCCTAAATGTTATTACAATATTATTGACTATTTTCCCTATGCTGTACTTTTCATCCTCATAAATTATTTTTAACTGGAAGTTTGTGACTCTTAACCCCCTTTACCTATTTTTCCCATCTTTCCAACCCCCTGCCCACTAGCAACTAACAGCGTGTTCTCCGTATTTATGAGTCCATTTGGTTATTTGTTTCTTGTTTTTCTTTTTGGATTATATATGTGAGTGAAATCATGTTATTTTACTTTCTCTGACTGACCTATTTCACCTAGCATAATACCCTCTAGGTCCATCCATGCTGTCCCAAATGGCAAGAGTATGGCTGAGTACTAGTCTATTGTGTATATATGCCACATCTTCTTTATCCATTCATCTGTGGATGGATATTTGGGCTGCTTCCATATCTTTGCTATTGTAAATAATGATGTAATAAACAGGGGTACACATATCTTTTCAAATTAGTGTTTTCATTTTATTTGTATAAATATTCAGTAGTGGAATTACTGGGTCATATGGTATTTCTGTTCTTAATTTTTTTTAATTTATTTATTTTGGCAGACAGAGATCAGAAGTAGGCAGAGAGGCAGGCAGAGAGAGAGAGGGAAGCAGGCTCCCTGCTGAGCAAAGAGCCTGATGTGGGGCTCGATCCCAAGATCCTGAGATCATGACCAGAGCCGAAGGCAGAGGCTTAACCCACTGAGCCACCCAGGCGCCCCTCTGTTCTTAATTTTTTGAGGAAGCTTCACATTGTTTTCCACAGTGGTTGCACCAATTTACATTCCTGCCAACAGTGCATGTGAGTTCCTTTCTCTTGCCATCCTTGTCATCACTTGTTATTTCTTGTCTTTTTGATACTAGTCATTCTGACAGGTGTGAGGCGATGTCTCACTGAGGTTTTGATTTGCATTTCTCTGATGATTAGTGATGTTGAGCATCTTCTCATGTGTCTGTTGGTTGTTTGTATGTATTCTTTGAAAAAAAATTCTATTTCGATCCTCTGTCCATTTTTAATCAGATTATCCTCTTTTTTGTGGTAAATTGTATAGGTTCTTTATATGTTTTGGATATTAACCCTTCATTGGATATGTCATTTGCAAATATCTTCTCCCATTCAGTAGGTTGTCTCTGTGTTTTGTCGATGGTTTCTTTCACTGTGCAAACGCTTTTTATTTTGGTGTAGTCCCAACAGTTTATTTTTGCTTTTGTTTCCCTTGCCTGAGGAGACATAGCTAAAAAAAATTTCTATGGCCAATGCCAAAGAAATTATTATGTTTTCCTCTAGGAGTTTTATGCTTTCAGGTCTCACATTTAGATCTTTAGTTCATTTTGAATTTATTTTTATGTATGATGTAAAAAAGTGGCCCAGTTTCATTCTTTTGCACAGAACTGTCCAGAAAAGACATGTTCTTTCTATTTATAATCCCTAGGGAACTTTAAGATGTAGTCCTCACTCAGGCCACAGATGTCTAGACCAGAATTGGACAGAAGACCTGATTTATGCTGATCAGATTTTTAAAAAGATTTTATTTATTTGAGAGAGAGAGGATGTTAGCTCATAAGCAGGGGAGGGAGGAGCAGAGGGGGAGGCAGAGGTAAAAAATGTCAAGCGGACTCTGTACTGAGCATAGAGCCCAACTTGGGGCTTGACTCCATGAACCTAGCCTGAGGTCATGACCTGAGCTGAGACTGAGTCCAATGCTTAACTAAGCCACACAGGAGCCCCTCTTTTTTTTTCCCCCCCCAAAGAATTTCAACAGGGTCAGTGCAGCTGACAATGAGATTATGTAAATTACATAAATTAAGTGGACCTATTAGAGTGAGGTCTGACATAGATACCAGAGTGAGTGAAAGTAATGATATGCAAACCAAGGTGGGCATGGGAGTTTGAAAACATGAGTAAGGTTTGAAACCTTGTGGAAAGGTGAGTGATATGATAAGCTCTCATGTATTTCATAGTAGAGATAGAACTTACAAATTAAGTCAGTAGTTTTTATGGGACTCCAGGTAAGTTATTTAACTTGTCCAAGTTTCTGTCTTTTTCAGTAAATAAATGAGTTGAACCTGGGAATCTCTATGGTTCCTTTATATTGCTAATTCTGTCCTCTAATGACACAACTGTCTCTAGTATAAATGATTTCTGAAATAGAGGTCTTCCTTAGGAACCAGTAGCAAAATGGACTATTGACCTCATTTCATCTTCATTCATTCATTTGACAAGTATTTACTGAGTATATACTTTTTTAAAAGGTTTATTTATTTGAGAGAGAGAGGGAGAGGGAGGGGCAGAGGCAGACAGACAATCTCAAGCAGACTCCCCACTGACCAGAGCCCAATGTGGGGCTCAGTCTCACAACCCCAAGATCGTGATCTGAGCCAAAATCGAGCCAGATGCTTAATTACAAGGCATTGTAATTTTACCATACGTTTTTCATATTATCATGAAGTTGAACATCTTTTCACATGTTTAAAGATCATTTCCTTCTCTTTGAACTCTCTGTTCATGTTCTTGGCCCATTCTTCTATTGGGCTGATGTTCTGTTTTAAAAATAAAACAATTCTTGAAAGTACTGTGTCAAGGAAAGAAATCCTATTCAAGCCAAATTTTGTAGATGGAAAAAAAAAAAACTTATTGTTCAGAGTTTTCAACGATTTTCCCAGAAAAATGAGAATTTTCCCCACTTAGCTTCCCTTTACACCACATCCTGTGAGAGTCACACAAATTCATGTGATCCAATCAATATTTTTTTGTGAGCTAGCCTCCCTATTAAATAATCAGTTATTGGCCCAAAGTCAAAACGAACAACTTCGGAGATACAGATCCAGGGTAGAGGAAAAAGTAAAGTGAAATCCTTTTTTATGTAACAGAGCTAGTCGCAAGAAGGCTCCAGTAGGAATCAAAATAGATGAAAAACTAGTCAATTGTAATTCACAGAGCAGCTGAAAATTATGTAAACAAGTACACTTAAGAATGGAATTTGGAATTAAAATGTACATACACACACACTTTTATTTGAGTAAGTTTTTAAGGCAAGTATATTTGTTTGTTTCCTTCCTTATTTCAGAGAGCGAGAGAGGGAGAGAGTGAGAGAGAGCCCACACACAGAGGGAAAGGGAGAGGGAAAAGCAGAATCCCCATTGAGCAGGGCATGGGATGCGGGGCTTCATCCTAGGACGCTGGGATCATGACCCGAGCCAAAGACGGACACTTAACTGATTGAGCCACCCAGCCACCCCAGCCAGTTTCATACTGTCTTGAGGAAACAGGCCGACCAAGAACATGTTTTATAGGAGAGAGAAGTTAATGACCAGATTGCTTTTCTTGGGACCTGTGTCCTTTGCCTATGTATAAAATTTCATGAGGTTTAACACACAGGCTAAAATCCAAAGTAAAGCTCCTCAGAGGTGTGAGTCTCAGCTCAACACTTTTGTGCTTCTTTCTGTCATAGGTTGTGGAAAAATTACAGAGATTTATACATGTGTGTGGGTGGACACCCAGGAAAATGAGGGCATTGAATCAAACAAACTTCAGATTCTGTGCTTATATTAGGAGAACCCTTAAGAGAGCTCAGTCCAACTTCCGACATGTGTCCCTTTTAGGCAATTAGCCACTGTCTTAAGAAACTGTCTTCCTATAGAAAAAGGTACCCAAATGCCCTCTCAAGTATCTTTCTTGAGGGATCCAGGATGTCAAACACGTCATAGCTAAGGTACATTGCTATAAATCAAGTGAACACCTTAACAAGAATTTCCTACTTTTATTAGTGACATTTTATGAGAATCCCTTAAGAATGAAAACAAAACTGGCAGCAGCTTAGAGGCACATTTATTGTGACTTTTCTTGCTAAGACAAGGCTGAGTTTGTGGATACTTTTCAATGTTCTTCATTAGGAAAAAACTGGTTATTCTGAATTTTTTTTATATAGTAGAGTATTTGATACCATTAACTATATGTGGAGAATTTATTGAATTGGAAAATCCCTTTATGATGCTAAAATTAAAAAATATATATATACATTTTTAAGTCCCTTTAATAGTTTATACAGTACTTGATGGTCCTGTAAATTGACTTCAATCCACAATTTGATTTCCTGTGCTCTAAGAAGCTAAACTTTCCTTTGGAAAATTGCTATTCTAAATGGCCCAATGCTATGTGTGTGGCCTTTGGAACACTTTCTCCATCAGCTAAAGACAACAATATTCTAACATTTAGATTTTCAAATAAGAGATTGATTTTAGTTGGCTTATCGTATTCATACCATTGGCTTATATTTCTATAATATGTTTCATTTTATGATCTCCTTTCTCCTCTTTCTATTTCTTACCCCCCTGTTTCATCCTTTATCATCCTCTGATGTGCTGCCTGACTTCCTGAGCCAAGGTAGTTTCTTACCACCCTCCTGCATATCTCTTGTGTTCCCCACGTATTGTCACATTCCATTTTCCCCTATCTTTGCTCTTTTAACTGACACAGAATCCTTTTTGAATATTCTTGGGACAGCATCCTGAGATAACTGAAGGGAACAGAATCATAATTATGCTGTTAAGAAGAGATTATTTTAAAGCTGTTTATATTGTGTGGAATTTATTTATTTATTTATTTATTTGTTGGAGGGAGAGAGAAGTACAAGCAAGGGGAGCAGCAGGCAGAGTGAGAAGCAGGCTCCCTGCTGAGCAAGGAGCCTGATGCAGGACTCAATCCCAGGACCCTGAGATCATGACCTGAGTCAAAAGCAAGAGTTGGACACGCAACTGGCGGAGCCATCCCGGCACCCCAGAGCTTTCTTTTTTTAATTTTCACCATTATCTGTGTAATTTCTACTCCTCCTTCTTATTAGTCTGAGTTCATAAGAGAATCATATATATATATATGTACGTACGTATGTGTATATACATATGTGTGTATATGGGGATTAGCTCATATGATCATGGAGGCAAGTTGGAGACCCAGAGAGCTGACGTTGAGTTTCAGTCTGAGTCCAAAGGCCTTGCGAACAAGGAGAGCTGGTATAGTTTCCATCTGAAGACCCAGGAAGGGCTGATGACTGATTTCGAGACTGAAGGCAGAGAAAAAAAGCTGATTTCCACTTCAAAGACAGGCAGAAAGAATTTTCCTTCTTCAGGTAGATTAGCCTTTCTGTTCTATTCAGACCTTTGATTAATAGGATGAGGTCCATCCACAGTACAGAAGCCAATCTGCTTTACTCAGTCTGCTGAGTTAATCTCTCCTAAAAACATCCTCACAGACACACACAGAATAATATTTGACTGGCACCCTCTGGCCTAATGAAGATGACAGAAAATCAGCCATCACATTTTTTTTTTTTAAGATTTTATTTATTTACTTGACAGACTGAGATCACAAGTAGGCAGAGAGGCAGGCAGAGAGAGAGAAAGAGAGGGGGAAGCAGACTCCTTGCTGAGCAGAGAGCCTGATGCAGGGCTCGATCCCAAGACCCCGGGATCATGACCTGAGCCGAAGGCAGAGGCTTCAACCCACTGAGTCACCCAGGCGCCCCAAGCCATCACATTTTTAAAGGCTCCAGTTGAAATTACTCCTTTGGGGAAGCTTACCTTCACCCTGAGACTTTCTGTGTTTCTGGACTCTGAGCTCTCTGAATACAGGGTTGTGTTTGTCTTGTTTTCCCTGTATCCCATGTTTGGCATGTGGTAGGCTTTCAATGAATGCTTATTATAGGATTAGTTAATTGACAGATAAATGTAAGCCTTTTCTATTTCTACTATTCTATTATTGTAAATATTTCAAAACATCCAAATTCCTGGACAAAATACTCTGAAGTATAGAATGACTAAAAGCCAAGAACATCCCACTTACACTTACTGTAACTATTTAAGCTTGATCTGTTTCTGGGTCGGATCCCCAAACGGTCCTGGTGAGAAGCACCTAGCAGGAAGTGCTGATGTTTATTGGTAGAACAGCATTTTGCATTTTAAATTATTTTGGTATTTATATGCTTTGACAGAATAGATATAAACTGGTTAGTTTTTAGTTTACCTTGGCAAATATTCTACTTGGCTTATTCAATGTTTTTATGTATTTGTAGGTACAAATTAGCTAGGAAATAAAAGAGTCAACTAGAGGACTGTTTAAAGTACGGATTGCTCTGCCTCACTCCCAGGGTTTCTGATTCCTAGGGGTAGAGTGGAGCCTGAGGATTTATAAGTTTGCAGTGATGCTGACACTGCTGGTCCGGGGACCACTATCAGTATACTATTTCAATCAGTTTTACTGGGCAATGTTTTCTAGGTGTAAGTGAAAAGAGTGAGGGGTACTCAGAAAAAGAAAGAGGAGATACAGCTTTTGTGACACAAGAGAAGTCATTTTTGGCCCCAGCTATTTTCTGTCCTCGGTGCCTTATCACTCTACAGGCCCAAGCCCACTTCTTGCAGAACTTCCTGGGAGATACCAGAGTCACAACACACACGCATGCAGGCAAGCAAGTAAGCAAGCAACACAAAAACCTCAGCCTTTAAGGATTTTAAGGGAACAAAGGGAATGCAGAAACCAACTGTCCCTACCAGGCCAGGAAGCAGCCTAACCATATCAGAAATAAATCAGCGGTAAAACTCTCAGCGATGTTTCAAAAGTAAGCAAGATCTTGCATTCCTTACCAGGGATAACAAGTCCAAGACCTCATCGAGTTTATACTGGCTCTCAGAGCATGCCCATAGCTCCTTCCCCATGCCCAACATTAGCTCTGCTTCATTATAACAGTAAGTCTCCACCCAAGGAGCACAATCTTCATTAACATACAGTAGGATGCACCTGTAGGCCTATTTTCTGAGTGCGTCTGTGCAGCCTATGCCTGCCTTTGTGTGCGATGACAAAGCTCCCCTCTCGGAATATTCATTCTAAACCCTAGATAAGGAGAACTCGATCGCTCCTGCTCAGGGAGTCACTGCTTTGCAAGTTATTCTTGTGATCTCCTTATTTGCTGCAAATAAAGATTACTTTGTGTGAGAAATCCACCTGGCGTAGCCTCTATCACTAACTCACCTCAGAACAAACTCACATTAGTTTGGTTACAGTGGGGTTGGTAAGAGGAAACAGGTTGGGCTTGTTCTTCTGCTGCGTGTTTGCTAAATTCTGCTACTTGTCTAAGCATGCATGTGGAAATGCTTAGACCTCTTAGAAAGAGGTGGAAACCTTTTTCTGTGGTTGTTTCCTTGATGCAGTTCAGCTTTGAGCTACTTAATTATTTTTTGAGCTATTTAACTCTTTAAAATCTTTTGAGAGGAATTAAAAAAAAAAACAAAAAACGAAACAGTGCTTCTGGATTAGAGCTTTTAATGTGAGACTAGGTGGGAGCTTCCAATTAATGAAAGCTACTAATTTCATGATATAATATGGGTCAAAGAGGAACTAACAGTTAAGGCTTTTTTGTTATGCAAAATTTGGAGGGTCCATTGTCCTACTGAGGGTAAGATGGAAACAAACCAAGGTATTTGTTAGATTCATTTGGTTCCAGAAACTGAAGAACATTTATAGGTAGCAACAACAGGGTCACTTACCTTCCCATGCAAAGCGAAGCAGAGAAAGTAGCCTGGGGACATATGAACTCACCCGCAGAGGGAGAGTGAGCTACTGCCTGGGTTCCAGCTGCTTTTTGCACTGCTCGTTCCAGTTCCTAATGAGGTATGTTTTAGAATCACCTGGGAACCAAAAACAAACAAACCAAAAAACCTAAACAAGCCAACTAATGTCCTGGCCACATTTTTAGTCAATTAAATCAAGAATTCTAGGGTCTGAAGAAGGAGGCAGACATTCATGGATGTAAAAGCTCTCCAGGAGATTCCTGGGGCACCTGGGTGGCTCCGTAGGTAAAGCATCTGCCTTCAGCTCAGGTCATGATAACGGGATCCTGGGATTGAGCCCGCCCCTGGTTCATGTCAGGCTCCCTGCTCAGCGGAGAGTCTGTTTCTCCCTCTCCCTCAGCCCCTCCCCACTGCTCCTGCTCTCCCTCTCTTGCTCGCTCTCTCTCTCTCATAAATAAATAAAATCTTAAAAAAAAAAAAAAGCTTTCCAGGTGATTATAATCATAGCCAAGCATGGGACCACCACGTGGTTCTGTTTGTATTTGTTTAAAAAAGTCATTAACTTTCAAGTTTGGAAAAAAAAATGACTAAGAATGTGTTTTTTAATGTCCCTGTCATATGCAAAAATTCACATATGTTCAAAGAGATCTTGTGAGTGAGAACATCCTTATAAAATGTTACAGTCTTCAAATTTATTGTGAAGAAGTAACACCTGGAAAAAATATTTTAATGTTTTCAATGAAAACTCACCAAATGTTTACCTTACGTTTCTAAGACTTAATGTACGTAGTCTTTGGGCATTTATTATCCATACATTTAGAATGTGAAGGCCAGTTACTTTTGCCTGAGACCACATGGGCAAAACCTACATTTGTGAGTTGGCACAGTTCCAATATCATGATTCATTGACCTCTGAAGAAATCCTCAGTTTTATTTCTGTAAAGAGAGAAATAGAAAACATGAAAGCCAGAACAAAAATAGTATCTTTTTTTCACCCCCCTCATGGATTTCTGAACTCTGTGATGGATACCTTCCATGAGTCCTTAAAAAAGAGATTTTTTTGTTAACAAGAGAAATTTCCATTGGCTTTCTTGCTTGCCAAAGTTATTAAGACCTCCTGACATGATATGTGCTCGCCCAATAATAACAAACTCTGCATCTAACATTTTAGCTGCATGTAGAAAAGCAGCTGAAATCCTACGTTCACTTTGCCACTTGTATTTTAACCTAAATTCTGCTTTCCTTCCTTTTTCAAAAATCATTAAGATTTATTACTTGAATCTTTATACTGTGTACTAGACTGGAAAAGAAATCTTAGCTAGTTGACGAACTATTCAGTAATTCTCTTCAATGTTTACTTTTAAGATATTCTGCTAGTGCATAGGAAAATTGGTCAGATGTGGAAAGTTACAGACGTTCAGATGATTGGAATAAATGTTGACAAAACCGAAAGTTAACAGCATTGATCATAGAATGATTTCTTTCCTCATCCTCCAATCCTTCAGAATTCTCCTCCTCTATCTGAGAAAGAATGTTTTGTGGTTCTTTTGTTCTGGTCTCCATTTTCCATTTTCTGGTCTTTTGCTCTTATAGCTGGCATGTGCTTCCTCCCAAGTTCTCCTAGCATCTTCTTCCCCTCTATCACAAATTTGCTGAAATCTCAGCACTCCGAGGGAAGCCTTGGAGATGCCTGGATAAACATCTTCTTTCTCATTCAACTCCCTTGGGTGTTGCCCACACACAGTGTGAATAAGATGATTTCACAGCAAAGACCTAGGCTGTCCTAACCATAAAGTAAGTCTGACTCTGTGACACACACACACACAGACACACACACACACATACATACATACCTCATAGAACTAGTGACTTCAACATTACAGGAAATGCTTTTTCAGGTGGTGATTAACCTTCCAATATTTTCTCTTCCAAAAGAATGAGCCAGAAGGACAAAGCGACAAAAAAAGAAGTCAAAAGGGCTCTCCATCCACCAAACAAACCCTTTCCAAAGAGAAGGTATCTGCACCCAGTGGTTTCCTGAGAATTCAACTGAAGGAGGTACAGATACAAACAACAGAACAATTAGAGACATGGGCATATAGACAATAAGACTTATAAGAGAAAAACAGAAAAATCTCTGCAAATGAGTGCTCAAGATGACATAAACAGAAATTCTGGAACATCTGTTTATAGATCTGTTTATAGATGTATATAAACATCTGTTTATAGATCAGAACCAGTGCTTATTGATCAGGACGTGGTAGACTATTAGGAAGTCATACCCAGCTAACAGAAGGGAAAGATAATTTGAATTGGGCCATGAAAGATTTAGTTCCCTGCTATATTAGTTTCCTGTTGCTGCTATAACAAATTATCACAGATTGAGTGGCTTAATACAGTAGCAATTTATTACCTTACAGTTCTGGGGGTCAGAAGTTTGAAATGAGTGTTACTTGGCTAAACTCAAAGTGTTGGAAAGAATACAGGGTTGCATCCTTCTGGAGGTTCTAGAGGGAAATCTGTTTCTTAACTTTTCCAGCTTCAGAGGCTTTTACTAATGCCCACCCTTTATTTTCCCTTCTAGTTTTAGCATAGTGTCTGGTGAGAGGTGGCCATTCCAGTGCATGCCATGGACTTTTTGGGGAACAAGACTGAGTAGAGGAAGTTGTAGAGATTCTTTGAGGGGTTTGCTAAGTGTATAGCAATCATCCTCTGAGTTCTCCCAGAAAGGCTTGCAAGTTACGCAGCAGAATGGATGTTAGGTGGAAGGAAAATGCAGGCAAGAGCCAGTGTAATTTGAGTCATGTCCGTGACCTTTGGGTCACAGAGAAACTTGAGTTACATGTATATATTCCATTCCTGAGTTTGAGTTCAGGCATTCTCAGCTAATCTATTTTGTTTTAATCTTTATAAGCCCTAAATTCTGTAATCCATTTAGATATTGCTATTTTCGTTTTTTCTTTTTTAAAATTTTATTTATTTGAGAGAGACAGAATGAGTGGGAGAGAGGAAGGCAGAAGGAGAAGCAGACTCCCTGCTGAGCAGGGTCAACCCCCACCCCACCCCCATGCGGGACTCCATCCCAGGAGGTGGGGATCATGACCAGAGCCAAAGGTAGACACTTTTTCTTTCCTTTGCTTCCTTTCTTCTTTCCTTCCTTCCTTTCATCCATCCTTCCTTCCTTTCATCCATCCAACCATCCTTCCTTTCTTCCTTCCTTTTTCTTAAGATTTTGTTTATTTATTTGACAGACACACAGAGAGGGAGGGAGACCACTAGAGCACATGCACAAGCTGGGGGAGAGGCAGGCAGAAGGGGAGGGAGAGGAAGGCCCCCTGCAGAGCAGGGGGAGCCCAGTGTGGGACTCGATCCCAGGACCCCAGGATAATCACCTGAGCTGAAGGCAGTTGCTTAACCAATTGAGCCATCCAGGTGCCCCGGAGGCAGACTCTTAACTGAGCTACAGAGGTGCCCCACTAACAATAATTTCTTGCCCCAGGTAAATCCCAGTTGAACTTGCTGGTGCATTGTGATGTTGAGGTTAATTAGTCTCTGTAGATAGCTCCCCTTAGAGAGAAATTCGAGCAGTTACTCCTGTTTGGGTGAATCATACATGACCTGAATGGCTCAGAAGTGTCATGATGTATTTTCTAGTTTGCCAGATATCAAAAAATATATTCCACCCTTGACTTACTGTTAAGTATTTTCAAATTGTATGTGTATATATTCAATTTAGGATATTGTTTCTTCTATAAACCATTAATCTAATTTATACTTTTAAAGCTGCTTTATTGCAGTATAGTTGATATACAAAGAATACATATTTAATGCATACTATTTGATGATTTTGGACCATGTGGATTTCATTACAACAAGGTAATAGGCATAGGCAACACCTCTCAAAGTTTCTTTGAACCTCTCCCAACTCCCCTTTTTTTTTGGTGGAAAGATGTTCAAGACCATTAATTATCAGGTTCCCTGGTAATATGTCAGGAACTATCATTTGATGAAAATCAAATGTACAATGAGGTAGAACCTCAAACTGGCCAGAGTGACTATTACCAAAAAATCCCCCAAAATAAATGTTGGTGAGAATGTAGATAAATTAGAATTCTTTTCTTTTTAAAGATTTTATTTATTTATTTGACAGAGAGAGATCACAAGTAGGCAGAGAGGCAGGTAGAGAGAGAGGGAGAAGCAGGCTCCCTGCTGAGCAGGGAGCCCGATTCGGGTCTTGATCCTGGGACCCTGAGATCATGACCTGAGCTGAAGGATAAATTAGAATTCTTATTGGTGGGAATGTAAGATGATGGAACAGCTATGAAAAACAATATGGAGTTTTCTTAAAAAATTAATAATAGAACTATTATATAATTCAACAATCCTACTTCTGGGTACCAAAAGAAATGAAATCAGGATCTCAAAAGAGATCTCTGTGCTTCCATGTTCATTACAGTATTATTCACAATAGCCAAAATATGGGAATAATCCAAGTATCCATCCACAGATAAGCTAAAAAAAAAACAAGTGTTATTACTAAGCCTTAAAAAAAAAATGAAATGTTATTACTAAGCCTTAAGGGGAAAAAAAAAAAACAAAAAACAAACCTGCCATTTGCCACAACCTGGATGGTTCTGGGAGATATGCCAAGTGAAAAATGTGTCACAGAAGAAAAACTACTGCAGGTTTCCCCTTATATGAGCTATCTAAATTAGTCAAACTCATAGAAGTAGGGAATATTTGATTTGTATTTCAGTGTTCCATATACTCAGGGATATGTGGTTAAATTTTGTATACGTGATCCTTAATGTGGTGGAAAAATAAGTTTATCATATGTCATCTGTCACATCATCTATAATATTGTTGGGTAATCCACTGTTAGAAATAACGTTCCTTTGTGCTGAGACAAGTTTTTTTTAATAATGCACATACTTCTAAGAATTGTGGTTCATTATGTTTTTGTTAATATTGAATCAGATCCTTTATGAATTTCTTAGATGGTAATTACTTTGCAATGAAGTTACTGTGAAATTGTGAATTTTATATAAGTAGGGAAGCACTAATTTAGAGCACTGAAGGAGGAATTCTGTTGGAATATAAGAGGTATCCTCCTATATTTTTATAGGATATTTTATAATAGGATGTATTTATATATCCTATTATATTTCTTAAAAAGCGGTTGATACTTGAGTTGGAGAAAGAGAGGGAAGGGAAAGAAGTATCAAAAATGCCAAGGTGAATAGACTCCAAGTATCATATTTGTTTAATAATTTTTCCTTGAGCATCCCTGCGTGAAGAGTTTACCATGGGACTTGTTTTAAGAACCAGTGATACGGTATTTAAAATTATGGCAGATGAAGCAGCTAATGGTGGTATGGATAGGAATAAACTTATTTTCCCATCACATTAAGGATCACATATACAAAATTTAACCACGTATCCATGAGCATATGGTGGTATGGAAGGCTGCATTTGGTTTGGTGTTTGTTGGTTCAATGATTAAGAGAATATCCACAAAACCCTTATAAAATTGTCCAGGTAATTCTCTTCAGTGAGGCTTCTGGCTATTTGCATTCTTTAGTATTATAATTTGTCTTTAGTGTCAAAGAAAATCTTTTCTAGGCTTTAGACTTGGCTTTTAGAGAACAAATATTTTTCCTATGTTATTAAGATGATAGGTATTTTTGGAGGTCAGTATAAAATCTTTTTACAATGAAGGGAGTTGGGATCACGAGACATATATAAATAAAATCTATCTAACTCCCATTAAAAAAGTGAGTTTGTTTATATAGAAATTTAAAAAAGAAATTCCCACCTCAAAACAGTTTGTATTTTAAAAATTCATTTTGAAGCCCATTGTGTGGAACCTAGAATACATTTTTCTCTTAGAACCAAATTTTTTTACATAGTGACTACTTCCCACACCAGTTCTTAAAAGCCTCTTCAACCCACAGCAGTCCTGAAATGTCCATGGATAGTAATACCATTAAAAAAAAAAAAAAGCTGTTTGTACAATATTGCTTCCTGGAAAAATGAGTTTGACTGCCAACTGGGGATTCCTGAATATTCTCTTCCTCATACTTCCTGCAAGTCATGCAATGAAAGAAACTAACGTAGAAAGAAACTAATTAATTGAAAGAGAGTGTAGAAGCTGACCCAGAGCAAAGCATAGAGAAAGCAATTAAATAAAAAAAAGAATAGAGCAATTGTAAGTGATGGAAAATAAATTGAGAGACTTCTAGAAGATATATAGAAGAAGAGAAAATAATAGAAAATTAGAGAAACAATATTTGAAGAGAGAATTTCTGAGTATTCTTTATATGAAAGAACAAAATGCCAAGAGTTGATAAAAACAGTTTTGAAGGTAAAATTACAAAACAATAGTACATTATAAATGATAGAGATTATAAAGCAATGGTAGTCAAATGTAATGTTATTGAAGCAGAGCTAGATAAAGGGAATAGAACAAAAAACTAAAGCCAATCCCCCTCTATATAGATATTAGATATAATAATGGAAATGGCATTACATATTAATAAAGAAATGACACAATAAATTATACTGAACAGTTATTCATATTAACAACACAGTTATAACCACATACAAACAATAATTTTATGTATTATATGCTGTTAGTCAGCTTATAAATTGATGAGCTCCCATTGTATAGTAACACATCTTTGAGGGTCAGTTCTGCTTCCACAGAAACTGTTTGGTAAAGCTGAATTTGCTTATGTCTAGTGACTGCGATTTCATTTCTAGGTATTTCCCTTTGGAAACTATTGCACATGTTCAAGGGAATTAAGACTGTTGCAGCATTGTTTGATCGTTAAAAATTGGAGATCTAAAGGTGTATCAGCAGAAATAGGGATAAATTGTGGTCTACTGATACAATTGAATATTATACAATTGTGACAAATAACGAAATTAGGTTGTGGCTACAGGTGTCAACAGGGACCTTTCTAATACCATAATGTTGTAGGAAGCCATTTACTCAATACCATTTATATAAAGTTTAAAAACCTGAGGATGACCATATTTTATTTATGGACAAACTGCAAGAGATAAAATAATCCTCACTTAAACTGCAGTGTTTTAGATTCAACCTTTAGCCTTTGTGGTTATGCCTACTCATAAGCACCTAATCTTTTTCAGTAATAGGGGGTAGCAGATTATGGTGCTGTGGGCAGTCCACCTTTTTTTGTGAACAAAGTTTATTTTAATACAGGCTGTCCACCTTTTTGCAGATGAGGTTTTGTAGGACCAGAGCCATGCCATTTCCTTTATGTGAATTATTTGTGGCTGCTTTCATGCTGTAATGGCAGAGTTGAGTAGCCGTGGCAGAGATTGGTCCCCAGGTCAAGAATATTTTCTGCTGGCCTTTTTAAGAAAAAGCTCCTTAGCATGACTGACACACGTTAGCACCACTTGTCCATCCCAGACCTTGAGCTGGTTGGTCCCTGAAGATACAATGGGGCTTCGCGGTTCCTGCCTTCGGGAGCTTAGACTAATAGAGATGTGAAATCAGTTCCATGAAATAGTTTATACTCTAAGGAGGAGGTTATTTAAAATACAGTAAAGTGGGAGATAATTTTTTTTCTCAGAGGTTGGAAAAACAAATAAATGAGGATAATATGTTAAGTACCTGGCTTATGATAGGATTTCAGTGTTATGGGTTACTGTTTTGCCTAGATTCTCATTTGTGACCGTCATCCTCCTTTGATAATGAAGGAGAGCAAAGAAATGGAGGGAGGAAAAGGCAGAAGAACATTTGGAAGCGGGGAAAGTTGAAAGTATATTAAATAATGAAAGACAGGAACGACCCCCTCTTTAAAGTTTTTTTTACTGGTTAATACAGAATCAATAAAACTATTTTTGAATTTGGTCTTTTTTTTTTTTTTTAATTAAAGCTGTAAAGTGGGGACGCCTCAGTGGCTCAGGCAGTTAAACATCTACCCACACCTCAGGTCATGATCCCGGGGTCCTGGGATTGAGCCCTGCATTGGGTTCCCTGCCATGTGGGGGAGCCTGCTTCTCCCTCTCCCCCATTCTTGCTCTTGCTCACTCTATCTGTCTCTGTCTCAAATAAATAAAATCTTAAAAAAAAAAAGATGTAAAGCAGTCATTTTTACCAGAAACCTTGATTTCCCTAGTGCTGCTAACTCTAAATGAAGTGAATAAGATTTCTCAAATTATTTTGCTTGAACTTTCATGCTAATGTTTTCTGGAACATACATGCCTATAAATTGTAAATTGTAAATATGGTTTATTTATAGTATGCCAAATAATGTTTTGAAAAAAATCCTCTTTCCTATGAAAGAATGCATCTATTTACCTTAATGGATTCTTAAGGTTAAAAAGTGTAGGTAAGTTGTTATCGTAATTACTACCATTTTATTTACTGAGTTCCCAAGGGCTGTTCAGTCCTCTGCAGAGCATGTTTAACTCCCTGACTTGGTCAATCATGATTCCCAAAATGGCCAGTACAGCTCTTTTGGCTCATGTTATTTATCAAGAGGAAGACTCCTTGTATCTGTCTCCATAATAATGATATTTTATATCTAATATATTTTTCTTCTCCTTTTTGATTAGTGGTCCATGTGTTTGTTTTCTTGAGAGTTCTGTTAAGGAAGAGCTTGGTAGTTTCCTTGAACAAATGGTTTTCACTCACTTACTATATTATTATTACCTGGTTTCCCATCTCAGATTTTTTTTTTTCAAATTTTCAGTTATCATTTAAAATCTCAGACTATGAGATTTTTAGAATTAACTTAGGATAGCAAAGCTTCTCAAAAGGACATTTTTCTCTTTTCTCTGGTAGAACCAGGCCAATAATTTGCTTTTAGGACCTGAATTTCTTGCTTAGTTCTATTATGTATAGCATCAAAATGATATCTCCTTAACAAAGAAGAAGAAAACTTTCTTATTTTTTTCTGACAAGATGTTTGCTTAAATTCAGTTTAATAGTACTCCTGTGGTTTTTATTAGGCTTCATTTTTTTTTTTTTTCTCCAACTGGTAAGGAGGGGCAAGAATGGATCCCAGGAGTAATCTCACAGGAAAGTGCTATTACATCAGAAGGATAGAAGGATAGGAAAGCCTTGCTGATGCCACGGGGTGGACAACAGGAACAGAAGCACACCACAAGCAGTGTTCAGAAGATATGCCTCATGAACCATCCTACTTATCTGTGAAGTAAAAGCCTCAACTCCTCCAGGGCCACATTTATAATATTCAGTGGATGAAATTTTGAAAAAGGATAATACTTGAGGCATTAAACATTTCCTTTCTGACCCTGACCTCAGAAAGCTTAGTTGTTTAATTTTCTTTAAAATTGTGTTTCATTGGGCTCCTTGGTGGCTTAGTCATTTAAGTGGTTGACTTTTTTTTTTTTTAAGATTTAATTTATTTGATGAGAAAGAGAGAGAGAATTCATGCGTGCATGTGGTAAGCAGGAGAGGGAGAAGCAGGCTCCCCCGCAGAGCAAGGAGCCTGAGGTGGGGCTCAATACTGGGACACTGGGATCATGACCTGAGCCAAAGGAAGTCGCTTAACTAACTGAGCCACCCAGGTGCCCATAAGAGGCCAACTCTTCATTTCGGCTCAGGTTATGATTTCAGGGCTGTAAGATTGAGGACCCTGCCCTGATGCTGGCCTCTGTGCTCGGTGTGGAGCCTGCTTAAGGTTCTCTCTCTCCCTCTTACTCTGTCCCTTTCCCATCTCTCTTAAAAAATTTGTTTTATATTAAAATGATAAAATAAACTTAGAATTTTAAAATAAAAAAATGGGATGTTTAGACGTCAGAATGGTTGCTTTGCCATTGGTGCACATACAACTATTTATACTCTAATGCATAAACTTTGGCATCCAATTTCAAATGCATTATTTTTGTCTTGGCCTGATGCAGTCCATATAAATAAAAATTACATGATACATTTTTGAGAATTTTGGATGAATTGAACAAGTAGATCAATTTAATGTTAGCTTAAATTGAATTAAAAATTTTGTAGAACAAAGTCTATAAAGTAATTGATTTACAAAAATGTTTTGTTGATTCGATTAAAATGTCAAAACTACTTTTGGAGTGGGTGTGTGTGTTTATACAGGAAATAATAATAGGGATGGTTAAGGTAAAAATTTCTAGGGTAAGCCCTATTTCCTCTCTATTTATTGGTTTTGTGACCTTGTGAAGTCCCTTAATGTTAATAATCTTAATATTCTCATTTCTAAATGAGGGTTTTAACATTGTACATAAAGAGCTTGGCATAGTACTTGACAAACAATAAGGGCACAAAAAATGTTAGCTGCCTACACTATGTGACAGATTTGCAATGTATTTGAAAATGAGTGGCAAACGGGGCACCTGGGTGGCTCAGTGGGTTAAAGCCTCTGCTTTCGGCTCAGGTCATGATCCCAGGGTCCTGGGATCGAGCCCCATATCAGGTCTCTGCTCTGCAGGGAGCCTGCTTCCTCCTCTCTCTCTCTGCCTGCCTCTCTGCCTACTTGTGATCTTTGTCTGTCGAATAAATAAATAAAATCTTAAAAAAAAAAAAAAGAAAATGAGTGGCAAACAATAAAGCTGTATATAAAAATCAGGTGCTGTTGTTACACAATTTTCATGAGAGGCATGTAATTTTTCTGCACAAGGCTGAGATGGAAGAACCATCAACCAATGTCATTTACATTCAGTATTTCAATAAGGGGGAGAGAGATTTAGCTACAAGTAATAAAGTTAAAGATGTAAAATATTAATCTAAGCTCAATACAAATTATTAGTTTGTTTTAACCTGAGAACATGAGAGTGAGAAATCAAGAATCAATATTATGCGAGTAGGAAAAAAAGAATCAACATTATGAAAATGTCTCAAGGGGTAAATGAATTCCAGAGGGTATGATCTTATTGAAGTGATTCTAACCTGGATGAAATCTTGGCTACTTTTGGAGCATGTATGTGAGGCAGAGGGTGTGAATGCAAACTTTTTTACCTTGATCTTCAAGGCCTTCACAATCTGGTCTAGATAACTTTACAGTTTTTATTTGTATCATATCCTTCCTTATTCTGTAAATGTCACCATTTTTGACCAAGCCATGCAGTTTCAGACATCGTTGTCTCTGTTTAGCCAAAATATCTTCTCTTTCTCATAATTCAAATCAACTTGACTTGACATAATATGTAATCACCACTGGAAAAATCCTAAAGGCTTTTCTAGTCATAGCATCTCTCCCCAGGTCTCCCTATCACAATTATTTTATCTCCATTTGTACAAATATGTCATTGTACTTTGAACTACAGTTACTTGTGTTTCTTATTCTTTTGCTTGAAGGCATTGCCTTGAGGGCAAGTTTCTTGACATCATCTTTTGTGGCTTCCGGTCTCCATAACTCCTCAGTGCCTGGCCCAAAGCTTTATACACAGTGAGAACTGAGGAATGGTGGTTGGGTGGAGCTGAAATCAGACTTCCTTGAATAAAAATATTTGGAGGTCTTGGAATATGTCAGCTTTCCGATTGGCCTTAACTTGTGGGGATCACTCTTTTGTGATCTTTGATGGTTCCAGAGGAAAGGGACTCTGAAAAGATGTTACTCTATCACCAAAAATGATCAATGGCAACAGGTATTAGGTATGACCTAATAATTTTGGTTACCCCATTGGTAAAGGGACATCTTAACAAAAAACAGTAGCAGCTGTTCCCTTAATGGTACCTTACTCCAAAAGCCTACAACCTTCTGAAATCTGTTTACAAACATTTGCTGAGGGCAGAAAATTTTAACACCATAATTTGCAGTAAGTTTATTTATATATATATAAAGAAGCATATGCCTTGAACCTCTACTATGAGCCAGTGTTCTAGTATCTAACATGACATTTCATCGAGACAGCACTGAAAATGTATTTAGAAGACTGAATGTCAGATTATGTTTTGTGATTTCTAGCAACGAAAATTAATTCACTTAAATGGAATCTTTTATTTCTTCAATTTCCTCTTGTTTAGTATTTCTTTCTTTAAAATTTTTATATTTATTTCAACTGTATAAATATACATTTTATTTCCTTTTAAGACTTTTTATCACTTATTGCAAGCTAGTACCTAAAAATAATACATTTTTTCCTTGATTGTTTCAACTGTGTTAATTATCCTTTTTCTCTCTTAAAAAAATAGGCTCAGAGTGTCATGCCTGGGTGGCTCAGTCATTTAGCATCTGCCTTTGGCTCAGGTCATGGTCCCAGGGTCTTGAGATAGAGCCCTGCAGTGGGCTCCCTGCTCAGTGGGAAGCCTACTTCTTTCTCTCCCACTCCCCCTACTTATGTTCCCTCTCTTGTTGTCCCTCTCTGTCAAATAAATAAAATCTTTAAAAAAAAATTGACTCTGAGGAAGTGAAGAAATTTGTACCTAGGGATAAATAAGAATCAAAATTATGCTAGGCATATGAAATAAGCTTAATAAGAACCTAGCAATGTGAAGTTAATAAAAAAAAACTGTATGGGTCAAATAAACTACAAAGGGAAGCAAATATGTAATGCTGATGGGGAACAGTAGAGGAAAATGGCAAAAAAAAATGGGCTGTGAGAATTGTGATTAAAATAGCATGCAAGGGCAAAGAGTTTAGAAGTCTAAAAGATAAATATTGGATATCAGTAATTCTTAAAATGGCAGAATATTGGGACTTCTTAGAATTATATCCATTTATAACCATTTGTCCATTTACCAAGTTCTTGCTTCGTTACTGCTATTTTTTTTTTCATTTTTTTTTGTTTTGTTCATCCAACACAGTTTACAGGTTTCAGAGATGATAAGTGGTTGTAATATAGTATAAAAAAGTAACTAAAATATAAAATTTCTTTTTTTAAAAGATTTATTTATTTCAGAGAGAGAGGGAGAGAGAGAGTGGAGGGGGGGAGGGTCAGAGGAAGAGACTCTCAAGCAGATTCCCCTGAGTGTGGAGCCAAGGGATTGGGGGGCTCCATCTGATGACCCTGAGATCATGACCAAAACAAGACTTGAACACTTAATTGATTGTGCCACCCTGGTGCCCTTACAATATAATATTTCTAAACCACATCTTACAGTAGAATGGTGATGGTACATTCTTTTTCTTTTCATGGACATTCACTAGTTAAGGTAAAAGCATTTTGAAAAGGAGGCAGCATTAAGGTGGGTACTTGTGTTGAGCACAGTATGTAAGTGATGAATCACTAAATTCTACTCCTGAAACTAATATTACACTGAATGCTAACTGGAATTTAAATAAAAACTTGAAATTAAAAATAAAAAAAGTAAAAAGGCAGCATTTTTATGTCTTAGAGGATTCTATCATAGAAAATGCACATTGCCTATAGTATATACTTGGGTCTTAATAAAGCTGGTAAATTATTATTTTTCAGGTAACACCATACAGTAAAGTTCAGAGTATGAGGATATGAGGAAATACAAGAGGAAGCAAGTGAAAAGATTTATTACATTACCTGTCACTTAAAAAAATGAATAAAAATACTTTGTGTTTTTATGTTAGCTCATGACTTACCCTCTTTGGAGAAAAGAATAAAATACAAGGTAATGAACAAAAAATTAGCTTTTTCATCTTAAACTGTTCTTCAAAGTTGGGGTATATGTCAAGTCCATTTTAAGGCTACCCTTGGCCTTCAGCTTCATAAAAAGATGACTAGAAAAATGTGTCCAGCAACCCTGAGTTGATGAGACTTAACTATGGTAAGGAAGAATGCCTGTGTGATAGTTAGCAGGCTCTACAAAGGGAACTCTTGGGACAAAGGATGGAAGGCTTTACATGATTTTAAGGGGATGTTGCCCGGCAGGAAACTGGAATTGGGCAGAGTTCGTAACAAAATAACTTTTTTGGTTTGGTGGACATGGTAGGAGGAGGGTCTTGAAGTGAGCTATTAGGCTTTAAGCTATTTTGGTTGGTTCGTAGATTTACCTTCGAAGGCAATTTATCTTCTGTAGCAAGCAGCTTGGTTGCTTTTGGCCAGTCTTTGTTATGTTGAACACAGAAACAGGGAAATATATTTAGTCCTCAAATTTTTTATCCCAGGAACAGTAAATTATGTTAGTTTTATCTCTCATTGCAAATAACTTCAGATGAACTCCAAGACTGGACATAGCCAGTTATTTTTCTTTCATGATAACTATGCTGCTAGGTTTGGTTTATTCTTTGATCATGATGAGGTCTCAAATGTCTCCTCTCCTCCTCTCATTCCTTTGGTCCTTACAATATTATATTCTGTCTTCCTTTAAAATAGTCCACCCCTCATTTTTTAAT
The DNA here is from genome assembly GCF_963455335.1 of Martes martes. Lineage (NCBI taxonomy): Eukaryota > Metazoa > Chordata > Mammalia > Carnivora > Mustelidae > Martes > Martes martes. The sequence goes on from NC_137888.1 coordinate 76,326,817, forward strand.
TCATTTATTTGGCTCATCTCGTCTGTTTTTCCAGCAGTGTGCTAGGTGCCAAGTACCTAAGGTTGAATGAGCATCATCTTGGATGAGGCAATCATGCAAGCAAATGTTTATAGCATGTGCTATTGAGACATTTTGCAGAGGGTACACAAACGGGCCATGGGGTGGGCAAAGTATTTTGTTTTTTTTTTTAATATTTTATTTATTTGTCAGAGAGAGAGCATAAGCAGTGGGAGTGGCAGGCAGAGGCAGAGGCAGAGGGAGAAGCAGGCTCTCCACTGAGCAGGGAGCCCAATGCGGGATTTGATTCCAGGACCCTGGGATCATAACCTGAGCTGAAGGCAGACGCTTAACTGACTGAAGCACCCAGGCATCCCCAAAGTGGTTTTATATAGAAACTAACCCTTGTTCACAGTTTCAAGGAATAAGGACAAAGAGAGAGAAAGGAAGGAAATTGTAGATTTAAAAAACAGATGTGAAAGTCTGGGAAACTGCCCACTAACTAGAATGAGAACTTAAAATACCTACAAGTATTACTCTTTTTAATTTTTGTGTTTTTATTATATTATTATATTATATTATATTATTATATTAATATATAATTAATATATTATTTATATATTATATATTATATTTATATATTTATATATATAAATATATATATTTATATAATTTATATATTATATATATTTATATAATTTATATAATATATATTATATATTATATTTATATATATTTATATAATTATATATTATATTAATATATAATATATTAATATATTATATTATATTATATTATATATTATATTTGTGTTTTATTATTATGTTCAGTTAGTTCAATAGTATATTGGCTAACTGAACATAGTATATATATATATATATACTATATATATAGTATATTGGCTAACTGAACATAGTATATATATATATATATATATACTCAATAGTATATTGGCTAACTGAACATAGAACAAGAATATTTCATTCTTGCTTACACTTTTTGCACATCGGTCTCATTTCCCTAGTAAAAGTTAAAGGATCTTGTTCATACAAAATCTTTTTATATCCCTTATGTTACCTAGATCTGTATGTAGAGAACGGGTAATAAATACTTTGATTTACTCGTATATGGTAGCTGAGAAGACTAGGAGGAAAAATACTGCAGGTTGAATTATTTAACCAGTTTAACAAATTACTGTTACTTTAACAGAGTTTTCAGTGGGTAGAAAACATTTGGGTGATTCCCATAGTAACTCAAGCAAGTAGCTCTCCTTGGCTCTACAATTTATGATTGTTTCCAACATTCAGGGCCAGATTATTAATAACATCAATTACTATTATTAAAATCCTAACTCAGAAGCATATTTGCCTGATAGTTATGCTCACTAATTTTGTGTGGAATGTATTGCATTTGTCTGTAGGACTGCCATAACAAAATACCACAGAATAGGTGGCTTAAACAGTAGTGTTATTTTCTAACACTTTTGGAACCTAGAAATCCAGTATCAAAGTGTTGGCAGGTGAGGTTCCTCCTGAGTCCTCTCTTCTTGGCTTGTAGTTATTTGCCTTCTTTCTGTGTCCTTACATGGCCTTTTGTTTGTGCGTGAGCAGCCTTTGGTCTCTCTGGGTATCCCCATATTCTCTTTTTATAAGGACACCCCGTTGGATTGGATTAGAGTCCATCCTAATGGCTTCCTTTTAACTTAATTATCTCTTTAAAGGCCCTGTCTCCAAGTAAGGTCATATTCTAAGTTGGAAGTTAGGGCTTCAACTTTATGATTTGGTAAGACACAGCTCATTCCATAACATAAATGTTATGATGTAGTGGCAATACTGCTTGTATGTTTCTTCCTATGAAGTTTTGAGTTAGCTTGTTTCATTAAAAGAAAAAAAGTTTTTTCTTAATTTAGTTGGGTTGCTTTAGATTTGTAGGCTAATTAAAGGAAAATTAATAACCTTGTGCTATAAATCTTGTATAAGAATAGGTAGATTTTTCTTTTGATCAGCATTTTTCTGTCTCTCAGGAGCATTGTATTTTCTTAAAAGTTTTTCATTTCTCTTGCTAATTATCATTTAGCTATATTATCTTGTTTGAACATATTTTGTATATTCTCTCATATTAAGCTTTTGAAATCATTGTAGTTTTTATTGAAGGCTGTTTTTTTATTGAAGACTTATAGTTTATAATAGTTTTGATGTTTACTCTCTTTGTTTTTTCAATTTCTATAATGCTATCATCTGTAAGTAATGTTAAATTAGCCTCTTTTCCTTCAAGTTGTAGGACACATTTCTTTCTCTCTTCTTTGTCTAAGTGTGTTAGCTAGAAGCCAATTATCATCTTCTAGTGTTTTCCTATTAAGTTTGATGTTAGATTTTGTATTTATAAATTACTAGAAAATATCCATCTGTTATATTATGGATGACTTTAATCCAAAATAGTTGCTAAAACATTTGATAAAATTTAATATCTATCTCGGTTATATATCAATACTAGTCCAGATTTCATACAGTCTTTCTGTGCTCAGACAAATGAATTGTTTCTAGTTGTAATTTTGTGTGAATGAATAGAGGTATTTAGGTCTTATAAATGGATAAGCAGTATAGTCTTGCCTCCTAGACTCACATGGAGAGCAGTTTCTTGTTCCTTGATATGTGTATGGCAGATTTAACTTTCATACCTATGCAGTCCCTGAAGTACCATCGTATATATAATGGTTATAGGGCCATCTGGCTTGTAATACTTTAATCTCTGCTTTTGCTATGGGTTTCCTCTGCTTCTGCAACATGAATATTTTCACTTTTTTTTTTTTTAATGTGGCTCTCTATTTTTAATTTAACAAAAGTTTCTATTTTGGTGTGGAAGGAAAGATATCTGAATAATGACTCCTTCACCTTGACCCAAGCATCCTGTTCTCTCTCTGTGCATTGTTAAGTCATTAAGTTATTGTGTAGCTTTTATCCAAAGGTGGGTAGCTCTGGTCTACCCAAGAATTTTGAAACAAAATTCTCTCTCTTCAGCCAGGCCATGTGGAATAGTGAAAAGTCCCTAAGCTTTCAGGCCAGTAAGATTTGAGATTAAATCCCAGTTTTGCAATTCACTTGTTTGGTAATCTATTTTAGGACAAATTATTTAAACAAATTATTTAACTCCATTAATATCAAGTTTACAAAATGGAAATGATGAGTGTGATCATTGGTTTAAGAACTAAATAAGATAATAAATATAAAATGCTTCTCAAATAATAGGTGTTCGGTAAATTTTGTCACCACCCCTTGATCCCCAAAATGAATTAATTGGAGTGTATATGATAAGTAACTACATTTTAATAAATACTCATTTTACACTCTTAGGCAAGTGAAAAACACTTCAAATTGGGGAATGATTAAGACTAACATTGCTACTTATAGGTTGGAAATTTACTCCTGACACATCTTACTTATTTTGGAGAATATCGTTTCTCGTGTTTTTTAAATAGAAAACTTAATTTCATTTTTTTGTGAGAGAGGGAGAAATTACTATAAATCTGACTGGAAAGATTAATAATGTAATTCTCATAGCCAACAGACATAAGCACTTTAGAATTTGTTTCATGTATAACATAGACATGTTAGATTAATGATCCCTAAAACTCCTTTACTTCTAATATTCTCTGATGCTTCTATGGTAATCTAGTTCATCCCCTTCTTCTTGCTTACATGGAGACTGAGTCCCAGAGAATACAGATTGGCCAAGACCACATATAGTAGCTTGCTAGTAGCAGAATCAACCTGAAAGGCTGGGCTCTTCTCAGCATATTTGAGGTTTCTCAGAGCCAGTGTTTCTACTGAAGACAGGAAACCCAAAATATTTGCATGTCAAAGAGTTGGCTAAACTTTCCACCATGGCCTGGCAACAGTAGACATATTTATCAGAATTGTCAGTTCGCCTTTTTCTTAATATGGGTATACTATAATTTATAATTCTAGGGTCATTTATTTTCAGGGGTGGAGATGGATGGACAGATTCCTATCATTTCAGAATTTTCACAGAAAAATCTTACTCTATGATTTGATCATGACCAAGATAAAATAGTGAACTAAATCTTAATAGGTAAGTTTACTTACCATTCATTTTGATGTTGTTTAAGACACATTAGAGGGGCACCTGGGTGGCTCAGTGGGTTAAAGCCTCTGCCTTCAGCTCAGGTCGTGATCCCAGGGTCCTGGGATGGAGCCCCACATCGGGCTCTCTGCTCCGTGGAGAGCCTGCTTTCTCCTCTCTCTCTGCCTGCCTCTCTGCCTACTTGTGATCTCTGTCTGTCAAATAAATAAATAAAATCTTAAAAAAAAAAAAGGACACATTAGAAATTTGTAGATTGGCTAATTCATTTTCATAAAATCCAACATAGGGAAGCCAAAATTGCCTCTTCCATCTTCTCTTCAAGACAAAATCGACGGAAGGGTATCTGTTTTATATTCAATATGGTCTAACATTTTCCTAAATTAAGTGTTAAATAAAACAGATTGCCAAAGTATGTGACTTACTATCAACAATAAGGGCAAAACCTAGCAATAATAAAATCTATATATTTTTTCAAAGTGATTTTTCTTTTTACTTTTATTCTCACAGCATCCCCTTTCCCCACAAAGAAGAGACTTTCTAATCTGGGAAACTCAAGAACAGAACTTTAGAGTGACTTTTTTTCTATCTTATGTTTTCACCCCCTATATTTCTACATACATGAACACGCATATGCACACAAAACAAAGTGCTCTTCATAATTCTCAGCTGGGTGTTTCTCCCATTAATCTCCATGAAAGAAGGTGCCATATTTTTGACTAATCAAGTTATCACCTATAGCAACTACTTGAGAGATAAAAATTTTAAAAAAAGGATAAATTTCAAAAGCCATGTTTTTATTCCTGGAACATTCTATTTTGTTGACTACTTCTCAGGTGTTTGGATCATAGACAAATCTATTTTATTTTATTTATTTTATTATTCTATTTTATTTTTATTAACATATAATGTATTATTTGTCCCAGGAGTACAGTTCTGTGAATCATCAGGCTTACACATTTCACAGTACTCACCATAGCACATACCCTTCCCAATGTCCATAACCCAGCCACCATATCCCTACTCCCTTCACCCCCCAGCCACCCTTAGTTTGTTCCATGAGAACAATGGTTTGTCTCCCTCCTGATGCCATCTTGCTTCATTTTTTCCTTCCCTACCTTCCACGACCCCCAGCCCTGTCTCTCAAATTCTTCATATCAGAGAGATCATATGATAATTATCTTTCTCTGAATGACTTATTTCACATAGCATGATACCCTCTAGTTCCATCACCGTCATTGCAAATGGCAAGATTTCATTTCTTTTGATGGCTGCATAATATTCCATTGTATGTGTGTGTGTATATACACATATATATGTGTGTGTATACATATATATGTGTGTATATATGTGTGTGTGTATAAAATATATATATATGTGTATATATATAAAATCTTCTTTATCCATTCATCTGTTGATGGACATCCAGGTTCTTTCCATAGTTTGGCCATTGTGGACATTGCTGCTATAAATATTCGGGTCCACATGCCCCTTTAGATCACTACATTTGTATCTTTTTGATAAATACCCAGTAGTGCAATGCTGTGTCATAGGGTAGCTAGGCTAGGACTTCTAGTACTATGCTGAATAGCAGTGGTGATAATGGACATCCCTACCATGTTCTTGACCTTAGGGTAAAAGCTCTGTTTTTCCCCATTGACAATGATATTCACTTTGGGTTTTTCATAGATGGCTTTGATGATATTGAGGTATGTACCCTCTTTGCCTACACTCTGAAAGTTTTGATCAAGAAAGGATACTGTACTTTGCCAAATGCTTTTTCAGCATCTATTGAGAATATCATATGGTTCTTGTTCTTTCTTTTATTAATGTATTGTATCACATTGATTGATTTGTGGATGTTGAACCAACCTTGCAGCCCAGGGATAAATCACACTTGGTTATGGTGAATAATCCTTTTAACGTACTTTTGGATCCTAGTATTGACTAGTATTTTAGTGAGAATTTTAGTGAATTTAGTGAGAATTTTTGCATCCATATTCATCAAGGATATTGGTCTGTAATTCTCCTTTTTGAAAGAGTCTTTGTCTGGTTTTGGGATCAAGGTAATCCTGGCCTCATAAAATGAGTTTGAAAGTTTTCCTTCCATTCTCTTTTTGGGAACAGTTTCAGGAGAATAGGTATTAATCTTCTTTAAACGTTTGGTAGAATTTCCCGGGGAAGCCATCTGGCCCTGGGCTCTTATTTGTTGGGATTTTTTTTTTTTTAAGATTTTATTTATTTATTTATTTGACAGAGAGAGAGAGAGAGAGAGAGAGAGAGTGATCACAACCAGGGTGAGTAGGAGAGGGAGAAGCAGGCTTCCTGCCAAGCAGGGAGCCTAATGTGGGCCTCAATCCCAGGACCCTGGGATCATGACCTGAGCCAGAGGCAGACACTTAAGGACTGAGCCACCTAGGTGCCATGTTGGGAAATTTTTAATGACTGTTTCAATCTCCTTACTGGTTATGGGTCTGTTCAGGTTTTCTATTTCTTCCTGGTTCAGTTTTGGTAGTTTATATGTCTCTAGGAATGCATCCATTTCTTCCAGATTGTCAAATTTGCTGGCATGCAGTTGCTCTTAATATGTTCTTATAATTGTTTGTATTTCTTTGGTGTTGGTTGTGACCTCTCCTCTTTCATTCATGATTTTATTAATTTGGGTCCTTTCTCTTTTCTTTTTGAAAAGACTGGCCATGGGCTTATCAGTCTTACTAAGTCTTTCAAAGAACGAGTTCCTAATTTTGTTGATTTGTTCTACTGTTCTTTTGGTTTCTATTTCATTGATTTCTGCTCTGATCTTTTTATTTCTCTTCTTCTGCTGGGTTTAGGTTTTCTTTGCTCTTCTTTCTCCAGCTCCTTTAGGTGTAGGATTAGGTTGTGTACTTGAGACCTTTCTTGTTTCTTGAGAAAGGCTTGTATTGCTATATACTTTCTTCTCAAGGTTGCCTTTGCTGTGTCCCAAAGATTTTGAACAGTTGTGTTTTTAAATTTTTTAAAATTCTTATTTAATTTCCTGGTTGGCCCATTCATTCTTTAGTAGGATGCTATTTAGCCTCCATGTATTTGAGTTCTTTCCAGCTTTCCTCTTGTGATTGAGTTGTAGTTTCAGAGAACTGTGGTCTGAAAATATGCAGGGACTAATTCCAGTCTTTTTGTACCAATTGAGACCTAATTTGTGACCTAGGATGTGATCTATTCTGGAGAATGTTCCATGTACACTAGAGAAGAATGTGTGTTCTGTTGTTTTGGGATGGAATGTTCTAAATATATCTATGATGTCCATCTGGTCCAATGTGTCCTTTAAAGGCCTTATTTCCTTGTTGATCTTTGGCTTTGATGATCTGTCCATTTCAGTGAGGGGGGGGTGTTAAAGTCCCCTACTATTATTATATTATTGTCAGCCTGTTTCTTTGATTTTATTATAAATTGGTTTATATAATTGGCTGCTCCCATGTTAGGGGCATAGATATTTAAAATTGTGAGTTGTTCTTATTGGACAGACTCTTTAAGTATAACATAGTGTCCTTCCTCATCTCTTATTATAGTCTTTGGCTTAAAATCTAATTGATCTGACATAAGGATTGCCACCCCAGCTTTCTTTTGATGTCCATTAGCATGGTAAATTTTTTTCCACCCGCTCACTTTAAATCTGGAGGTGTCTTTGGGTCTAAAATTAGTTTCTTGTAGATAGCATATTGTTAGGTCTTGTTTTTTATTTCATTCTGATATCCTGTGTCTTTTGATTGGGGCACTTAGCCCATTTACATTCAGGATAACTATTGAAAGATATGAATTTAGTGCCATTGTATTGCCTGTAAGGCGACTGTTACTGTATATTGTCTCTGTTCCTTTCTGGTCTACTACTCTAAGGCTCCCTCTTTGCTTGGAGGACCCCTTTCAATATTTCCTGTAGGGCTGGTTTGGTGTTTGCAAATTCTTTTACCTTTGTTTGTCCTGGAATCTTTTTCTCTCTCCTTCTATTTTCAATGATAGCCTAGCTGGATATAGTATTGTTGTCTGCATGTTTTTCTCATTTGGTGCTCTGAATATATCATGCCAGTTCTTTCTTGCATGCCAGGTCTCTGTAGATAAGTCTGTCGCCAGTCTAATATTTTTACCATTGTATGTTATAGACTTCTTGTCCTAGGCTGCTTTCAGGATTTTCTCTTTGTCACTAAGACTTGTAAATTTTACTATTCGATGATGGGATGTGGACCTATTCTTATTGATTTTGAGGGGGGGGGCTCTGTGCTTCCTGGAATTTGATGCTTGTTCCCTTTGTCATATTAGGGAAATTCTCTACAGTAATTCGCTCCAATATACCTTCTGCTCCCCTCTCTCTTTCTTCTTCTTCTGGAATCCAAATTATTCTAATATTGTTTCATCTTATGATGTCACTTATCTCTCGAATTCTCACCTCGTGGTCCAGTAGTTCTTGTCTCCCTTTTGCGCAGCTGCTTTATTCTCTGTCATTTCTTCTTCTATATCACCAATTCTCTCTTCTGCCTCATTTATCCTAGCAGTAAGAGCCCCCATTTGTGATTGTACCCCATTAATAGCTTTGTTAATTTCAACTTGGTTAGATTTTAGTTCTTTTATTTCTCCAGAAAGGGATTTTAGTTCTCCAAAAAGGGATTCTCTCATATCTTCCATGCTTTTTTCCAGCCCAGCTATGACCTTGATAATCATCATTCTGAACTCTAGTTCTGACATCTTATTAATGTCAGTATTGATTAGGTCCCTAGCCATCGGTACTGCTTCTTGTTCTTTTTTTTTTTTTTTGAGGTGAGTTTTTCTGCCTTGTCTCTTTATCCAGATAAGAATAGATGAATGAGAGAAGAAAATACTAAAAGTGTAGCAACAAACCGAGAAAAATATACACTAATCAAATTGGAAGAGACTGGAAACTGGGGGGATAAGAAAGGAGGGGGAAAATTTTTATATATATAATATCAATCAATCACAGACTGGTGAATAGAACAGAGCCACACACTTGATTTTGGGTGTATTTTGGTCTGTTAGAAGAATCTACCTCCCCAAATTTTAAAGTAGGAAATGTATATATATATATATGAACAAAAATAAGGGTAAACACAATGAAGGGATGGAATATGACTGTAATGATAAAAATTTTTAAAAAGATTCTAAAAAAGGAATTGCTAAGAATTTAGTTGGGAAAAAAAAAAAAAAAGGAAAGACTGTGATCAGGCTGGAGACCTGAACAATGCCATGTGCTGGATTTAGGGTATATTTTGATCTGCTAGAAGAAACTGTATCCCCAAATTTTAAAGAAAGAAAAAACTATATGTATATAAGAAATAAGGTTAAATACAATGAAGGGATAGAATATAACAACGAAAATGTAAAAAGATTTTTTAAAAACGTATTGGTAAGATAAAATATTTAAGAAAGGTTAAAATAGGAAAGAGAAAAAAATTTAAAAAATAGAAAAAGAAAAATATAAAATTTTAAAAATTTAACCTGAAGGACTTAAGAACTCTGGGTAAAAAACCATGAATTCTATATATTCTATGTGTTGCCTTCCCCTAGTTCTGGAGTTCTGCATTCTCAGTGATTGGTAATCTCAGTTCTCAGTTCTCAGTGATTGGTTTTGACTGGATGTTCTTACTAATCTTCTGTTGAAGGGGTCTATTGCAGTGATTCTCAAATGTCCGCCTGAGGCGGAATTGCACCACCCTTGCCAGGGGCCAGGCTAAGTAATCTGCTTGGTTTTGGTCTTGGGAGCTTTTTCTCCTGAATGTTTTCCGTATAGCTTTGGAAGATTGGGATGAATCAGCAGCCTCCCAATCTTTGGCCAGGAGGATCTGAGAACTCAGGGCCCCAGTGTACTGTCAGAGAAAAGTAATTTACCATTCCTGTCTCTCTGGTCTCTGGCCACACTCTGTACCCACCTGGCCTGTGACAGAGCATTTCTGTCTCTGGCGCATGGCTCTGTTTGGAGTCTCCAAACCCAGCTGATTCCTGCAGTGTGCTCCTGTGCCGCTCCTCCCAAAGGAGGAAGGAGGGGGTGTCCCTGGATCTGTCACTTATGGGGTCCCTGCTTGAACAGCAATAACCCAACTGTGCTTTGGATCATGGTTTAAGGTAACCCTGAGCTGAGAGCCCACTCCTGGGCTCCATCTCTGCAGCCAGCTTCCCTGCTCCAATACCTGGGAACTCTGCCACACTCAGCCATCCCCAGTCTTTTTGTGACCCTGCATGTCCTGAGACCACACTGTCCCCGTGACGTCTCCACCCCCTCCTTAGCCTCTGGAATGATGTCCCTCAGTGGAGAAGACTTCTAAAAGTTTTGATTTTGTGCTCTGTTGCTGTACCACTTGCCAGGAGCTGGCCCCTCCTCCCGAAGTCTATCTTTCTGTTGCTTCAGATTCACTTCTCTGCACATCCTACCTTCCAGAAAGTGGTCGCTTTTCTGTTCCTAGAATTGCTGCTCTTCTTCTCTTTGATCTCCTGTTGAGTTTGTAGTGCTCAGAATGATTTGGTAACTATGTAGCTGAACCCCTGGGGCCTGATGATATTTAGGTCTCCTATTCCTCCATCATCTTGCTCCTCCCCCCCTTGATTAAGGTTGTCAGAACCTTATACGAGGGGTGTGATATATGAGGTTAATGCATTTAGAAAATACTATCACTATTGTTTCTGATTTAGCTTTTTATTTGCAGATGGAGAAAGTGAAAAAGAGAAAGTTATTATCCAGTGTCAAAAATAGGAAAATGAAGACAATTTAGAAAAGAATTGCCCCTTCTTGGCCAGTAGGGATCTAACTATCAGGAGATAAGCTGCTAATTATTTGGGGCTGGGAGGGGCCTTTACAGAGGAAGGTATATAGTAGAATATAGCAGCAGTCATACTATTTAATGTTGTGGAAATCTCAACAGAAAAACAGCTGTAGTGTACAAAGATTAAAAACACCTTTTTCCAAGAATATATTAAGGATGACCAATGACAAGGAGGAGAGTGGCTATAGTGCACTGATATTTTATTTTTATTTGGACGTTAAAGAAAAGTTTGGTCCTGGAAGGTTTTCTTTCCTTTCTTTCTTTTTTTTTTTTTTTTTCCTGTGTTTGGGATACCATCTCTCTCTGCTTGTTCAATTCTGAGAACCATCCCTTTATGTTTATTCTCTCAACATGAGAGAGAGCTAGCAACTCCCAAGGCCATGGCTTTGGGGACTGGTTTGTACTGAAACAATAGAGAAAGTCTTGCTATTATAATTCTCTAATATCATTTATTTAATTGCTGCTTACATCATTACTCATGACACTGCATCATCCATTGTGACTCCTACGTTGTGAGAGTCACTCCAGTGACTGTCCTACATTATTCCTCTGCACAGTTCAGTGCCACATACATATTTGTGATGAATACAAATACACATCTAATCATTTCTTCTCTGTAACGTATCAGGTTGTAATGACTACATTCTGAGAATATTCTCCCTTTTAATGAGGATTGCACCTGTACCTTCCACATGTTGCCACTACTAGGGAGGAGAGATGTGTCCCAAGTTCAAGGCAAAAGCGTTGCTTTCTTGAACCCAGTGCTCCACCTCTCCTACAATGCAAGCCATTACTTATATACATGATCACTTAGGCACATTGTGTAGCCCTCCTGGAATCCAGGGGGGAAATGAAGAACTAATAGAAATATACTGATGCTTATTTTACTTCCCAGGCCAGGATAATAAAATCTTTATTTTGACCCAAGAGTCTTGTGCCTTCTGCCTGCATCCCTTGAAACATAATAGGCTAATTTGTTAACTTGTAAGTAGGGTAAAATCAGATCTCAGACTCTTAACAACTTTTCGCAGTTATTATAAAGTCTCGATCAATTCTGACATATTGTAAAAGGGTCATTTGGTCTGCTTTGTAGACTATAGACGAGGGGGCAACAGTGAAAACGGAGACAGTGAAGGAGACAACCACAATAATCATGTGAGAGAAAGAGGTAGGTTGGATGAAGGTAATTTTTTGGTGCTGTTCTGGATATTTTTGAAAAGCTATCCCCTTCTGGATATATTTGGCCAAATGAGTTTTCTGGCAGATTGGATATAGTTTGTGAGAAAGGGAATAAAAATGAAGACTAGATGTGGCCCAAGTATTTGCCATTTGTAAGGCATTTTGTTTTGTTTTATCTGGGATGGGAAACAAGGGGGAAAGATTTTGATGAGGGGCTAGAAATTAAGTGGCTGTTTTTTCATGCGTTATGTTCAAGTTTCTTATCAGACATTTAAACAGGTATTCAGTGAGCAGTTAGGTATATAAGTCTGGAGTTTAGGACAGAGGTCAAGACATAAAATATAAAAGCATAAGAAAAAATACCACCATAATCCCACTTATCAGAGACAGACACTGTTCATATGTTTGTTTACTTTCTCTTAGTCTTTTCATGCAGACTTATTATTTGAGCAAGAAAGAATATTAAAAAATACGGGGGCTTAGCCAGAGCCAATGACATTTTATCCCTTAATTTGATTTTGAAAGACACTGTTGAAACTCTGAAAATGAGGGAGAGTCACTTTTTCATAGCAATAGAAATGCAAAATTTTAAATGATCTGGCAGAGTGCCACCTGGGGTTACACTTTACACTGTAGATGTTTTGCCAGATGGATTTGGCTACACTTGTAGTTGCTACTTTATAAGCCTGCAGTTATTTTTTACCTGGAATGGATTCTGTGACTTAAAACACCCAGCTCATTGGCCACAATCTTTCCAATTGAAACTGAAAAGGGACAGTTGTGAAAACCATTCTAGACAGAGAGGAAGTGAACTATTTCTATCCTAACCCACACACTGACAGCTTATACCACAAACCTCACCCTGTTGTGGGTTTGTAAGTGAATTCCCTTAAGGAGAATGCAGATCCTGAGAGTAAAAATTCAATCTAGAAATTGTGAAACAACCGTTATTCTGAGCCCCTAATATGGGTAGTGGAGAATCTATCAGCCTGGCCTTTCCTACCTGTGCAAGTTTGTTACTATGTCATTGCTTTGGCGGATGGTGGGGTTACTGGACTCCTAGAGTGGGTTCTTGAGTCTCAGTGCCATAGAAACGAATACTGAACTTGAGAGAAAGAAAGCAGGTGGAGTTTACTAGAGATAGTTCGCATACAAGGGAGCAGACAAGAAAGATGACACAGGGGCTGGCCTGTCTGGGTGCCCTCAGAGCTTGTTAAAACATGAATCCTTAAGCTGCCCACTCCAAAGTTTCTGATTCGGTAGATCTGATGTGGTGCCCAGGAATCTGAATTTCTGACAAATTTTCAGGTGATGCTGCTGGTCTGGGGCACACCCTTTGAAAACCACAGATTTAGTGGTTATGAAAAGGACCCTGGAGCCCAACTGCCCAGGTTCAAATCATGACTATCTTGGGTGAGTTACTTAAGCTCTCCATGCCCACTTTCTATACTGCTGTGGTGAGGATAATGGTGGTATCTACTTTATAAGCCCACTGTGCGGATTAGATAAATTGATAGATATGAAGTACTCAGAAGAGAAGTTGGCATGCAATAAATATGTGTTTGCTGTTCTTACTAAGTAACCTTCTTGAAATAGTAATTTTCAGTTTCTAACATCTGTAATTTTGGGCTAACATTTATACTGAGGGCATAATGGGAAATAAGAATAGATTGCATGAAACAAGGTAAGTGGTACAAAACTAGAGGAGATGGGGTACCTGTGTGTCTCAGTTGGTTAAGCAACTCCCTTCAGCTCAGGTCATGATCTCAGGGTTGAGCCCTGCATCCAGCTGCCTGCTCAGCCAGGAGTCTGCTTCTCCCTCTCCCTATGTCCTTCCCCACTGCTCACGTGCTGTCTCTTTCTCTGCTCTCTCTCGCTTGCAAATAAATAAAATCTTAAAACAAAACAAAAATAAAACAAAATGTGAGGAAAATCAGCTACATGGACATCTAGTCATGACTGGCCTAAAAAGTTGAAAAAGTCGAGTCTGAATACAGTGAATTTGCTTCTCTTCCCATCCTTAATTGTAGCACAACACCACACGTGTGTGAGTGAGCGTGCGTACACACACACACACACACACACACACACGGTGATGCTTCTGCTTTTTGCTTCTGAGCTGTTCATATGGGATCATTTAGTCATTTCTTCCATAAACTTCCTTTTATCCTATGGCTAAAGTGACTGGCTTTACTTCAAGGTCAGGTTAGGTAATCCTTTGGCTGCCTTATTCCTGAGGTCTTTGCTCAATCACCCCAAAGCCAGGAAATCTTGCACATTGAGTTCCAGTAATAATTTCAGCATTTAGAATATTTAATGCAGTCTTTGGAGTACTGCATACAGTGATATGTAGGTTAAAAGAGCCCCCAGATTTAGGTCCCCTAATAAAGAGTTGTGAACTACAGCAAAAACTTGAGACACGGATAGTACTGTCTTGATAGTTCTCCAAATGCCATGGAGTTTTTCATGGCTCACTGTGCCTTCTTACATAATTCTGGGCAAAATTCAGTGTCCACATTGACCCATCCATCCCTTTAGGAATTCCTCTGGCTACCTATGTCAATATACTTCATTCAATTTTAACAACACACTTTCATGAGAATAGTCTGGACCTTTAAACAATGTTTTATCTCTGAAACCTTGCACTTTGACATTCCATCCTTTGGTCACAACATTTTGCACATTTAACTTGCCTTTCCATTGCATGGTGGACTTGATTGTTACCTGTACCTCCATTTTCTCAGCTCTCTCTTGTCCTTCCCTCTCCAGGAAGTGGAGACTCTTGACTACTGGATCCTGTAGTCAATCATTTTAACCTCCTTTCCAGTAGCTCCTCAAGTCCTTTCTCACCACCACTGCCAATTCTCAGCCCAAGGTCCTCCAAAGTATCCTTTTCTCCTGGGTTGCCAAGTGCTGAAGAAAGCACATTAGTGGGTTCAATTGGTGTCATCGTAAACTTGTGGTTTAAAATTTTGGCTGAACCCTTGAGAGTGCACAAATACAGGCATGGATTGTCAGTCATGGGAACTGTTCCATGTCATGTGCTAGAAGGGAGGGGAACCAGGGCTTTATTTATTAAGTGATGACTAATTCTTCTCCAGAGGAGAATTCTAGGGAGGCAGCTAATGGAACAATAAAATTAGTCATACAAGGAGAAATAATTTTGGACATTTTCATAAAGTTTAACGATTTCATTGCCAAATTTCTTCTGCCACTACTCAGGAACGTGACAGTTGCCTTTTTGGAAACTGATCTGACAATGGCAGCCTTCTCTGATTTCTTATATCTTTGTTGCTTTTTTCAACAACATAATCTTTTTTTTTTTTTAACTGCTTAAAAATCAACTGATCATTTTACTACAAATACCAGGCTTCTCAGAGCCCAAACTACCTACCAGTGGGTAAATTAAAGGGCTCAGTGTGGTGACAGATTTCTGCAACCTTGATGTTTCTGGGCAGTTACCTGAGTCCCATCTCTTCCTAACCCATATTCTCTTGATTAATTCCTCTCTGATGACATTCTCTCTCTGAGTGACTCAAAATTTCCATGTAAAGAAGATTGTGATAATTTATACTGCATTGTGGTTTCCAAATAAACTGTAAGAAAGGAATGTTTTTTTCAGTATAGTTGAATATGCATCTTAAATGTAATTAAGCTGTTATAATTAGAAATTTACATTTTCCCCTTGTAAATCTGAATTTTATAAATCTACATACTAGCTTCCTAAGTGTCAAACATTATTGCACACTTATTACCACATGATGTAGCAGTAGAACTCTTTAAAAGGTTGAACTCTCCTCTGTAAATAATAAGACTTAAAACCAGTGATTCAAGCTGTGTTAGCAGAACTGAAGGTTTATTTTATTTGACTGGTGTGACATTGGGCAAAAGCAAGTGACAAAAACTTCATAAAACTAGTCTACCCCTGAGTGCAAACTTTGCAAATCTAGTGGCATTGAAAATAAAAGTAAAATAGTATTTTTTCCTCAAAATTACTTGCCTTCTAAATAAATCTTTCTGTGTTATGTTCAGTGTATCAAACGATTTTTAAGTGTTCCAAGCTCTGTTTCAAGCTCTAAGAATAACGGGAAACTCCTCCCTTCAGCATTATCCCCCATGTGGTGATGGTCAGTGTGTGCTTTGGAGTTTTTGGAATAATCTTCAAATCAGTAGTCCCCATAATTTCAACCATATGTTGGAAAATGTGTGTATTAGATCTGTGCTAGACATATAGCTTTTCATTTGAAAAATAAAGATTCTGACCCATTACTTGAGACTTGAAATTCCACTCCTTGACCCTTTATTGTGACAAGATTACATTTTCATACATTTCTTTCCTTTGTTTTTCTTCTTCCTCTGACTTTTTCCTTCTTCTGGAAACTTTAAATCAAACTAACCATTCTGATTGCACACACATGACATTGGTGAAGATGGTAAAGCATCCCATCTCCAGGTTTTCTTTCCATCTTTATGGTCGTTCTTCCTTAGCTAACTTTTCTGGATCCTGTTCCTCTAATTGACCTTACAATATTAGCTTTACATAGGACTTGTATTCTCTTTTAACAACGTGCTCTTCTTAGATTGTGTCATCTGTTTCCATGACTATAAATACCATTTATCAACTGGTTCCACAATGGATTTCTTGGTCTCAGACCTCCTCCTCTCTGAGCTCAATTTAAGAACTGCCCAAATCTGAACATCGGCTCTGCCCCTCATCAGATATTTGAGTTTAGGCAAATTTCTTACCTTCTACATGCTTGAGATTTTTTTGTATAAAAAGTGGTTTTGGGGCGCCTGGGTGACTCAGTGGGTTAAAGCTTCTGCCTTCAGAGGAGAGACAAGATGGCGGGGAAGTAGGAGGAGGCGCCTTTTCAACCTGCACCCTAAAGTGAGCTGATTACCTACCAAAGAACTCCGATCACCCATGAAATCAGCCTGAGATCAGAATTATACACGTCTGGATCTCTACGGGGGCCAGAAGACGCCAGTGGGCAGGTAAAGTGGAGTGGGAACGTCGGACTGATATCGGAAGATAAACAAAAGGGGGAGGGAGCCACCAGAGGCGACCGACTGGAAAATAATACCCCAATACGAGAGTGCCCGGCATCTGGGGACCAGCATTAACTTGGAGTCTTGTTGAAAGCACTCAAAAGAGCAAAGACTCACGTGGGGAAATTGTGGGAATCGGGGCGGATAGGGATAGGGGCTTAAGTCCCCAGACCCAGGGCAGCCTCCCCTGGCGCTGAGCCAGAGAGTGCGGCGGAGAAACCTGGTCTTTGTCCCGGAGCCGCCAGTGCGCCCAAGAACGGGTGGAGTCCGGCTCCCGTGAGGGGCTGGGAGCCACACCAGACGGCAGAACGCGCACCTTACTGGAGATGCGCGCGTGCCTCAACCTCCCCTGAGAGAGGTGCACGAACGCCCAGCCTGGTGTTCTCGGACCCATGCGGCGATAGACCCACGCGGCGATAGAGCCGATAGAGCTGGAGGCGCCGCGCCCCAAACCATCCCCCGGGAGAGGTGCGCGCAAGCCCTGCGCTCTTAGCCCCAGCCAGCGGGAAAATCTCAGTGTGCGATCGCTGCTTGGAACCTCTCTGGCGGTCTGGAGTTGCCCAGACAGCCACAGCTGCCTTGGTTTTGCGTACAAGCAGGAGATCCTGCGTCCCCAGGGACTGTGACTCAGAACCTGCTCTGCCAGCGGCCCAGGGGCTGCAGCACCTGCAGGGGAGCAGACTGAGGCTTCTCTCTGAGAGGGAGGTTGGGGTGCAGTTTTCTTTCCTCTAAACCTCCAAAAACCATCAAAAGCTGTCAAGGCGAGAGAAAAGAAGTGAACAAACATAAAAACCTCCAGAGAACAAAAACCTGAAAAAAACGTTTTTCTCAGAGCCCACCCCCTTGAGGGGGTCGGGAGGACTTAACTCAGGGAACATCATTGACTGAAAACCCACGTGGCAGCCCCCTCCCCCAGAAAACAAATCAGGAAAAAAAAAAAAAAGACTACAAGAGAACAACCACCACTACTTCATAGATACAACTTTTATCTTTAATTCTTTCCCACTATTCTGGTTCATTTTTTTTTCTTTTTTTATATAGATAATTTTTTAACCTATTTACCATCACAGTGAGATGTCCAGTACATCAAATTCCATGATAAACTTCTAACCTGAATTTTTTTGATACATACACATGTGTTTTTCTTTTGCTTTTCTATTTTCTTAATTTTTAAAAAAATTTTTAATTTAGTTTAGTCCAGTTTATTCCTTTTTTATTTTTATTTTCTAATATTCATATAGAGTTAAACTTCAAGGTAACCCCCTTTCTCCAAGCAATGCTACCCCTATAGGTGAACCAATTTTTAATCCCCCTTTTTCTTAGGAAAGTTGAGTCCTTTAACAAAGATATCAAGATACATCCAGGAAGAATCAAAATAACCTTCCTCGCCCACACCGAGAATCTATAACCATGCTCCCATCTTTTTCTTCTGCTAGTGTCTCTGTGTATTTATGTTTGTCCGGATAGTATATAAATCTTATACTTGGGGTTCTTCTTGACGAGGCTCCTCCTTTTTTTTGCTTATATATATATATATATTTTCTCTCGTCATATACTTTTATCAGTCTTTTTGTTTGTCTGTTTTTGTTTGTATACGTCATAAACCTTACCCTGGGGCCCATTTGGGCTGAACCTTCACTTTTATCTTCCCTTTTTTTCCTGTCTCTCTCTCTCCCTCTTTTTTCTTTTTCTTTTCTTTTTTCTCTCATTTGGGTGGGGAATCCTGAGTGCTCAGAAGTGTTCCAGGGTGCACCTTGACTGCACCACGGTCAATACATCCAGCTACATCTGTCCAGTCATCTCTCACCAAAATGACTAGGAGGAGGAATCCCCAACAGAAGAAAAATACAGAGGATGGGCCTTCTGCAACAGAGCTAACGGCTATCAACATAGACAATATGTCAGAAAGAGAATTCAGGCTAACAATTATCCAGGCAATAGCTAGGTTGGAGAAAGCCATGGATGACCAAACAGAATTGATTAGGGCAGAATTGAAAGCGACCAGAGAGGAGGTTCGTAATGTTAGGGCAGAGCTGAAGGCCACCAGGGATGAGGTTCACAACGCTCTCAATGAGTTCCAATCTAATCTAAATTCTCTAAAAGCTAGGGTAACTGAGACAGAAGATAGAATTAGTGATCTGGAGGACAAACAAATAGAGAGAAAGGATCAGGAGGAAGCCTGGAACAAACAGCTTAGAAGCCACGAAAACAGAATCAGGGAAATAAATGATGCCATGAAACGTTCCAACGTCAGAATTATTGGAATCCCTGAAGGGGAGGAGAAAGAAAGAAGTCTAGAAGATATAGTGGAACAAGTTTTTCATGAAAATTTTCCCAATCTTGCGAATGGAACAAGTGTTCATGTACTAGAAGTAGAAAGGTCCCCCCCCAAGATTATAAATTCAAAAAAAACATCCAGGCACCTCATAGTAAAATTGAGGAATCATAATTGTAGATACAATCTCTTGAAAGCCGCTAGGACAAAGAAGCTCCTTACATACAGAGGAAAGCCCATCAGAATAACGTCAGACCTGTCCACAGAGACCTGGCAAGCCAGAAAGGGCTGGCAAGATATATTCAGGGCACTAAATGAGAAGAACATGCAGCCAAGAATACTTTATCCAGCAAGACTGACATTCAAAATGGATGGAGAGATAAAGAGTTTCCAAGACCGGCAAGGCTTGAAAGACTATGCAACCACCAAGCCGACACTGCAGGAAATATTAAGGGGGGTTCTATAAAAGAGGAAAAATCCTAAGAATAGCATTGAACAGAAATATAGAGACAATTGACAGAAAGAAAGACTTCAAAGATAACACAATGTCAATAAAAACGTATCTCTCAATAATCACTCTCAATGTGAATGGCCTAAATGCACCCATAAAACGACACAGGGTTGCAGATTGGATAAAACGACAGCACCCATCCATATGTTGTCTACAAGAGACCCATTTTGAACCTAAAGATACACCCAGACTGAAAGTGAAGGGATGGAGAAGCATCTTTCACGCCAATGGGCCTCAAAAGAAGGCCGGGGTAGCGATTCTCATATCAGATAAATTAGATTTTAAACTAAAGACGGTAGTCAGGGATACAGAAGGACACTACATCATTCTTAAAGGGACTATCCACCAAGATGATCTAACAATTGTAAATATCTATGCCCCCAATATGGGAGCAGCCAATTACATAAGAAAACTATTAATCAAGATAAAGAGTCATATTGATATGAATACATTAATAGTAGGAGATCTTAACACGCCTCTCTCAGAAATAGACAGATCATCGAAGCAGAAAATCAATAAAGAAATAAGAGCATTGAATGACACATTGGACCAGATGGACCTCATAGATATATACAGAACATTCCACCCTAAAACAACAGAATACTCATTCTTCTCAAGTGCACATGGAACCTTCTCCAGAATAGACCACATACTGGGTCACAAATCAGGGCTCAACCGATACCAAAAGACTGAGATTATTCCCTGCATATTCTCAGATCACAATGCTTTGAAACTGGAGCTCAATCACAAGGAAAAGTTCAGAAGGAACTCAAATACCTGGAAGCTAAAGACCACCTTGCTTAAGAATGCTTGGATCAACCAGGAGATCAAAGAAGAACTTAAACAATTTATGGAAACCAATGAGAACGAAGACACTTCACTCCAAAACCTATGGGATACAGCAAAGGCGGTCCTAAGGGGGAAATTCATAGCCATCCAAGCCTCCCTCAAAAAAATTGAAAAATCCAGAATACACCAGCTGTCTCTACACCTTAAAGAACTGGAGAATCAACAACAAATCAAACCAACTCCACACGTAAGAAGGGAAATAATCAAGATTAGAGCAGAGATCAACGAGGTAGAAACCAGAGATACAGTAGAATGTATCAACGAAACTAGAAGCTGGTTTTTTGAAAGAATCAATAAGATCGATAAACCATTGGCCACACTAATCCAAAAGAAAAGAGAGAAAGCCCAAATTAATAAAATTAAGAATGAAAAGGGAGAGATCACAACTAACACCAAGGAAGTAGAAACAATCATCAGAAGCTATTATCAACAGTTATATGCCAATAAGCTAAGCAACCTAGATGAAATGGATGCATTCCTGGAAAACTATAAACTCCCAAAATTGAACCAGGAAGAAATTGACAACCTGAATAGACCAATATCTAGTAACGAGATTGAAGCAGTGATCAAAAACCTCCCAAAAAACAAGAGCCCAGGACCTGACGGATTCCCTGGGGAATTCTATCAAACTTTCAAAGAAGAAATAATACCTATTCTCCTGAAGCTGTTTCAAAAAATTGAAGCAGAAGGAAAACTTCCAGACTCTTTTTATGAAGCCAGCATTACCCTGATCCCCAAACCAGGCAAAGACCCTACCAAAAAGGAGAATTTCAGACCGATATCACTGATGAATATGGATGCTAAGATTCTCAACAAGATCCTAGCAAACAGGATCCAACAGCACATTAAAAAGATTATCCACCATGACCAGGTAGGATTCATCCCTGGGTTACAAGGATGGTTCAACATTCGCAAATCAATCAATGTGATAGAACAAATCAATAAGAGAAGAGAGAAGAACCACATGATCCTCTCCATTGATGCAGAAAAAGCTTTTGACAAAATCCAGCATCCGTTCCTGATTAAAACGCTTCAAAGTATAGGGATAGAGGGAACATTCCTGAACTTCATCAAATCTATCTATGAAAAACCCACAGCAAATATCATCCTCAATGGGAAAAAGCTTGCAGCCTTCCCATTGAGATCAGGAACACGACAAGGATGCCCACTCTCACCACTCTTGTTCAACATAGTATTAGAAGTCCTAGCAACAGCAATCAGACAACAAAGAGAAATAAAAGGTATCCAAATTGGCAAGGAAGAAGTCAAACTCTCTCTCTTCGCAGATGACATGATTCTTTATATGGAAAACCCGAAAGACTCCACCTCCAAACTACTAGAACTCATACAGCAATTCAGTAATGTAGCAGGATACAAAGTCAATGTCCAGAAATCAGTGGCTTTCTTATACACTAACAATGAAAATACAGAAAGGCAAATTAGAGAGTCGATTCCATTTACTATAGCACCAAAAACCATAAGATACCTCGGAATAAACCTAACCAAAGAGGTTAAAGATCTGTACTCGAGGAACTACAGAACACTCCTAAAAGAAATTGAAGAAGACACAAAAAGATGGAAGACCATTCCATGCTCTTGGATGGGAAGAATAAACATCGTTAAAATGTCTATACTGCCCAGAGCAATCTATACTTTTAATGCCATTCCAATCAAAATTCCACCAGTATTTTTCAAAGAGCTGGAGCAAATAATACTAAAATTTGTATGGAATCAGAAGAGACCCCGAATTGCTAAGGAAATGTTGAAAAACAAAAATAAAACTGGTGGCATCACGTTACCTGATTTCAAGCTTTACTACAAAGCTGTGATCACCAAGACAGCATGGTACTGGCATAAAAACAGACACATGGACCAGTGGAACAGAGTAGAGAGCCCAGATATGGACCCTCAACTCTATGGTCAAATAATCTTTGACAAAACAGGAAAAAATATCCAGTGGAAAAAAGACAGTCTCTTCAATAAATGGTGCTGGGAAAACTGGACAGCTATATGTAGAAGAATGAAACTTGACCATTCTCTTACACCGTACACAAAGATAAACTCGAAATGGATAAAAGACCTCAACGTGAGACAGGAATCCATCAGAATCCTCGAGGAGAACATAGGGAGTAACCTCTTTGATATCAGCCACAGCAACTTCTTTCAAGATATGTCTCCAAAGGCGAAGGAAACAAAGGCAAAGATGAACTTCTGGGACTTCATCAAGATCAAAAGCTTCTGCACAGCAAAAGAAACAGTCATCAAAACAAAGAGGCAACCCACGGAATGGGAGAAGATATTTGCAAATGACAGTACAGATAAAAGGTTGATATCCAGGATCTATAAAGAACTCCTCAAACTCAACACACACAAAACAGATAATCATATCAAAAAATGGGCAGAAGATATGAACAGACACTTCTCCAATGAAGACATACAAATGGCTACCAGACACATGAAAAAATGTTCATCATCACTAGCCATCAGGGAGATTCAAATCAAAACCACATTGAGATACCACCTTACACCAGTTAGAATGGCCAAAATTAGCAAGACAGGAAACAACGTGTGTTGGAGAGGATGTGGAGAAAGGGGAACCCTCTTACACTGTTGGTGGGAATGCAAACTGGTGCAGCCACTTTGGAGAACAGTGTGGAGATTCCTCAGGAAATTAAAAATAGATCTTCCCTATGACCCTGCAATTGCACTGCTGGGTATTTACCCCAAAGATACAGATGTAGTGAAAAGAAGGGCCATCTGTACCCCAATGTTTATAGCAGCAATGGCCACGGTCGCCAAACTGTGGAAAGAACCAAGATGCCCTTCAACGGATGAATGGATAAGGAAGATGTGGTCCATATACACTATGGAGTATTATGCCTCCATCAGAAAGGACGAATACCCAACTTTTGTAGCAACATGGACAGGACTGGAAGAGATTATGCTGAGTGAAATAAGTCAAACAGAGAAAGTCAAGTATCATATGGTTTCACTTATTGGTGGAGCATAACAAATAATATAGAGGACAAGGGTAGATGGAGAGGAGAAGGGAGTTGAGGGAAATTGGAAGGGGAGGTGAACCATGAGAGACTATGGACTCTGAAAAACAACCTGAGGGTTTTGAAGGGGCGGGGTGGGAGGGTGGGGGAACCAGGTGGTGGGTATTAGGGAGGGCACAGATTGCATGGAGCACTGGGTGTGGTGAAAAAACAATGAATACTGTTACGCTGAAAATAAATAAAAAATTTAAAAAAAAAAAAAAAAAGCTTCTGCCTTCAGCTCAGGTCATGGTCTCGGGGTCCTGGGATCGAGCCCCGCATTGGGCTCTCTGCTCAGCGGGGAGCCTGCTTCCCCCTCTCTCTCTGCCTGCCTCTCTGTCTACTTGTGATCTCTCTCTGTCAAATAAATAAATAAAAATTTTTTTAAAAGTGGTTTTAATAATAGTACAAAATTTTCAGGGTGCCTGGGTGGCTCAGTGGGTTAAGCCTCTGCCTTCAGGTCAGGTCATGATCTCAGTGTTGTGGGATCGAGCCCTGCATCAGGGGGTCTTTGCAGCAGGGAGCCTGCTTCCCCTTCTCTCTCTGTCTTCCTCTCTGCCTACTCGTGATCTCTTTCAAATAAATAAATAAAATCTAAAGAAAAAATAATAGTATAAAACTTGTAAGTTTGTTGGGAGGATTAAATGAGTTAATGCAGAAAAATGGCTACATAATGATATAACAACTGGTATGAGCCCTGAATTAGTTAACATGACTTAGATTGGGCTGTTATAATAGAATACTGAGTGGCTTAAACAGCAAACGTATCTTTCTAACAGTATTGGTGAAAGGTGTGTTTTCTGGAGGTTGGGAAGTCCAAGGGACTGGCAGATTCATTGCCCAGTGTGGGCAACCCTCTGCTTTACAGATGGGTACCACCTTTTTGTGTCCTCATGTGGAGAAGACCAGAGAGGGAGGGCTAGTTCTTGTGTATTTTATAAGAGCACTCATCCTCATCATGAGAGTTCCACCTTCAAGACCTAATTTTTCCCAAGGCCCACCTCCTAATACTATCATCCCGGGGGTTAACATTTCAGCATGTGAATTTTGAAGGGGAATTTAGAAGGTTGGGTGGGGGGACATAAACATTGAGTCTAGAACAATATAGAAAGCTCTTAAATGTGGAGCACAGTGAGTCATCAAGGACTATTACCTATTGTACCTAAATGCATACCCTGCATCTCTGCCAGGTTATGTCAAAACATCTTAAACTCCTGATGGTTTCTCTCTTCTTTTGTGTTTTGCTCTTTCCTGTATCAGGAAAGCACCAGTTTCCTTGTAATTATTCAAGCCAGAAGCCAAGGATCATAGTCCTCTTCCATCCTTGCCCCTGATATTCTAGAGGTTGGTGAGTTCTCTTAGTTTCACTCACTTCTCTTCATTTTTACATTGTTTTCTAAGCAAGTATTTGTTTGTTATTTTCTGGACCATTGTAGAAGATTTCTGACTTCACTACCTCCTCTTTTAGCTCCCACCCCTGCCCTTTTCTATCCT